>NC_091822.1:59977500-60277500 GCF_038994185.2 Dermacentor albipictus | reverse complement strand
TGTGCCTGAGGAAGTTGACCGCCAGCTCTCTTTAGCGCCCTTCTGTCAGCCGCGGCATATTCAACAGCCTGCTCCAGATGTTGGACCCTCACTCCGCCAAGCGATTGATAGAGAAATTGCGTCTCCAGCGCCAACAGATCCCTGCAGTGGCGCCTCTCAGTTGTGCTGAAGTCGTCATAATGTCTAAGCCATCCCCTGCAGCTACAGCTCCACCCCTGAATTACGCCAATGTGTTACCTAGGCCCCGACCACAAGTTGCCATCCCGTTGATACTACAGACGCCACGCCTATCGCGTCCTGTGACCTGGACTGGACCTGCCGTCGCAAACAGGTGGCGTACGTCCGACGATCGGCCAATAGGCTTTGCCTGGGGCTACGCCGGTCACATCGCTCGCTTTTGCCGACGCTCTAAATCGACTAGTACCGCATCATCCGTGACATCCCGTGGTACAGGCGTGCCAAGACCATTTTGCAGCTCTTGCGAGTAATCTTCGGCCCCATCAGCTGCTCGTCCGATGCCCGTTACCCACCTTTCACCTTCTACGTGTCGCCGCTCACGGTAGCAGATGCGACTTCGTTCTATGGTTCGACGAGAAGAAGACTGATTGTCGCAGTCCATGGGGCAATGACTGCGTCACTGTCGTACACTCTAAGCCAAAAAGGACTAAAACGGGTATGGCTGTTAGTCTCTTGGGGGACTAAATGACCTGCCACAGATTTTGAACCAATTTTGGACTAACTGCCGGAGCAAATGCAGCGGCCTAACTGGGGGAGCAACTACTGCAGACTAAAAGTAAGGGCAGCTTTTAGACCCTCCCAGTTAGTCCCTAGAGGATCAACGGTTAGTCTGTTAAAGTTAGTCTACAGGAGTAACTGCAGGAGCAACTTTTAGTCCCTCCCAGTTAGCCCCTAGAGGACCAACAGTTAGTCTGTTAAGGTTAGTCCACAGGGAGTAACTGCAGGAGCAACTTTTAGTCCCTCCCAGTTAGTCCCTAGAGGACCAACAGTTAGTCTGTTAAGGTTAGTCCACAGGGAGTAACTGCAGGAGCAACTTTTAGTCCTTCCCAGTTAGTCCCTAGAGGACCAACAGTTATTCTGTTAAGGTTAGTCCACAGGGAGTAACTGCAGGAGCAACTTTTAGTCCTTCCCAGTTAGTCCGAAATCACTTTTCCAATGATTTCAGGTTGCCATAGCTTTTCAAGCAAAAACAATGATCGAACTCAAGTAACCCATGTTTATTTTTGATTACATATTGCCACCATCATCTTGAGTCACAATTAACAAAACAGAAAAAGGAATACTAGCATACAAATGCCAAGTCCTTGGTATACAGTAATGACATATAGATACAGAAGATAAAAAAAATTGACTGAATATATGCAGCAGTTCAAACAAAATAAAACAACTCCAAAGTATACAGCAGATGAAACGTGTCATAGCCAGAGTAAAATCATGAAAATGAAATTAAGTCAGGAGCAGTCACAGTCAAATATAAGTTAGAAGCACTCTACAACCCCCGAATGCAGAGATCTAACTTGGCTCGAACTTGACTTCTGGCAGTCTCAAGACAGCTTCGCCGCGCGTCGTAAATCGTGCTTGATCTTGCGGATGACTTGGGAACGACTTGGCTGCGTCGAAGTCCGCTCAAGTTTGAAGTCTGCTCCCGGGCTAGCTTGAAACTGACTTCGTGTGTTATTCCAACATGGCAGCCTCCCGAACGGACGTCGCGCGGAGGTTAGCTGCTTTCGAGTTTGCTTGCTACGCCATGGATACAGCATTTTCAGAGGCGCAGCCCTTGCCGAAAATTCCGCGACCCACCCTACGTGACCGAGGGAATTCGATGGAGCTGTACGACGACGAACAATTCCTCGGTCGCTACAGATTCACGAAGAACGCCGTGCGACTTCTCGCAACGTTGCCTATCCGGGTAAGCGGGTACAATAGAGGACCGACTGTGTGCCTCCTATGCTGCAGTTGCTGATGGCTGTGATGTTTTACGGCGCTGGCACGTTTCAAACAGTCACCGGAGGTCCGGTCCGCATTCCTCAGTTAACAGTGTGCCGCGCAGTAGGAAAGGTGACTCTGCTCATCGCGAAGCACCCGTGCCCCATGCTGGTGCGCTTCCTGCAGTCGCGGAAAGATTGATTGCGAGCGTATTTTCTTATCTCCTGTGACTACACATAATAAAAAGTAGCCCAAATAAGTCAGTCATGCAGAACATGTGCGCTTACCAGTTTTGTAGCCCTTTCCCTTTTCTTCCGCAGCTTCCTCTTTCCGCTTTTGCTTCAGGTTGGTCCAGCATTTTTTCTGTTGCAGGTGATCGCACCGCGTAATCCCGTGGTTGGCATTCAAATGTTTTGCTATTTCTTTCCATGTCTTATTCTTCTTGGTCAACGACGCGACGTAAGTTTTCTTGTATTCCACAATATGCTTGTAGCCGTTCAGGAGTGTCGTCGGCAGGCTCCTTTCGTCTTCTTTAAAACGGGCTGCCGTCTTGCCTTGCGCTGCATTCTCTTGGGAGGAGACCGTACGTGAGTGCGACATTTCAGCGTCAAAGCCTGTTGACAGAACAGCAATTTCGTACCAAATGCGGCGCGCGGCCGTCGCGCGAGCCCCACAACTTGTTTTCCTAACAGACGACACTTTCCTAGCAGACGACACGCACTGCCAATTTGCGATGTCTACGACGGTGCCGCACTCTCCCTCTCGTTGTTCTCGACAAACCCTCCATGCGAAGCAGGCAAATCGTTTGCACGTGTCATTTTATTTATTTATTTTGTTTTCTATCGGGTGTTGCCACCCATATGGGTCCGGGCAGGGGACTCAACGGCGCTCGGTACTCTTCGTTCGCAGCCCATGTTGCAGTTTTTTTTTTTCTTGTTTGTGACTCCGGCCTAGTGCGTTCGAATAGGTTGGCTTTTTCTTCAAAGGGTCGCGTAGCCCGAGCAGAACACGGGCCGTCGCCTTCCTCCTCGAATGCCTATAGGCGAAAAGGCACGTGCGAGCTCCCTTAGAAACCGACCGTATGCCTCGTCTCGGCCTCTTGTATCCGGTTGCCGGCCCAGACGGCGCATGAACGCCTTGCGGCAATCGAGAACAAAAGCCGTTTAAAGACTACCATACGAACCAACCATTTCGTTCACTTCTCTACGGCAACAAACATGCAACAAGACCTCTGAGTTAAAGATAAACTAAAACCAAAATAAATGTGACGATAAAATTGATTTGCACTCAAATACACTGTCGCCTAAAAGTGTAGCGGCGACTTGAAAAGATGGTGAAACCTGCAACTCAAAAAGCGCGCCAAAACACCGAAACTTGAAGACCACTTAGATCCGCCGGGAACGCGCGCTTTCCGCAAGCAACACTGCCCATCGCAGCGGCGGACGTAGCCAGATAGAATAAGTTTACGCAAACTATACTTCAGCACTTATGCCCTGGTGGAAATTTGGAAAGATACACACTTTTTTGCTGTACAACGTGCCTTACGCTAATAAATTTATTGTTAACCTCGAACACAGACGAGCAACCTGCTTTTGTATTGAAGCACAGTCTTGACTTGACGAAGCAAGTCAGCTTGAGCGTCTATGAAACGCGAAAGCCGACTTGGGCGTTTTGAAGCCCGCCTTTTGCTTCGGGCCGACTGCGTCAAGTCAAGTCCAAGCTCGATCCAAGTTAGATCTCTGCATTCGGGGATTAGTGTCTCTTTAATATCCTGGTCAGATGGACAAACTTAGGGCACCTTGAGTGAATTTAATTTACTTCGTTGAGTGTCACTTCAGCAGCAGGGTGCTAGGTGGCAAACCAAAGTGCCATTCAGGAATACTGAAAATGATGCTACAGTGAAATCTTAATATAATAAACTTCAGGGGACTACAATAAATTGTTCGTTAATATGAAAGGTCATTATAGCAAAAGCCCCAGAATTAACAATTCCGTGCATCAAGCCATAAGTGTGTAAGTTTTGACTGTGTGGGCCATCCACAAAAACTATTCTGTTGCTATTTTCCATTGACTCGGCCACCATATACCACCAAAGCACCGCGGCGCACATGAAAGAGACGCTGTCTACAAAACCACAGACACGCTCCCAGACGCCTCCAAAGCACAATGTTCTTTTTTCTTCTTTTCTTTTTTTGTCACTTTCATTGCCGCATGCGGTCACAAAACCTATTATGTCGTCACCTCCAGAAAGAACAAAAGAAAAATTTGTGGTCTCCTCGCTACGCTCACGGCGCGCACGCTCCGATTCCGCGCGCGCCGGACGACCACCACGGGTTCGAGCACTCCGAGGCACCATGCGTGCAGGGCACCGCGTCCGCGCCTGCTCCGGCCCGCTCCGTGTGCCGACGCGCAGCTGCGCGCGTACGCACCCCGCCGGCCCCAGCTCAGGGGGGAGGCGAGACCGCGCGCGCAGCAAGGGAGACCCTAGGCAAAGCTCTCGAGAAGCCAGAAAGTACATTTATTAAACTGGAAGTCAATACAAACATCAATTTTAACGTCCCGTCCGAATCTGAAGCTAGTTACACAAAACATGGCCGAATGGTCGCCGGTGGCCACTAACGGCGCACCGCGACAGAGAGAGAACAAAGAAACGAGGAACAAAGAAAAAAGAACCCCAGCAGTAAGAAGTTGCCTATCCTTCGGTCAGCGCCTGCCATCGCGCGCCCCACAGCAGAGAAAAGGGAAATAGAAAGAAACGACCGACGAACAGACGGGGGCACGATCGGCAGACGCTGCCTCAGGACATCGAGACGACGGAAGAGTGCGCGCGCGCCCGCCGAGGCCGGGAGCCCGACGAGCCGAAGTAACCATCGGCCGGCGGCGGACAAAGGGGGCCGCCGCCGGCAGAGAGGAACACGTACGCACCTTCAGACGCCCCGATGTGGTCTCCCCGGGACCCGACTTGCGCGCGCTTACCCGGAGTGCACGCAAGCAGGGCCCGAATCCCGCCAAAATGTTAGCCAATGGCGAAAGCCTGTTGACCTTCGTGTGGGCGGGATGACAGCAGAGCGACAGTGTTTTATGACCCGCTGCCACCCCGTCCAGGCAGGGAGGAGAGGGACACGGAGCCCCCCTCTCTAAAGGGACTAAAGTCAGAGGACTAAATTGTGCCGTTGATCCCCACCGTCTACCGTTACCTTGCAAGGACGAACATTTAGTCCCACAAATTTGCGCACGACACTTCGCCTCTGCACACGGCACGCACGGTGGATTAACCGTTGATCCAAAGGTCCAACGGCTGCCGTTAGTCCCCTTTTCCCCGTTTTCGGCTTAGAGTGTACTACAAAAGACCTCAACCAACGCCCCTCGAACTCATTTGCTTTCGTGGGTACTGGAGTCGGCGTCTCTGTTATGGATGCAAAAAACTGTCACTCACTTCGCAAAGTTAAGACTCCACTTTCGGGGTTTTCCCTTCGTACAGCAAGCGCTCAGCACATTCACGCTCTCGCGGCGTGTACAGCACGTGTGGTCATTGAGGCCTGCATGCCATTGAGCTTATTAACGCGACAGCGTTAAGGAGCTCGTGTCGCAGAAAAGCCGGCGTCGGCGTCGGCGTCGGCGGCGTTGGCCGTGAGCGATAAATCCCAGCAGGCACTTCATGAATAAAAAATGGCTGTGGCTTAGCTAAGGTTAAGCCCAGGATGCGAAGCATAGTAGCCTTTATTTTAGTTGTTGAACCATTAGCCTGGTGAACTGCTGTTGCTTCGCTATATTTGGTTCGGCTAGTCGAAGAAACAACTCATGCGTTACTCTGCTTCGCCTTCAAGAGTGGAACGCGATAGCGTTCCTGTCGACCCGCCAAGGGGTGTAAGACAACGGGCTACGGCGCAGCGACTACGCGCCCCGCATTGGACGCGGTGAGCGTCGAGCGACGCAGCGTTCGGCGCGGCAACGAAATGTGCGCCTGAGCAAGCGACCGCATTCACTAGAGGCGCTTTTGTACCGCTTTGAAGCATCGTACTCGTGGCTCAGTGGTAGCGTCTCCGTCTGACACTCCGGAGACCCTGGTTCGATTCCCACCCAGCCCATCTTGCAAGAGTTGAGCCAACGCCACCTAGAAACAAGCGCAGCTGCTTATTTACCGCCGCGACGCCGCGAGTTGGAGCCCTGTTTCTCCTCTGTCGTGACGTCACGGTGTCGCGTGGTATGGCATGGGGTCAAAGGTCATTGAAGGCGACACCGCCGCGCCTGAGGAGCTGGTTTGAGCTCTCGTAATATGCTTCGCATAAAAACAACTTGCAACATGGGCTGGGTGGGAATCGAACCAGGGCCTCCGGAGTGTGAGACGGAGACTCTACCACTCAGCCACGAGTTCGATGCTTCAAAGCGGTACAAAAGCGTCTCTAGTGAATGCGGTGTTGCCTTAGAAACGAGCTGTTCCTAAGGCTCAGGCGTGCGTCGCTTGCTCAGGCGCACATTTCGTTGCCGCGCCGAACGCCACCAGCGGCGGAGCAGAGCGGACGCACCTTACATCGGCTCCGAGAATTTTTCACCGAGATGGCGGATATTTCACCGTAAATGGCCTGAAACCGGTCCCCAAAGGTCAGTGCAGGTGCCCGGCGCCCGTCTTCACCTTTCTTCGGAACTTTCCGACCGGACTTTGTGCGCGAGAAGCGCTTTTCTATCTGACGCGGCGGCCGCCGCGCTATAGGCCTACTTTACGCCTAACGCAACGAGCGTCTCGCCACGACAGCCGGTTAGGTCTTGGCCTACCGGCGTCTGTTCCGACGCCGCTCAGCGCCATGGAGCCGTCCTTGGAGATGGCTTACTGTGTCGCGGGAGAAAATATCACCCCAGAGGAGTTCGCAAGTGACCCAAGGTGGCAGAGGGCCTTTGAAGCCCGGAAAGCTGCCTACCCCAAGCTCCAACACCTGGCGTCGAGTCCGCTCCCGGCGCCATCGGCCGGTTCCACCGGCAGTTCTTCTAGTTCAACCACACCGCCGACGGCTCCGCTGACTTCCGGCAAGCCAAAAAGGCACGCTCCTCTACCCAAGCTACCCAAAACAGACCTCAAGGTCATATTCCGACCCGGCGGCGGACTGTGCGTGCGACAGTGCAACGGCGGAGTGCTTCTCCCACTCGTATGCGCGAACGCCCGCATTGACTATAACGCCGCCCGGCAGGAGGACAAACTGCGTCTGAACCCATTCAACAACTCGTTCACGATCAGTACCCCTGCGGAGGACCGAGCGAAGAGGTATGTGGCTGTGGACTCTTTGATACTAGACACCGTGAAATACCCACTCCGCGCTTACGTGGCCGCCCCTGACGATGCGGTACGTGGCATCATTTACAATGCGCTATACAATCAAAATCCAGAAGAAATCATCCAAGACTTGGTAGCTATGAATAAGAGCTCCCAGTACACGATCACTGACGCAAGACCTCTGGGCAAAACCAAGTCTATCTTAATCACCTTCATCAATGTGCAAGCGTTCCCGAAGCAGCTGAACTTCTATGGGACTCTATATGCCTGCCACCATTTCAAGGCCAAAGTGGAGGCATGCCACAACTGCTGGAGGGCAGGGCACAGAGTGGACGTGTGTCCGCACCCCAAGAGCAACCGCTGCCCGCGATGCGGAGTAGAGCATCAACTCGTCGAACCACCCACCTGTAACGCCAAGTGCATCCTCTGTGGAGGGGCGCACTTCACGGGGTGCAAAAAGTGTAAGGTGCGGTTTGACCGCACCGGCAAGACTAAGTCTCCACCCGCAACCGTCAAGGTGGCTTTGATCGAGAAAAAGGCTACCCCCGACTCCACCCAACAACGCAGCTCCCGCAGTCCCATGAGGCTGCTCTCGGACCCCCAGAAGAAGTCGGACAGGGCCTCTCGCTCCAGGACGCAGTCCAGGTCCAGATCCCGTTCCACCACCGGGCGCGGCCGGACCAGGAGCTGCTCCACCTCCTACCCTCCTCTACCTGGGACGGAGATTCAGTCCACGAAACAGGTGAGCTGGGGGCCGCGGTCTCCGTCTCTCGAGCGGGAAAATAAGGAGCTCAGGGCCCAGCTTCAGAAACAAAGTGCCGAAATCGCCGAACTACGTGAACAAATTCAATCACTGCTTAAGCGCGACATGCATGCGCGCAGAACCGACTCTCCTAATCCCCCACCCGCCGCTAGGGCTCCCTCTGTCAGACCCCCCTCTGCGCCGCAGGCATCTAACCTTCCGTCAAAAGCAACGTCCCCCACCAGGAATCCCCCCCAGAAGCGCCGTGCGCAGCCTGACGGTAGCGGAGAAAATTCCCAAAACGGGACCACTTCCATGACAGGCTTTGCAAACGCTATTCAAAGCATGCAACAAAGCCTCATGGCCATGCAGAAAGACAATGCCGCCTGGATGGCAAATATAGCTAATAGACTCACGGCGCTCGAGAAACGGCAGGGCACCCAGGAAGCAACCGTGTCTCAGATACAAACTCAGCTAAATGGGCTGCTAGCTTCAAATTCTACAACCTCGGCCTCCGTAGCCGAGTCTCTTCACAGTCATCATCATGGCAGCACGGCCTAACGGGGCCGTGGTATGGCAGTGGAACTGCCGGAGTTACAGGGCTAAGCGCAGCAACCTCCAACTCCACCTACAGTCCCTGCCCACAGATCAAACGCCCACAATCATAGCACTACAAGAAACACAAGGTCCCGCAAAGCTCCTTAATTACACACCTTTCGAGATAGCCAATGCGACCTCCAGCAGGGTAGCCACATTGGTACACCGAAATTATACAGCTACGCTCCATCCACTTGATATTCCGGACATTGATGGAGTGCTCATAGAACTTCTTCCCCAACACAGACACGACACCAGTCTGTTTGTGCTCAACATCTACAGCCCCCCCAAGGGCCCTGCATCCCCGCTAGTAACGGCGATACGTAAAACCCTAGACATTTGCGGAAGAAACTCACTAGTAATAGTGGGCGACTTCAACGCAAACCACACTGCCTGGGGTTACAGAAAGAACTGCCGGAAGGGTACCACGCTATGGACGCTCATCCAAAATGAGGGGCTCTCGCTCCTCAACGATCTTAATTTTCCCACAAGGATCGGCAACAGTGTCCAACATAACACAAACCCGGACCTTACTCTCACTAAGCACATACCCAATGGTACATGGCTCAATACGCTCAACTCATTGGGCAGTGACCACTTCATCCTTAGCACCTACATCCCTACCCGTACGCTCTCCAAGACACAACGCCGCCAAGTCGCCATCACTGACTGGGACAGGTTTCGAAGGATTAGAGCAGCCGCACCTGAAACCATCGATAACCTGTACACGTGGGTGCAGCAACTAATGGCAGATACCACAATGGCCACATCCCAGATACCAACCACGTCAGACTCAGAACTCGCAGACAGTAGGCTATTACACATGTGGGAGGCACACAACACTTTACAGAAACGCTGGCTAGCAAATAAGCACAATCGAAAACTCAAAACCCGAATCGCGGCCCTTGTCAGGGAAATAGAAGAGCACGCAGCACACCTAACACGCCAACAGTGGGGGCAGCTCTGCGACCGCATGAGTGCGAATTTAGGCCTAAAGGACACGTGGTCATTTCTTCGATGCTTGCTAAACCCCGAAAATAACAAGATCCAACAGCGCAAGAGTCTTTCGCGGCTGCTGCACAGCAACCCAGCGGAAGACAAAGCACTACTGGACTCTCTGCAAACCCTATATCTGGCGGACCGCACAAGGGTTCCCTTACCTCCTTACACCGGCCAGGACAATCCAGAACTAGATGCAGACATCACTGTCTGGGAAGTCCGCGCAGCCTTACATAAGCTCAGAACCACATCCGCTCCAGGGGAGGATAACATCACGAACAAAGCCCTTCGAAACCTTGATGACAGGTCGATACAGGCGATCACCCAACTCTTTAACTCGCACTGGGCCGCAGGAACCCTCCCACCACAGTGGACCCATGCAAAGATAACCTTTATTCCCAAGCCAGGCAAGCCGCTAGATCTAAAAAACCTACGTCCGATTTCACTCACTTCATGTCTAGGTAAGGTCTTCGAACATGTCATACTAGAAAGACTCCAACAGCATATGCAAACACATAATCTCTTCCCTCACACAATGATTGGCTTCCGCGGGCATCTATCCACGCAAGACGTCATGCTTCAGCTCTCTGAAGAAGTCCTGCACCCCCGGCATGCCAAACGCACAAGAGCCATACTAGCACTCGACCTGACCAAGGCCTTTGACAATGTGGAACATACCGCAGTGCTGAACGCCTTATCCGGTCTACACGTAGGCGGGAGAACTCACGCCTATGTCACAGCTTTCCTACAGGCCAGTACTGCGGTCCTTACTGTGGGAGAACTGACAACAGACAAGGTCCAACTGGGTAGCAGAAGCACACCGCAAGGGTCAGTGCTCTCGCCACTCCTCTTTAACCTCACTCTCATTCCCATGGCCAGAGACCTGGCAAATATTCCCAACCTCTCGCACTCCCTGTATGCAGATGATATTACCTTGTGGACCACTACAGGCAGCATAGGCGACATGGAGACGACCTTACAGGCAGGGGCCGATGTGGTGGTGGAGCGGGCTACGGCAATAGGTCTCGCGTGCTCCCCCACCAAGTCGGAACTTCTTGTTCTTCACCCCCCGAAGAGTCGCACAGACCCAACTCCAAACCCCAGCATCCGTATCCACATGAAGTCGTATTCCATTCCAGAGGTCACACAGCTACGAGTGCTTGGCATGGTCATGCAGAACAACGGCAGACATACGGCGACCTTGAACAAACTCACCACCACAGTACACCACACTATGCGCCTGATTAAGCGGATAGCCAATAGACACAATGGGATGAGAGAGCATGACTTGAGAAAGTTAGTACAGGCTTTTGTCATAAGCAGAATGCTATACTCGCTCCCATACCTACATCTCAACCGGACGGAAACGGAAAAAGTGGATGCCCTTATACGTCAAGCTTATAAGACTGCACTTAACCTCCCCAGGCACACGCCAAACGAGCGCCTCCTTCGCATGGGGGTACATAACACATTTGCTGAGCTCACGGAAGCCCATCGCACAGCCCAAATTGAGAGGCTGTCCTCTACCACCACAGGTCGGCACATCCTGGACACACTAGGACTAATCCCGACTTCCAAGGCCCATCAGACATGTCCTTTACCATCGGACATACAAAACTGCATCACTATTCTCCCCCTGCCTAAAAACATGCACCCCGTGCATCACGAGGCACGCAGGCAGACCAGGGCAAAAGCCCTCTACAAACAACACCAACACGACCACCTCACTGTGTGTGTCGACGCCGTTAGTTACCCACAGAAACCAGCCTATGCCGTAAGTGCAGTGTCCCATCAACTTGGTTACATCACAGCTGCCACAATACACGCGCGTACGTCCATAGAGGCGGAGGAGGCTGCCATAGCGCTGGCCATCTCAACCACCGCTGCCGAGGTTATCCTTAGTGATTCCAAAACTGCAATCCGCAACTACTCGAAAGGCCCAGTTCATGAACCGGCACTGAAAATTCTCAATCACCAGACCCCCCTCAGACCAATTAAGCTCATCTGGGTGCCCGCGCACGCAGGCCATCCAGGCAATGAGATGGCCGATTCTATCGCTCGAGTAGCCGTCAACCGAGCCACGCCGTCCGATGACCTGGATAACGCCAGAGACAGATTGGTCGAATATCACGAGATTACCCTCCACTACCGCGAAATGCGGTTGAGATACCCTGCCCCAGATAAATCTTGAACAAAATTGCAACAAAGTACCTGGCGCCAACTTCAGGCACAAACTTTTCTTTCTCCAGCTTTTCTCGCCCTGGTTCATCCAGGCCTACATCAACAGGAATGTACGCTCTGCGGCGCACCTCGAGCTAATTTCCATCACATTATGTTCTTATGCCCTGAGCTCCAGCCACCCTCTGAGTGGCAACTCACCGACGTCGAGGGATGGGAGACCGCGGTGTCTAGCTCCAACCCAGCCGACCAAATACGGCTGGTGGACTGGGCTCTGAGGGTCGCCGAGGGCCACAAACTCCCGGACACCCTACGCGCTCCTGAGCCCCCTCACAAGTAATCTTGTAAAAAGGCTCAAGCAATAAATGTTTACCACCACCACCACCGAACGCGGCGCTGCTCGACGCTCACCGCGTCCGATGCGGGGCGCGTAGTCGCTGCGTCGTAGCCCACTCTTACACCCCTTGGCGGGTCGACGGGAACGCTGTCGCGTTCCACTCTTGAAGGCGAAGCTTAAGCGTCCTCCAATTTTTTGTTATTTCTTCGTGCTCTCATGACGTTATGCTCGGTTGGGACTTTCGCGCAATCAGGCCGTCATTCATTGCGCACTTGCGGTAGCTGAACTATCACCGATTATAATTATGACCTTAGCCTGTAAGTTCTGTCTGGCAAAGTTAGCCCATCCCCTGTAAACTGCTCGTGAAGGAAGATATGAACGTTCCAACAAACGCATCAGCGCTTCTGCCCGTATGCTGCAGCAGTTTCTCCGACGCAGTCGCACTATTTTCTTCATCTGGCCTGTTTCTTAACGGAAAAGCCGTTGTGCTACCTTGCGCTGCTGTTGACATTACGCAAGGCAACAGCAACCTCTTTGTTTCGAACCCGCTTCTGTGTCCTGTGACACTACTTCGAGGAAAATGCCTGGGCAATGTGAAAGCCATTGACGACAATCAAGTAATTGACGTATCGGATGACAAAGCCTCTGCCTGCAGCCCTACGTGCAATGCTTTATCTACGTCTGCAGCACTTTTCACAGATGCGTTCGGTTAAACTTAACCGTGGTTAACTAGCTCAAGAGTGGTTAACGCCAACCGTAGTCCGCCAGAGTTACACGGGCTATCCCGATCACGGTTAATGGTCTGACGATGCGTCACGTGATCTCTTGCGTACAGGCTTCATTTTGAATAATTTTTCTTCGACATTTGATTACAGTGGTATAAAGATGTTATTTTTCAGCAAAACAATTGTCATATTTGAGTTTTAACGTGTAAGGCTGCGTTTTGCACGTGCAGGTTATTTATTTTCGATACTCCTGCTCTCAGTTGTGAGCATGTCTGGTGGGCATACAACTATATAAAAAGTCAGAATTAAGGGTCACAAATGGGTAAATATAAAATAAAATTAAGTCCATTGAACGAAAAGGTAAAAAAGAATTCTTAATGAACAAACGAACGTTTCAACTAACAAACATTGCTTTTACATAATGAAAGGAAGTACAACGTTACGCGAATGCACTTTGGAGCTATACGCTTGCATATACAAAAAAAATAATAAAAAAGGAAGAAAAGGCAGTGCTATCAGGTGTTAGTGTGTGCACATTGCACAAATTATCACAAAAAAGTACATGTTAAAATTGCTGCAGTCATAAGTTTCAAAGCAGCGCCATCAAACTGGACAAGAAAGTTAGACGCACACAAACACACAGCGTTTGTGTGTGTCTCACTTGTCCGGTTTGATTGTGCTGTTCTTAAATTTTGAAATTTGTGCGTAGCCGTCATCTCTGTGTGCAGGCACCCTGTCGACCTCGAGTATTCAGCCATCGTGAACTACCACAGAGGACGTCGCTTGCGATATCCACCACCCCATCGAAACCTAGGCAGAAGATGCCTCTGCCTGGCGTAGGCTCCAGACACGCACTTACACGAACCTACACATATTACATCGGATACACCCCACAGCCTACAGGGACGAATGCCCATGGTGTGGGGCCACACCAATACCACATTACGTGGGAGTGCCCACTACGCAACATAGAACATCCAGACACGAACACCACGAGGGAGCAATGGGAGGCACTGCTGTCCAGCTCGGCCTTCGACGACCAGCTCAAGCTGACAAAGAGAGCTGAGAACATGGCAAGAGCCAGTGGAGCCCTAGACTAAGCGTCCCGACCATTAGCGGTTTTTCTGATTATTCTTTTAATAAAATTTATCTATCTATCTATCTATCTATCTATCTATCTATCTATCTATCTATCTATCTATCTATCTATCTATCTATCTATCTATCTATCTATCTATCCATCTATCTATCTATCTATCTATCTATCGACTACTTGAGCGCGGAGCGGCCAGATTATCTTCCCAAATGCGTATCAGTGCCTCAGTTGTCGCGTCAGGCCAAATGATGCGCTTTTTGGAAGATATCTGCGAAGCACCAGCGCTGCACTCGGCAGAAGTACCGTCTGCCATTTTGCCGGTTTCCGAAACGTCGGTTACACTAAACGGAGGTTGCCAAGCTCGGTTGGCGGTCAACCGCGGTTAGCGGCCTAACCACATTTTCGCCTGCCGTGTAACCGCGCTAACCGTGTTTAGCGATAACCATGGTTACGTTAACTGCAGTTAAAGTCGTCCGTGTAACAGGGGTATTGGACGAACTTCGTTCTTTCGATGTCACGCAAAGTTCTTTGGGCAGCACGTCCACCGTTACGCATGCCATTGACATCGGCTCCCAGCCGCTATTACAACTACCACGTATGCCGTATCTGTTTCAGGGCGTCATGTTATCAACGAGCAAGTCGCCTTCATGCTTCGCCGCCTGGCGGTTCCACCTTCATATAGTCCGTGGGCGTCTCCTGTCGTCCTTGTTAGGAAGGATCACTCTGTTCGCTTCTGTGTAGATTACCGACTTAACAAGATCACTCTCAGGGATGTCTGTCGCCCACCACCCATAGATGACGCCATTGACTGTCTGCAAGGCGCGGAATTATTTTCTTCATTAGATTTGTGGTAGGCATATTGACAAGCGTCAGTGGCAGAAGTCGGCCGGCTGAATACAGCATTTGTTAAGCCTGATGGTTTATACGAATTTGCCGCAATTCCTTTTGGACTTTGTAAGGCGCCTACAACATTTATTTATTTATTTTATTTATTTATGATACCCTCAGGGCCAAAGGCATTACAGAGGGGAGTGGTGTTAATATACAAGCAAAACGTACAAGAAAAATACAATATTCGCTCATTATACAATGTTAGCTATATCATTGGAAAAATTACGTAAAATATTAGCACAATAACATGAAAAAACAACATTACAAATACCTTGTTTATACATTGTTGGCTAGAAGATTTCGGAAGTGATGGTTATCAGTGATAGATACAGCATCAGAAGGAAGGTGATTCCAATCGCGACTAGTCCTGGGCAAAAAGGAGTGAAAGAAATGCTTAGTGTTGCAAATGTCAATACCAACTTTGTGGCTGTGATCGATGCGATGGGATCGGTAATGAGGCCTAGAGATAAATTGGTCGCGCAAAACAGGATGATAGTACAACTTATGAAAAAGAGTTAGTCTGGAAATTTGGCGGCGCGCAGACAGGGATGGGAGAGCAAGATTAGACTTCATGGCAGTAATACTAGCAGTTCTATTATAGTTGCACAAAATAAACCTAACGGAGTTATTTTGAACAAGTTCTAGTGCCGTTACAAGCTTGTCCTGACTTGGATCCCATATCGAGCATGCGTATTCCAGCTTGGAACGTATTAGTGTTTTATACAGCAATAGTTTAAGTGACGATGGCGCTCTAAGAAAGTTACGACGTAGGTAACCTAACATGCGGTTTGCGTTGCTAATGAGAGGCGTAGTTTTGCGTGGTTTGAAGTAGTACACATGTCTGTGCTATCTCCATGTTGTCTTTGCTCCAGATATCACCACGCACCTTCAGCGGTTCAAATGTGTCCTGACATGCTTAACGAATGCCGGCCAACAGCTGAACTTGCATAAGGGCCGCTTTGCAGCAGGACAGCTTACAACACTCGGTCATGTTTTATCCAAGAACGACGTTCTCCCCGATCCGACCTAACTTCACGCCATCGCTGAATTCCCAAAAGCAACGTGGATAAATTAACTGCGTCGTTTCGTTGGACTCTGCTCCTACTTCAGACGGCTCATCCGAAATTTTACCGCCATCGTATCACCCCTGACGGAGCTGCTCGGTAGCAATGGCAATCTCGCCTCGTGGTCATCGGAGTTCGAGGACGCTTTCATGACTCTGCGCCATCTTCTTACTTCAACCCCGATTTTGCGTCATAACCACCCTACGGAAGTGCACACGGACGCCAGCGGTATAACAGAGGCATAATATTGAAGCTATAAACCTAAATGAGGTGATCATATGTTGCTTCTGTTTTAATTGTAACATTGGTTGACTTGAAACCAATGGGCATGTAGTTTAACTTTTGTGATTAACCATTTAGTAGCTTCTATGACGTACGTTTTCGCCATTGTATGCAGGATAGTTTGGCTACCCTACGTGATCATGCTGTCAGAAGGAATATTTGCAACCATAAAGCGGCCTCTCGTCGGCCCACGAAACTTCTGTGGGGTGAAGGTTTGCAGATATGGTTGTTGCATTTTGGACCCCACAAGTGAAAGGTGCGTCATTGAGAAGAAGAACAAAAGCGAGAAAAAAACAAGGAAGAGACGAGTATGCAAAACTGTCACTTGCTTCAAGCTCAGCCTTATTGCATAAACGTGATATTTAAAAGTACAGAACGAGACCAGCGCGGCGTATTACATTCAAGATAAAATAAGCAAATATTAAACGCACCAGGACCCCCCTCCCCCTTCCCGGAACAACTACATCATAGCCATGCACCATGACTGAACCGTGCGGCTCAGCATACCAAAAATGATCAGAGACAAGAGTGATTCGCGTACCGAACAACGCTTGCCTGTAAGGATACGTGAAGCACGTGCGCCGACCCACCAAATAATGAAAATGTAGAAAGACAAGACTTGAAGAGGACATGTTGTACCGGTAACCACGACGCTGAAGTAGTAAATAGCCGAACAAGAGATAAGGAAAGCAAAGCCAACCGATGGTACTCGACTGCAAAGTATATGAAACGCGAACATTACAAAAAGCAATAACGATGCCTAAAGAATGAGGCGTTGCGTCAGTAAACAGGAACATACTGGGTGAATTTTCTTATGAAAATTGGCTGCACACAGTCCGCGCACAGTATAGATGGTGGCTTACCATTTACCTATACGTATTGCTGATTCAGGTCTCTACGGTGCCTAAAATGCAGCTTTACGTGTATGTGTTTGAGGCACCATGGACTGCCATTCTCAGTGCCTAAAAATTCGGAGTATACTTGCAATATTTTCCCTTCTGTCTTTTTCTTAAGCAGACAATATACAGGGCTGAAGTGGACGACAACCTAAATATTACGGACAAGCCCCACCCACAAGAAAACAGTGTACCTAACCGTCACCTCTGCATGAGAGCCGAGGCAGCAGGAGTCAAGTTACAGTCCCTTTTATCCGTCTTGTGGCAACAGCGGGCGACTTCGTTTGTCGTCCAGGACTGTCCAGGACTACCCAAGGTGCTGCATGCATGCACAACGCTCATCGGCTGAAAGCGCTGCCTCGGGCAGTCGGAACTGTGAGGGACTCATAATCGAAGAGACCCAGCGCGTTCATGATCACGCATAATCATTAACACCTTGAAGAACCTTAGCAGTTTCGATCATGATCACGAACAGCCTTAGAAAGTTTTGTACCCGAATTAAAGTTCTGGTCCTGCGTTTGGACAATCAAGTTAGCCAAGAAAAAGTATTCTGTCCTATAGTATACCATAGGCACACGTTCTTGATGAGTTCACATATAAGGAACGTATCCGATACGTTGAGCTCATTCATGCAGCTCTTTTTTTTTACTTAGCTTAAAAGCCTCCTGTCAAACATTCTCGCTTCACAGCAAAACTGGTGCCAGCTGGGGAGTTCTATGCAGTATTCATGTGCTATTGCAACTTCTATTCCAGAGGGTTCAACCGAAAATTTTTGGGAGCTTTGAAAGCAAACATAAAAAGGTTCTTTATAAATTCAAGAAGGCTCACTTTTTTCACTGACGTCAAGCGTTGTGTTGTGCGTACAAACGTCCGGCCTGGCCAGCAAGGCGCATTAAATATATTTTTAAGACTAAGAGCCCTCCAAGCGAACCGGAAGTGAAAAAAAAGGTAGTGTTTCTGCGTAGCGAGTCTCCGAAAGGCGCATGCTTTTGTTCGCGGGGTTATGCACTGCTGCAGGTACGCTGCTTGAATGTTTTCGACCTTCACATGGAACTCCACACTGCGACTCTTATTGTAGTATATATCACCTATCGCATCTCACAATATATAGACCGTTGAGTCAGCCGTGCTTCAGAAGTACATACAGATATTCTACACTGACGGAACGAGGCCAAAATCTGTAAAGTTACCTGTTCAGTGTGTCTTGGTATTTAAACAATTTAGGGTTCTATTTGTCAGTCGGGGTGCCCCTTATTTTTACAGTTGGCTAATAGGTGTGACAAGGTAGTCTGCGTCCGATGACTGGCGCTTGTTTGTGCTCACAGTACGCGGTGTTCGAGGTAGGGCCCGAGCTTGGGAACACAGCCGACACCATGCCTCCCGTAGAAATTCTCACACCCGGTAAAGCGTGAACAGTGAATAACAACCAATCATACCATGTTGATTTTCTTCGAACAGGTTTCGGAAATTTAGCGAGGGTTTCCGTTTGCAAAATCAGTTGTATTAGTGCAAATGCATGAGTTGGAAACGATCTGAACCAGTTAGAATGGAATTCAACTATACGCACAGCTTCGTAAACAAACTAGTGGCGCTGTGCGTATGTCGAACGTTCCAAAGCTGGAATGAGCGCAGTTTGCAGTTGCTTCTAAATTTCCTGCGAGTAAATAAACTCGCAAATCACTGCGTTGAATAAGGAAACAGCACCTTCTGCTTGTACCACTAAGCTAAAGCATGCTATGAAAACGATAGGTCACTCTGTGGCATAACATCTGTCATGATTAACTTCCGACCTTCTGAGGCAGTTCACATTCCTGCTACCGTGCGTGCAGACAAAAGTACATTAGCGAGGATATTCGAGGCATTCAGCGCATTCAGCGAGACATTCAGCGCGTGCCGTGATAGGCCACCCTCTTTCACTTCAAACCTGAACCTGGAGCGGCCTTCTCTCGGCGCAGCCGCGAGATAGCGAGCAATTACTTGGAGCCGCGAATAGATCGTCACCGATTGAAAAATCAGCTTTTAAAGGCTATGTTCCAGTACAGATCTTGCTTGCACTGAGAGGCACATATTAATGCGGTACTCCTCTACTCGGTAATCACAGGCAACGCCTGCTAAAGTATGGAGTATAGTGGCGCAGTTTCACGATTTGACATTATGGCTGAATTTATACCTTAACAACTAGCCAAGCTCGGCATATACGAGTATATACGGGGCCTGCCAAGCTCACAGATACACCTCATTTCAGAACAGCTCCTAGGAACCGTGAGTTTCCAGTGCTCCGCATGTTGGCTTTTGTCCCACGAAATTTCGTACCGCAGGAATGTTATACCCGAATCAGGCGCTCAAATTTATACTCCGTTTCATACATCAGGTGCAACGCCGCAGAGGTTAGAGATATTTTTTCAGTGACTGCGTTGGCACTCAGAAATAGTTCGGGGCTTCTTGACCCGATTTTTTGCAAAACTTTTCTTTATATACGCTCAGTTCTGAATGAAAAAAAAAAGATTTACCCTTAGAAACAATCAATGTACATATGCTGCTGCTAACACATTCTTTTAAATCAATTTGCTTTTCGTTATTTCTTAATTGCAGCCCGTCGCGGCAGTCTCACGTGCATGCTCGCGCTAGCAAACACCGCTGGCGCGCAGCGAAGCATAGACGGACACGCGCGGAGTGATACATTTTGGTCACCGGACTTCTTGCGTAGCTTCCACAGCGTTGCACATGATGTATGAAACGGAGTATAGTGACAATACGAGCAAGCGCACTTCGCCACTAGTGCCATTGCAGGCTGTAAAGCGGAAAGGTTTAGCGAGACTTCCACCGGAGTGCACTTGCCAGCAAGTGTGTTCGAGTAACTGATTTCGCTGGATTGTGAGAGTGTAGCCTCGATAGCAATGCTTCAAAAATAAGTAAATCTTCGCAACAGAGTCGGCATAATTCTATGGACCACAATTTCGTGATTCAAATGTTATGAGCGCTTTTGTGACATCGGTGAAGCTGAAAAAAGCTTGAAATGGACATTTTGGGCGGATTCCGCCATTTTAACCCTGTGGATTTTGGATGTTTCTTATGTGTATTGGCTCAAAACAAATCGACGCGTTAATAAGTGGTGCCCAGATCCACGTCTCATAGGGTAGCGCCCTATGATACTGGTTTTAAAGGCTCTGGGCGTTAAAATTGTGATATTAATGGATGCGCGTTTGTTGGTTGAAGGCGGTGGAAGGGATTTAGGGAGCCGGAAACACGTCATAGACGTCGGGCTTAATTCGGACCATATGGGGTTACAGCGTTTCTATTTTTGACGGCGGAGATTCTTGTGCATAAGCATGTTTTTAATGAAACAGTAACTGTTATTAACACTCAAAATGTCGGCAATCATATCAACCCCTATGACGTCATAGATGCTTATTGCCACCACTCTCGAACGATGCAGCGTTTCGCCGTCTAGCACCATGCCGCCGAAGTGACACTCAACGAAGCGGAGTGCCCTCGCTCGAACTGTCACTTGTCCGACTGGGGTGTTCATCTTCGAGCGAAAAGGAAAACGTGTTTGAACGGAAAATGTGCATGAAACACTGAGAGTCAACACCGTCAAACGCGTCGTTCCTTTGATAAACCGAAACGATTTCTCGCGACCCTTCAGCCTTACGTGGCGGGCGCATTCGTCGCCCCAGCGCTTTTGGGTTCCACACGCACGTTTTGTCGCGCGGCAATTTCGTGGCGTCTGAAGACTTAGATGCTGTGCTCGGCGATGGCATTGTGTCGCGTTTCTTCGTCACGTGGGCCGACAGATAAGACAGAGGGAAAACGAAACTTTACGCGGACGACTCCTAATACGAGTCATCGGTGATGGTTGACATGCCCGTCTGTTGCGCAATGCGGCTCCGCGTCTTTTACAATCGTGCGCCGAGATGAGTAACCCTGTCACAAGGACACCCGCGAACTCCATATAACTCCTTCGTCTTTACGTCAAGGGAGTGGCGCTCTCATAATCACATGGTCTCCTTTGCGCCAATGAAGTTAAATGGAGATTTTGGCTGGATGCAATGAAGTTAAATGCAGATAAACGGCTGGATGGAGTACTCTCGTTCCCAGATAGCTACAGCTGCGAAATAAGCCACGTTAATAAAATTGCTCTAACCGGCACAGTTACCAATTTTAGCTTTGTTATTTTTTTTCCTTGGTTTATACGCCACGTAATGGGAGTTTTCAATTTTACATAGCGCCTGTACCCTCTACACCAATGCTTCGCCATGCCGAATGGCGAAACGTCGTTCCACCATTTCGTTTGTTTATCCACTTCGTCACTCATCTGGAAGCAGTTGAGCACGACAACGGTGACGCAAGTCGACAATCATTAGCGACGCCCTCCATTAATCGCTAATGATTGTCGACTTTATTTCATGCCTTCATACTATTGAGCTGCTTCATTACCAGGTTAAAGAATAATGACGCGCTCTCGACTGATCAAACTAGGTGCACCGGAAGAGTTACTGGGAACACAGACGCTGGTGCTTACGCAACGAAATGCCACATGATTGTGCTTTCGACATTCTAGCAAAGTGCGAACGAAAAAGCCGCCATTCGCGGCGACGCACCAGCTCGTGCAGTTTGCCGAGGGCCTCCGAGTCGTGGACAGACTTGTTGCGCGAGTGTGTCGACATCTTGGTCGGGTACTCCTTTCGGCGAGTTGCGGCACGACGTGGCGCCAGTGCCGAGTTCGACGTGGGGACCACTTGCGTCGGCGAGCTCGTCGACCCTGCATGCGGAGCAGACAAGCGCCTTCTTATCGCGATGAGAATTTCGAGACAATCGAGGCGCACTTTGCGCCGTCGCCGTTGTCGTGCTGTCCTGCTGTCGGCGACAAACATGCGCGGTCCGCGCGGGGAGAATATTTTGAAGCGAAAAGCTTCACTACGCTAGTCAACACCGCGCTACGCGCGAGCCGTCGGAATTGGCGTGTGTTGGAAATGACAGGATATGTAGCGTGACTGAACGAGGACGTAGGCAGAAAAACACAAAGGGGAGGCGCTGTCTTTGTGTGTCTGCTTCTTTCTGCGTTTGTACGTCATTGTTCAGTCGCGCTTACACATTGTATCGCAGATTCAAACCAACCAGCCCGCCAACACATATCTTAGGTAAATTGACAAGCACGGTGTCACCCGCGCACAGGTAAACATGAACACATCTCGCTCGATGAGCGCGGAAACTCGCTGTCAAAATGCTGGAGTGAGGGATCGATGCAGCAACAAGTGAATTGACCTTCGCGCATTTCTCGCTTCAACGCGAACGAAACGTCGAAAGCAAAGCGCACACGAAGCTACTGGCACTACGCGCACGCTGCAAACATCGCAAATCGCTTTGAAGATGAGGCCCACATGGACGCGCACTTCGGCCCCGTCGCAGATCACTTTCAAGACACACGAGAGACGGCAACGCGTCCTTACGGCGTCCGTCAATCACGTGCCCGACGCCGTAGTAAACGCCGTGGTTGTCTCCACTCTGTACTGAGCGGTGGGCGAGGAGGACATTGAGGCACCCTAGCAGCCGTCGGAGAAGAACGCTCCTCCCTCGCCTAATCCCACTGCCTCGTGCGTGACAGGAGAGGGCGCGCTGCCGTCCCGCGTTCCTCGCCCGCGCACGCGAGATTGAACCGCGTTCGCCGGATCACCCTCGCACGCTTTCACTCGTACTTAAAGAATACGGCGCGCGACGACGATTTTATCGCCCTTGGACTTTATACGGAACCTCACGGCGATGGCGACGCCGACGGCAGAAATGCGCCTGGACAGTCCATACAAATCTGAACGCAATAACATGATAGGGGAATATAATTTTGTTTATGTTCAGTTGAATTGCGTAAATGATAAAACAAAGGTAAGTGAAAGTGGTTGAAAAGACTACTCAACGCAGGTCGGAGCCGGACTGACACCTTCCGCAGTGAGCATTCGGGGCTGTATACCAACTAAGCTAGAGCGGCGGCCACCCATCGTTCAAGAGTATTCAGCTCGGGGAATAAAAGCCAACTCTCCTGATGTAAGCCGAGAGTTCTACGAAGCCCGTCTGGCCTCGGTTGGGGACCGTGAACCTCGCGCAAAGAAGAGTGTGTGTGAGTGTGCGTGTCCCGCCCGCAGAGAGGCGACTTGTTTACGATGACTGGTCAAACGTTTCCCTCACCTTGGGATCGAGGGAGGACCGAGTATTTATAAACCGCTGTTGTGCGACTGCTCAGTACTTTTCTATCGCAGTCATGCTAGACTGATGAACTGCAACGTCCTTATGTAGATACTGTAAATAAACCCATATTTCTCTTTCTCGATGAGAAGCAGTCCTTCCCTTCAACGTACTCAGCGTGGATAAGTTGGACGACGGCATGGGCCAGCTACCTTCTAATTCATGCCAGACTCCAATCTTGACAAGTGGTTACGAACGGTGGGATTGAGCCCCCAATCCTCACAATACGAAACGTTGGAGAGATCATCATCAACATCATCATCATCATCATCATCATCATCATCATCATCATCAGCCTGGGTACGCCCACAGCAGGGCAAAGGCCTCTCCCATACTTCTCCAACAACCCCGGTCATGTACTAATTGTGGCCATGCCGTCCCTGCAAACTTCTTAATCTCATCCGCCCACCTAAATTTCTGCCGCCCCCTGCTACGCTTCCCTTCCCTTGGGATCCAGTTCGTAACCCTTAATGACCATCGGTTATCTTCCCTCCTCATTACATGTCCTGCCGATGCCCACTTCTTTTTCTTGATTTCAACAAAGATGTCATTACCTCAAGTTTGTTCCCTCACCCAATCTGCTCTTTTCTTATCCCTTAACGTTACACCTTTCATTCTTCTTTCCATAGCTCGTTGCGTCGTCCTCAATTTGAGTAGAACCCTTTTCGTAAGCCTCCAGGTTTCTGCCCTGTAGGTGAGTACTGGTAAGACACAGCTATCATATACTTTTCTCTTGAGGGATAATGGCAACCTGCTGTTCATGATCTGAGAATGCCTGCCAAACGCACCCCAGCCCATTCTTATTCTTCTGATTATTTCCGTCTCATGATCCGGATCCGCAGTCACTACCTGCCCTAAGTAGATGTATTCCCTTACCACTTCCAGTGCCTCGCTACCAATTGTAAATTGCTGTTCTCTTCCGAGACTGTTAAACATTACTTTAGTTTTCTGCAGATTAATTTTTAGACCCACTCTTCTGCTTTGCCTCTCCAGGTCAGTGAGCATGTATTGCAATTGGTCCCCTGAGTTACTGAGCAAGGCAATATCATCAGCGAATCGCAAGTTACTAAGGTATTCTCCATTAACTTTTATCCCCAATTCTTCCCAATCCAGGTCTCTGAATACCTCCTGTAAACATGCGGTGAATATCATTGGAGAGATCGTATCTCCCTGCCTGACGCCTTTCTTTATTGGGATTTTGTTGCTTGCTTTATGGAGGACTACAGTGGCTGTGGAGCCGCTATAGATATCTTTCATTATTTTTACATACGGCTCGTCTACACCCTGATTCCGTAATGCCTTCATGACTCTGAGGTTTCGACAGAATCAAACGCTTTCTCGAGAGATATGGTCCTATAACGTAAATCTATTGCAATCTGTTTTTATTCCAGCCTCCTGGCGTCACCGCCGACGCAACCGTAGGGCGCTGACCCGTATCGTGATTTGAACCACCATATCAACCGCTCTCCTTGTTCATAGGAGGTCACTTTTGTTTGCTTTCAGAGCGAATGGAATTGCCTACCTTGACAGGTTTCTCTTATCTAATTGGGTGACAATAAGTGAGGAACACGCAGAAGTGGAGAAGCTCTCGATGGGGCCGAGCCAGTGCAGTGAATGTAGATAACCGGATGAGGAGGGTGGTGCAGGCATCTGCGATTAGCCCGCTTCGTATTGCTTAGTTCGCGGTGGGTGGCCGCAAACCGCGGTGGCGTGCAATTTTTGGAAATTAAAAATGCAGCTAGAACGCATCCTCAGCAAAGAATAGTTGGCAGAGCGATGTCGTATACCTGTCGAAAGGGCTCTGCAACGCTATACCGCCACGTAATCATTTTTTTTTTCACGCAAATCAATTCGCTCACAGCTCCGAAGAGCCGGTTCCAAAGCGATCGGTGGGCAAATTTTTGTTTTTCCTCTCGGAATAGCGTAGTTTCCGGCTATTCCAAAAAGAAAAAAAAACATCAGTTTTTATTCGCCATGTTATTCCATATTCAATACGTACACGTCACTTCGAAGAGGCGAGTTCTCACGGTTTTGTGACGTCGCGTGACAGAAAGGTAAAGTGGGCGTAGGCCAAAAACTTTTGACCAATAGCGGTGGGCTGATGGCGAAAAATGCGTGGAATCCGAAATAAATATTTTCCTTTTGTTTGGTCTAATTATGCAAAATCAGTGCGTGCACGTCATTTCAGATGGAGAGTTCTGGCGGTTTGCAGCACGTTCAGGTGGTTGAACTGCCAGCGAAGCGGGGGTAGACCGAAATATGTTTTACCATTCTTGGAGGGCTGATTGCAGAAATGGAGAAATGGAAACAGTTTGGAACAGCTTTACGTTGTAGCGCCCCTAAATTCCGTTCCGAGTACTTGTGTTTATTAAAGCTATTATTAGTATGTCGACACCGCCATTTAGTCTTGGAGACCCCTCGACCACAGCCACTGTGTCGCAGCTCATATTGAACGCGACTGCAACGACTTCAGGGGGTTTTTGATTTGGAAACTTTGAAGATGCTGGTAGAATTGCGAGGTGACGGATAAACTACGCCATAAAAGACCCGAAGTCATAAGAAAGAGGCGTCACGACAGCATATCAAGGTTTGTCAATTCCGTTCTTTCTTTGAACCCGTTATCTTCGCGTTGTCTGTCCACAGCTGTGTCCTTGACTCATGCATCGGATGCCTCCGAGAATTACAAATTTTGCCACAGCACCGATAACGCAAATTGTCACTCGGTGAATGCCTCATAAATTCAGGAAAGACACTGAATGGCAGCTATCATGAACGTTATGACATTTAGTACCAAGCGACACTTCACATAAAGTATGATTTCGAAGAAACTATGTCTTTGTCGGAAGCCAATACGGTTGAATATATGTAATGTCGTCTTCACCTCTGGCATAAGTGACCGATGAATAGAGCAGAAAAATTGCGGTGCGTGGGGATATGGTTGACAAACACCCCGACAGCGATATTACCGGACCGCTACCACGTTTACTTATCGCAGGAAGAAAGGTAACAACGTCCACCAGTCAGGCTGAGGCAATACTAACATGTTTTTTTATCGTTTCAATAATTTTTTTTGTCTTTGCCATCACATTTTGGTCACCTTACAGGACCGAGAGGTTATATGGTCCAGAAATTATAGTATCTGTCGAAAGCGCTCTGAAACGCTATGCCGCCACGTAAGTTTTTTTTTTTTTCACGCAAAATAAATGCCTCTGCATACGTTACTTTTTCTAAATCCCGCGTACTTCGTCATAATCATGCCTATACCCTAAACGAGTTCCTTTGTATTAACGATACACTTCAGTCTTCCTTTTTCCCCCGTGTTGTTCGCGAGTGGAATAACCTAGATGCATCTGTAACTAACACAGTATCGCAGTATGATTTTGTTAAGTTATTAGAAGATGAAATAATTAGTTAGGAAAGAATAGCTCTTATGCATATATAATCGTCAGAACTCCGATTTTATGAACTATAGCTAAACATTTATCCCCTTTGTTTCTTTCTTTCTTTTCATAACACTCTAATAATCCTTACGTACATGTAACCTGAAGTGTACTCTTTCTGTGAGTTTCTCTTGTTATTCACACTATTAGTGTTGTAAAATTGTGCATTGAACCTGTTTGATGTAGTATTTTCATTTACATGTTTTCATGTTGTTACCATTCGGTATATAAAACATGAATTGTATGTATAATCATATGCCCACCTGCTATGGTTTCGATATGAGACCGGCAGTATTGTAAATAAATAAATAATAAATAAAAATCTCCCCTGGACAATAGCTGTCGGCTTTCCCCATGCTGCATGCATGAAAAAGGCCCGACATACCCTATCTCCGCTCTAATATATAGCTCTACAATTCTGCCCGCCATGGTCTCGTGCAAATTTTTTTTTTTAGAAGACTTTAGCACTCATAGTTCCCGAGCCGTATGGACAGGTATAGTGACTATGCAGGTATGCGCTGAATCCTGGTTTCTCTATAGTGGTCTGCGTAGTATGCATGGGGCGATTCTGATTTCCCGATTTGGAAAGTTACCGCAGGGAACACATGAAACGACGAAAGGGAGATCTCCTATGTTCTCTGCGGTAACTTCCCAAATCATGAATCCCAATCTGGCCTACACCCACACTCTGCTACGTTGACTTCCCGTTTCTTGTGTTTGCAGAATCATAGTGAAGATTACTAATGGACCCTGTTTGAACTGGAGACGATATGTGTCCAAGCCTGCTTGGTATAATTATGTTTTATTACATCTTTTCTAGGCTAGTATTCTGCCTATCACTAGTTTATATGCCCATGTGACTCACCTACACTTATAGGGACTAGGGCTCTAACTGCTTCCCATGTTCTTTTTTTTTTCACTAGTGCTCTAAACGACTATTGCTTATCTCCGCCGTTGACGTGTCAGCGCTCCTATGCGCTTTCAGTACCGGCAGTTATAAAAAGTGGACGTTTCTAAGATGCTCGGTGAGTGAATATATTGGCATTCAGTTGCAATGTCCTCGGTCGTGATTGATTTTTTTTCACAAGCGGACACATGTCTCACTCAGCTGCGAATGTTTACTCCTGTATGTCCAGGATGATTATGACGATTTTTATGTCCGCTTTGAAACAGGTGGGTGGCGAATAGACTCCTATAGCCTGATTGAGCGAATCAGGTAATGTATACTTGCTTATCAGTCTAGCGTTTTGCCTACATCTTAAGTATTCCTCTCTTCCTTAAGACATCTATATCTACCTAGTACCGCTACCTTCGCCTGTAACGGATCGAGTCCTATCTATTCTTCTTTGCTTCTTCCCCCAATACTCTAAACATATGTTGCTTAGCTTGAATGCTGACCGCCTATTGCTGTACGATTTGAATCCCAGAGCTTCTAGAAACTGGGCGTTACCTACGGGCGATACTCAATACGATGATGATAATGTCATTTATTTGCATCCCCTTTCAAACGGGGCGGGGACAAATAGTCCCCTAGACTGCTTGATTCTGTCAGCTTATACTACATCTATCGTTATCTCGCCTTTTGCCTATCTGATCACGATCCTAACTTTCATATTTAAGACCTCTATCATTATACTGCACCATTACCTACACTCGCAATGACTCTGGTTCTACCAATCTCTTCCCCATTTTTTCTTCCACCAGTACTCTAATCGCCTCTTGTATCGACTGCTGACCAGTTAATCCTTCTATAGATAGAAGGATTAAATGTTGACAGAAACGTTCGCATTCCAAGATCTTTGAATGCCAATGTTTCCAAAGGTGGGCACTCCCTACGGGTCTCGCTGGGTCAGTATCTTGGCCATTGCATTACCGTGCGCCCAGTCGTTTCCCGGCTCTTTGCAGCAAACACCCTAATCCTGAGGCGCAAATTTGGCTCCGGTATGTTTTTGTCCTCAGGCAGCCAGCTCGGGCCTCACGCAGCAATGCACTCACTGCCCCTTGCGTTATCGTGCGGATACTACACGTGCTCCCTGAGCAGCGCCCTCTGGGCGTACGATTCGACGCATACTCACCAGTCTGCGGGCAGGCGCTCATCCGGCTAGACGGCTTGTTTAACCCCAGCAAGGCGATGATCTCTGCCCTGCGCGAGCCGACGGCTTCCGGCGAGGAGACGAGGGAGAACTTTTGGCGGCCGCCAGGCTGCACGGAACTCTGGGTGACATTGAAAAACCGTTGCATTCACCGGCGCCATGTTCCTTCATCGCTCATTACGACCATCAGGGCCGATAGATTCGTCCCGCTTTACATCTCGTGCGTCTTGAGAGGCCTTGGAGTGGAATAGGAATATTCATTCGGTGCGCAAGATAATTTACTGAAGTAAAAAGCGCAATTTAAAGAAGCAGACTACGAACAACCGCGAAGTCCTGCCTTCTTTGCCAGGCTAACTTATTTTTACCTCAGTTGTGCGCATAACGATTTTCAAACCCTTGCTTACACATGGGTGGTTGAATTCTTCAATCTTCCGTTTTAACTTATATTCCGCAATGCTGAGCAAGACAGTGTCACTAGCAATTCAAATCTCAATTTAATTCGATTCATTTTCTTTCTTTACTTCGTATAAAAGTACTCAAAATCTGTCTAGAGCCATAGCCAGAGCCTCGTAGAGGGTCAAGTACACGAAAGCTGTGTTAGACCTAGTAAGAAAAAGTGTTTTATAAGGCAGCTCGGCACATAAGAAACGCAGTTACAATTAATGGATATCATAGATTTAAAGAGCGCTTCAGTAGAATACCAAAGAAGAAAAGAAAGGACCTGTAAGCAAAACTGACTGCACAAGAGATACACAGAGTTATTTTAACATGCTTATATTGCCAACAAAAACGGTCGCCACATCTTGTTTCTCACATTGCCACTATAGATATTTTATTAGAAAAGTCAATCTATTCAAACGTTATGCACAACTTATATACTATGGCCTACGGAAAATGACAAGCGATCTTTTATGTGAAGCCGTTCTCGATATTCAATCTTTGCTAGGGATAATTAACGTAAAATTTCGAGATACAACACTTCACGCACACGCATGTGCGTGTGCGCATGTGTGCGTGTTCATGCGCCTGTGTCTGTGCGTGTGCGCTTGCACGTGTGCATGTGTGCGCGTGTGTGTTTGTGCGTGTTAGTGCCTGTGAGTGTGTGCGCGCATGCGTGTGCGTACATGTGTGTGCACGCGTGTGTGCATGTGTGTGTGTGTGCACGTATGTGCGTGTGTGCGCATGTGCATGTGTGCGGGTGTGCGCATGTTCGTGCGTGTGCGTGCGTGCGTGCGCGTGTGCGTTTTATGTGCAATTAGACATGTGACAATTCTCTTCGTTCATGAGGTACATTTCACACGATCACCTTTTTCAAGTCGTCTACATGATTTCCGTATCAATGGTGGGACGTGATTTTATTCGCCATCTTTTATGTCACTGTATTGACTTCATGTCATGTCATGGCTTCATGTCACAGGCAGGATACCCATCCGACGTATGCACACGTTGGTTCACAGCGTGGGCGACAAAATGATCAAAACCATGGGCACAGACACTACGTCGCTTCGACTTGGCGCTCAATTGAAACTGTGAACTATATAATAGATGACTGAGGCCTACAGCACGGAAAACGACAGTGAATTGCGCAACAACAACACGTTTTGATAATTAGAAACGCTTAGGCGATTTTTTTATTGTTTCTTCTAGGATGGAGAATTATAGCCGCAAAGCGTTGGAAAGAAATCATCCGCAGCTCTATGAGCAAGAGTAAATGCTCAAACTAGAAAAAAAGAATACGATAAAAGTGCTCAAAATAAATCAATGACAAACTTGACGGTTGTCAGGGACGGACACTACACTCAATTCTATTTGCTAACACACAATGGAATGTCATGACGAGCATGAAAAATTCAGGCTATTGCCTGCATACATAAACAATGCCTATCAGATATTAAGCACGAGTTCGCCGTACAGAATTAATGCTACCGCCTTCCATAGCAGCGTACCCTCAATATGATTACGCATTGAACAGTTCAATGCACTTTGAGGCGAAAAATCGGAGCGCGCATCAAAGATGTAAGCACGCGCCATCCTCGACTATCAGGTGTGGCGTCTGGTCCATCAGCCGCTACAGCCCGTTCCAACCCGTGTGAGCTCATGCGGCGCAGATAAACCTGATTTTATTCGTAAGACCACTACAACCCTATCGTAGAAATTCCTTCTTAAGTCGTCGTCTGTGGTGCCTGTTTAGGCTTTGTGGATCGGCTTAAGGCCAGAATACATGGAGCGAATATGCGACGAATAGCCGGCGTTCGACGCCCGGCGGCGCACGCGCGACGCGCGGCGGCGGAGAAATCGTCGTTCGCCGCCGATCTAGCTGGCGCAGAAAAGTTCGTCGGGCGTCGACGATACCGGAAGCGGCAAACGAGCGGCGCCCCAAAGCGAGTCAATCAGGCCTCACTATCCGCCACGACTTCCGACTAGGCTTCTCGCCCAGTGTTGCCACAACGCATAGCATCGCCGCTTTCTTTACACTACATCGGCACATGAATGCCTCAAACACATAAAAAATGCTAGAAATAATTTCTAAACAAAATTTTACGCGTTTTAGAGTGTTCTGCAATTCAAAAGCGATAATAGTTGTCGTTAAAGTTTTTTTGTGTGTGTCATGTGTTTCACTACAGCGCATTTGCCTCGTCTAGCCACACTCATAACAACGCCGCGAATCGCCGGCGGCGGCCGCCGTGTCTTCGCTCCATGTAGCGCAGCCCGACGAACATACGGCGTCGCGCCGCGGCAGATTTTCTGCCGCCCGAACTTCGTCGTGAATGTTCGCTCCATGTATTCTGGCCTTTACGCATACTATTGGCGGAAGTACTGAAGTTCGCACCTGTGCTACCGTTACATATATCTTAATTTTTTTCGACTGCAGCGCTCGTCTCTGCAGCGGCAGGCAACGCAGGCTTGATGATCTTACGAACAGCTTCAGCTTTGTGAATACGCTTTTTTCGTAAGATTTTTCTGACGCCAAAATTTGTTCGTAATTTCGCTTAGTGAATCCCGCGCCTGATCCCGCCGAGGCAGATGGGTCCAGCGTCACCCCGAGATACCGGAAAAGAGGTGTACACTCAAGAGAAGTAGAATTACTTTGAATAAAAGTCATAATACATATTTCGACTGAGTGGTTGGAATAGTGTATACATTGTTTTCTTGCATTTATGTTGATATGTTAGCTGAGCACTACTCTAATACGCATTTTAAATCTGAATCATCTTTGTTTTCAAGTTCAATGAAGTTATGAGCCAATATTACCATTGCCATGTCGTCTGCGCACATGAATACATCAAATGACTGCAAAGTATTGGGAAGGGCACTTACATAAATAGAAGAAGGAATGTTTTGACACCTATTAATTGAGCTTGCATAGAAGACGATATGTCGTTTATCATTACTTTCTGTTGACGACGATTAACGTGAAAGGAAAAGAGGTCGCCAACTTTCCCAGGGAAATCATGATGCTGCAGTTTCATTATAATAATTTGCTAGTCTACTGTATCAAATGCTTTCTGCAGATCCAGGAATAGCACTACTACTAAAAAGTTTAGGTGTAATGCTTAATTATGCTTCTGTGTTAACCATAACATTTCAGGTGCTGTTGAGTGATGTATACGAAACCGATGCTGCTGAGTGTACAAAAACTTATATTTCCACAAAACTTTCTGTATCCGAAGCGCCATAATGTTTTTTTTTTTTTCAAAAGTAGTATTAATAACGCTAAGGATCGGAATTGGTGTGTAGCTGGATGCGCTCGAGTGATCTCCTTTTAACATCGGCACTACTTTGGCGGTCTTTAAGCAAGGAGGATGTATTGATTTTGTTTCCAGTGAGCTATTCAAAATGCAGCATACAGTAGGGCCGAGGACATCAATGTATTGTTTTAAGCACTGGTACGTTGCCGAGGCATTCCCTGATATTCTTGACAGTTTATTCTTTCCTTGGTAATGCGCATTTGGAACGACTCGCAGGCAATGAAGCCAGTACAACGATCGCGACGCTGCCTTTCTTGTCAGTGTTGTGTTTGTAGCGCGCTTTTGCAAGTTTACTATAAAACCAAACTCGCCCAAGCTCACATGCTGCATTTCTTTCTAGTCTTGCATCTTGGATAGTTCTCTCTTGTAGTCAATGAGAACAAATAGATTCTGTTACCTGGCTGGACGCGCTTGTTCTGGCACTTTCCCATTTTTATTGGGAAGAATTGTAGGAGGTGTATGATTTCCACATCTTTGAGATATTCACGCACTCTTCCTACAAGTCATGCATGCCTCTGTGATGTCTGATTACTGTACTGTGACGGATATATAGAGTACGCAAAAAAAAAAGATGTAGCGGAATATGAAAAACATGGTTTTGCAGTGTACGAAGGCCGTATAGAGGGGTCCGACATATATAGCAAATTTATGAGTTACACAATTTATGATATAAACTTGGACAACCACCACTCATCCCTTTATAAATCAGCCTTATCCCTATCATGAAAAACAAATCTTTAGTTACCGCGCCCAAAATGTGCTAGAAGCATTGTTCACATTTTGCAAAAAAAAAATAATGGATACAAGTTAGTTCTTAGCTGGCCGGTATGTTTCACAACTGCAGTTAAAGTACGGCAAAAGCTAGCTGAAGTCGGCGGGAATTAAGCATAGCTCCGTCCTGTACTCCCGTCACGGAGCTATGTCGTCGTTCACCTGGCCGTGATCGAGCACAATATCGTCAACGTCACCGTTACCTCTAGTCGCATTACTTGGCGCGAACGACTTTTTGAAAACCCTCTTGTCAAACATGCCGTACTTGTACAGTGATCATGCACTTATATTCATGATGTGTGTTGCGATTTTTCGTGGCTTCTTGTTGGAGCTGTTTTGCTCATTGTCGACATGTATGGGTGGTGAGATCTGTGAAGCAGTCAGTTGACACTGCTCTTGCCTGATCTCCCCGTCCTCAGTTTTTTGCACGTGCAAACAAAATTTAATGATTGGTTCGTTGATGTATAGTGACCCATCGGATCCCTCGATGCACCTGTTTTCCGATGTAGTGAAGTCCTGCTGATTTTTTTATGGCGTCCCGCTGTAGAAGGTCGACCGATTTATAGCTACGATATCGCGCTTTGTGACCGTTGAACATGACTCAAATCAAAAGCGAGACAAAGCATTCAGAGAAAAAAAAACAATCAAAAGCAATTCCATCGTTGTCGATATTTGTTTTTCTTTCCTATCTCGAAAACGGTACACGCAACACCACTTCAGAGAAGATGCCACTGGAAAGGGATGTTAAAGGATGGTTGAATTGGTGCTGGCGTCGGCAGGGACAAGTTTCGTCTAAATGGTTAAGGTAGCAAGAAATTCACGAATTATTAGCGGTGTATGCACACGAAGGCCACAGATTTATCTGAAGGAAAGCTTGCCGTCTTATAAAAAAATAAGGTTTGTAGCCGAATCTGAACTTGAAGCGAAAGTGCTCTTTAAGAATGAAACAAAATTGCTGACTCTTGCTTTGATGGCCTAACTACTCGTTTAGTCAGCAACTCCTTTTCATCTTCAAATCGTTTTCAATTTCAACTTTCAAACTTCATCTTCGAACAACGGAGCGATGATCATCACCATCTTTGCTTCGTTTCCCGAGCCGTTGCATGCCACGAGGGCAGTGGCCGAGTTCAATTAAACCATCTTCACCGGCAGAAGCATTTGTCTGATTTTGTCGCGGCCTAAGGGTAGTAGAAAGACCTCCCACTGGTACACCACACAAGGGTATCAGCCTAGGTTCGACCCAGGCCAGCTTTAGCGTGGTACTTGCAAGCGTGATAGGTGCCCTAGCGATTTTAGTTGCATAGAAAACAATTAGTTACTATACCGAAACAGGAATTACCACTCCGCCATATTTTATTTCAATGTAAGAGCCACACTTGTTACATATATCTACCTTATATATTGAAACGGAAGTGGCTATTTATTAAAATTTAAAGCCAGCTGATAAAGGACAGTCATCTTGCGGTATTCGGCTGAAACAACGAAGAAGACAAACTTCGCGTTTAAGGTGATATTTTGCTCGACATCTCAAGGTACAACGTAGTGTATTCTAACAGGAGCTCAATGTATTCATAAATGTGGTCATACTTTCAAGAAAACACAAATTTGCTCTCAAGCTACATTGTGGTGAAATATACGTAGGTCTTCCTCAATAACAGAAGCGACACTCGATGCGAGCGCTTGTCACACGAGGCGGGAGGGCTGTGTTCACCCTTTAGCACTGGGCGATAGCGCAGTTATCATTTCCAAAATTCGATTTGAAAATTCGATCTGAGGAAGATAGAAAACTGGGCCACTTTGCAGTGGCCCATAGCTACTAACAACGGCGCACTGCAGAAGTCGAAGGAAGGTGCAGAAAAAACACAAGCGCTGCCTGTCAACCGGAACGTTTCTTGAACAAACGAGTTTATCTCAGCTTTGTACGAAAGGTATATCATCGTATATGAACACACTATCTCATTTATCAGTAATATTTGCGTAATAATGAATGCTAAGTAAACTGAAACAAATTGAAACTGCGTTTCTACATCAACTTCGCATGCACCTGCAAAGCAACAACAGACCATAAGGGAAAATTGTTACATTGGTTAACAAGAAATAAACATACAAGAAAAAACGTTACAAAATTAGGAAGGCAGTGCGGCGCGCGACTGTGGCCGGTTTACGTACTTATGTAAAATATATATATATATCAAAAATTGGAGGACGCTTAAGCTTCGCCTTCAAGAGTGGAACGCGATAGCGTTATCGCACCCCGTTCGCACCACCTACTCAAACAATCTACGCCACCGAAACGTCGCGATCGGCACAGATAAACAAGCCGCGGTGCGCCATGAAGGCGGACGCGATCATGGGATGAGTGGGGCGCCGCTTGTCGGGGCAGCGCCATACATTGCGAGGAGGGGCTCTTCTGTGTGGCTCTGCGTGTGCGCAGAGCGCAGAAGAAATGTAGCGGAAACGTACTTCGCTACTCGTGAAACTGCGACTTCTGTAAGTTACATGGTCATAATTACCGACATACACCGCAGTATAACTTTCTACGGCGCGTTTCTAAGGCAACACCGCATTCACTAGAGGCGATTTTGTCGCGCTTTGAAGGAACGAACTCGTGGCTGAGTGGTAGCGTCTCCGTCTCACACTCCGGAGACCCTGGTTCGATTCCCACCAGCCCATCTTGCAAGGTGTTGTTTATTTATGAAGTGCCTTCTGGGATTTATCACTCACGGCCAACGCCGCCGACACCGACGACACCGGCTTTTCTGCGGCACGAGCTCCTTAACGCTCTCGCGTTAAAACGCGAGAGCCTTAGGAGCCCCATGTCGCATAAAATCCGGCGTCTGCGTGCCGCGTGCTGCGTCGACCGTCTTGTGAGCGAAAAGTCATTCCGAACCACGCATACACAACCACGCAGGCCCTCCGTGTATCGCAAACATGTTATTGAACTAACTGAATTTCTCAAACTAAAGTACATCGGGAAAATCGTAAAGTACGACCCACACACAACCTTCAGACATGATACCGTCGGTCTGTAATTTGAACACGCGAGAAAACATAATTCTGTTACGCGGAAACTCAAACACAATCCCCTTTCCAGCGTTTCTACCATTCATAAAGCGGCGCGCCCGGTTCCTTGCAACACCATCCAGATGGCGCTCGCCTCCACGCATCCGCGGCCCACGCAAGAGGTCGCGTTTCTACCACAAAGCTCACCTTCGTGCATAGCGTTCACTGCTAGCATTTCCCGGTAAACATTACAGTTACATGAGCTGCAGTTTCCGGAAAGCGCGAGAAGCACTCAGAGATCTTTCAGTGATATCGCTTTCCACTCTTAAAGGCGAAGCTTAAACGTCGTCCAATTTTTCTCCTGGATTCAAGGATTCCCACAACATGTTTTAGGAATCGCAAATTTCATTTTGCTTTCACTCTGCTGTTGTTCTTAGCCATGCCACTGAATCTACTTCTGCAAGACATCTGGCTGCCTTACGCACAGGGGCTTTTGCCTTGATGGCCGTCTTGCGACATTTCTCCCTGCAATCACAAACTAACCTTGGTTCGGACCTTTTCTATTCTCCTGAATGTCACCTGAATGTTTTCCGCTGTAACTACGTGATCTCAGGCATCCCCATCTCGCTTCGAACACTGCAGAGCACTGCACTGTTACTTATCATAAATGTTTTTTTTTGTGATTAATTGTTGTTACTCTTGCTCTCCGCTTTTGTTTCATACTCTAGGGCGCAACACGGCAAGTGGCGCACAACTTCTTAAGTGCAGCTCAGAATGAAGAAACATTCTGGAATCTGAAATTTAAGAACCACAGGAGCTGCTGTGTAAATACATAAGGACAGAGAGATCGTTTTTCTCGGCAGCCACTGCACTGACCTTGGCGACGTTTGTTCCAATTTAAAAGAAAGGATAAGACCTAGTGAGTGTATGAAGCGAAAGTGTTTATTAGTGCCTTTAATTGTCGAGAAGCACGGTTGATAATTACAATATTGAAAAAAAGCATTAAAGTACCAGATTTTCAACTGTTTAACTAAGTACTAAGTAAAAATAGTACAATTCTGTAGGCTGCATCTATTTAAACGTGCATCTAAAGAGGACAACGTTATTGTACTTGCACCACGCTCAAATATAGCTCCTAGCAGTGGGCAGGAATTTTGCAAAACCCTCATGAGCATTTTAGGAATTCAACATAGGCTGTAAATTTAATTACAGAATGCGTCCCCTTCAATGTATGCAAGAGATTCAGATAACTGTATCTCTTTCCAGTTCTGAGTTACGGATTGGTGAACTTTGTGCTTCAACTTTTTTCGAGGTTACTGATTTTCGGCAATTTTTGTAAAAAAGTAGGTGTAGAACGCAGAAATTTTTATTTCTACATGTTATCATTTAACATTCTCTTTCAAAATCCACGAACTGTATTCGAATCGGTTCAACGGTAGTTTAATGAGTACATTCTTGTTTTACATGTATTTCAATAGGAGAATCAGAGTTGACTTCAAATTAATGCTTCGTCTCAGTAGTGAAGCCAAACAAAGTGGTTAACTTGAGATTGTAAGAACTGCCTTGCTTTGAATAGTTTCGTGAATAAATTGTGGGAAACGAAAATATAAAAAATGTGTTCGCAAACAGCTCCTAGCGATGGATCCGCTTGAAATGTATACTGTATACTTAATTCAAGAGGAGCAAAAGATAGCCGTCATCAGACTTTTTGGGCATGTACATATAATGTAGCGTGTGATATCATGAGTGCAGGCACAGTTTCATTGCATAGAAAACGTTTGTAATGACACATTGTTTTTACTATCACTATCACCAGTACCCTACAGAAGTCTTTAAGTGAAGATCAAGGATCTCGGCTGAGCTTCCCCGTAAATTTATTTGTCTTAACAGTTTGTTCATACAGCGTTCTTGACCTTACTTATTTAAACTAAATATTTGCCCACTTGTCATTTCTTTTGTGCCATTTCGCGTACTTTTCATGAGCATTACGGTCTTTAATTCTTGAGTCGGGATATCACCAATTCACATACGTTCCGAGCTACTTTCTGCGTGCTACATTTTTTTTTTTTTTTTTTTTACGTACTGGCGGTGACGAGGTCGTGCCTTCTCCCAGCTGTGTCGCAGCGCTGGCGGCAAGAGAGGTCGCGAAGGGGCTCACAGATCTGGTACTCGCCTGTTCCGGATTCCCGGGGCCAGTAGCCAAGAGCTGAAAGGAGCCCGAGCTCTGGACGGCGTCTTTCACCTGGCCACCGGCAGCAACAGCGCTGGTCGCGCCAGGGGAGTCGACGGCGCCAGGTTTCCGGCCTGCGAAGGCGGCGCTTGCCGGCTGACGCCCTGCACCTTGTGTCGGCAAGCCGGAAGTGTAGGCGCTGGTCTTTGGACATTCGGTCACCTTGTTCGGCGCGGCGATATGAGACACCGCGATGCTGGGGGCATCTGGGCCAGCGGAAGCCGTCGCGCCATCCGAACCCGAGGCGGAACTGGACCGCTTGTCAGCGTCCTCGGTCGGTGGCGCCAGCCAAGCGGTGCCAACGGATGCAGCTCTAACGCCAGCGCCTCCCACGGGCTCGAGCGTTGTCCTCGAGGCGGAACCCTCGGCCTTCCTGTGCTTCTTCGATTTCTTGGCCGGCCTCTTGGTCTTGCTGGCACCGGCCGAATCCATGACGACGTGTTCGTGATCGGCCTCGGAGACCTTCCTGTGGCGCGAATCGGGTGTCTTGGCCGGGGCAGCGGGCTCCCGAATCGGGCTCTTCGAGGGATGATATTCGGAGGCCCTGCCTCTCGTGACTGCTGTTATTGCAGGCGAGACGCGAGTGCTTTCAAACCAGGAACGATCACTTGGCTTCGTCTTCTTCTTCTGCTTAGCGCGCACTGCGTGTGGCGCGTGATATCGTGCACGTCTTCTCCTCCCGTAGCCTTCAACGGTTCCTCGGACGGACCTACCCACAATATATTCAGCCCCTTGTTCTTTTAAAACGAGAGGCATTGCGTTAATGTCTGGGTCTCCCTAAGTTCGTCGCGATTAATACATTACATCAGGAAGCGCGCATCCCTCCTCTTCCCGTTCGGTTTCAGATCCTAACAGTGCAAACCTTTCCAAAGATATGTACATCTCCGCAGAGGAGATTTCAGTACGCTTTCATTAGTCAGTGTGACTCAATTTTTTTTAATATAAGTGGCCTCGTTTACGGTGCCGTCAGGTTGTTTTTGTGCAAACTGTATTATACCCATTGCGAGTTCCCTTTTGCGAGAGACTTATTAAACAGCTCTGCTTCGATAGCTTAGATTGAGTTTGATGACATTTTTCCAAATAATGCTAAACAATTGCGGCATCAATTCCTAATTGGTATTATCACCTTGAGCGACTAGAAGTAAAAAAACTTACCACCCATGCACCCGATACAGATGGTGAACCAGCGAAGCTGAAATGTGCGGCCCTAGTGTTTAGCGCTGGGTTAATTCTGACGGTTTATCAAACTTTCTCAATTATTGGTTACGTCTTTGTGTTTCTTAATGAGGTTACGCGAACGTTCGGCTTGGGTTTATCACGTTGTTTATTTGAAATGTCGCACATTGCGCTTCGTGTAATCAATATTATGGAGCGGTGCAATAAACGATTCATTGTATTAATCCGGCGGGTTCATCAAAATCTTTCTTAATTATGTTAGGCATTTGTGTTTCGTAATGCGTTGATCATAGCGTTTATGACTCGGTTATGCACTATAATTACCAAGTAATGCACCGGGGCTGCATATTTCATTTAATAAAAGACAGGGACACATTTCTGAACCTATTACGAAGTCCGAGAGTGACTGCTGAGCGCGCACTCTGCTGCGAGAGAGAAACGACGTCGCTATCGGCGTAGCCAATGGCGCGCCACACCTTTGCTGCGCGATAAACATATCATGAAATTGTCTTAACGCCGTTCCCCTCTGTGCCCCTTCCCTGCAATAATACGTAGATAAATATATATGTTTTGAATGCGTAAGCATTTTTATGCCTAGATAATGTGAAATTTCTCCACCTGTCACGTAGGTCAATGCAATGCTCTGTATGCTTCCTTACGAGCAGTGAGCTTCCTACTGGCATAGAGTACAGGTTGCTCCTCTTTGTTATGTCCATTCTGGACAAAGCACAACACCCTTTCCGCGAGCACTCGTGTAGCACTGAACCATGAACGACTTAGAATATTCCGGCGCGATTAACACGCCTGCTTCCGTTGCTGCAGTGCCAACACGGGAAAGACAAGCGGCATTTCTTCTGGCATGTTGAGGGACATGTTTACAACGGCCTCCCTCTGCCGATAGGGCTTCATTAAATTGCCACGGTATACCTGGTAAGTCCTTCTCTAACCTGCAACTGTTACTACGTAGTTCGTGTCAGATAAGTTCTGAACAATGTCAGCCTGTCCTTGCCACTGTACTTGCAGCTTGTTTTTCCGTGACGGTCGTATTATGATTACCTAATCCCCTACGTCGAAGCGTCGCGCCCGAGCCGTTCTGTCCTAGTAAAGCTTGGCCTTACCTTGGACTCTGTGCATTTCTCGTCCTGCCAAATCTAGCGCGTATTCAACGACAGATGGATCATCAGCTCGACCTTACCGGACTTCCCGATTAATCCGGAGTGGCGATTTCAAAGAACGACTAGCTCCGACGTTGAAAAGTCTGTCGGCTCATGCAGGGGGGTTCGAAGGGCGAAACATGGCTGCTTGCAAGCAGAGTTCCCAATGTGTTTCGCGCTCATAACACATGGCTCGCCACAGACGTTTCATGACCGAGTGAAGCTTTTCTGCGGCGTTGGACTGGGGATGGTATACCGAACTATGGACAATGGTGACTGAACTTTGGACAAGTTTGATACCGCATTTTCCCAGAAATGTCGAGGTTAGGGAGCTCGTGAAGACGGTTCCTTGGTCCGACTCAATTTCCTCTGGGAAACCGACTCGCGCAAATATGGACAAAAGTGCGTTGACGATCCCGACCGAATGGACTGGAAAACTTTATTGGGGTCCTGCAGGACGCGCTTAGCGCGTAGCGGGTGTCTCCCACGTAGGGACCGACAGGGAGCACCTGGCGGCCGCTTCGCGGGCCTGCTGAATTGCTGGTCGGCGAGAAGTGAGCTTCTGAGGGACTTCTCCCGGGTGTCCGAGGTACAGTCGTCAGGAAGAGCGTTTCTAGACTCCCAGAGCATGTGTGCAAGTGTCACCGTGTCTCCGCACGAGGAGCACGTGTCGCTGGGGTACCCGTCTGGATAGAAAACGTGTAATTTGGCAGGGTTTAGGTACATGTGCGTCTGTAGTAAGTGCAGTGTTAGCGCCATGCGGCCTGTTAAGCTTGAGGTGTGGTAGCGGAAAGATGCGGCGCCCCAGGTCGAAGTGTTTTGTAATTTCCTTTAGCTTAGCGTTTTAAGAAAAATGCTTCAAGGAACATGGTTGCGGGGCACAGTGCCGTAAGAATGTGACAGATAGCCGCACTGCAGTTGCGGGTGTATCTATTACAATTCTGTGAAACGGCTCCGTAATTATCGGAACAAGTTTCATGGAAACTTTAGCCTTGTCCCCAGGCTTGCCAATGTGCTGGAACGTGTCGCAACTTTTTACGAGTGCTTCTATTTCCCTAAAGCACCGGGTCAGCAGAATTCCTGCAACAAGTGGTCCTTGGTTTTTCGAATGCCAAGGTGTCCGCACCAAAGATTCCCGCAAACCAAGTGCAGCAGGTACTGGCGGTAAAGCTGTGGCAATACCTGTCGATCAAACTGGACTCCTTTTCTATCGCGATACCTTCGATGGAGAACGCGTGTCCTCTTTTGGAACATTATGTTTCTCTTAGCATTCTCCGCCTCACTGTTGGGCTTAAGGTTCCGAAGAGTGGGGTCCATTTTTTTCTCAGTAATCAATGTGCAAGTTGTTACGTTTAGCAGCTTTCGCCTGCATTCCGTTTCCCGAGATGCTACAGGTTCCCCGTTCTCTCTCAAAACTGCCAGCTCTTCCCGACTCAGTTAGGTAACATGTTCTTTAGCCGACGCGCCTTCAACGAACTCGCTTTCATTGATGACCTCAAATGAGCGCTTTGAGGTTTCCTTGTGTAAGGCTGTGTCCTCCTTTGCTCGGGCTGCAGATGCTACCTTTGCGGCGAATTGTCGTGCCTTAGATCTGCTTGGGGCTTGCACCATTCCTTCGCCCTGCTCCACAACAATACGTCAGATCCGTTTGAAAACTAATGTGGATATTGCAGTGAAAGGTGCGCTTACACGAAGGCTTCTGTGTGAAGTGTTCCAAAAGGACCCCCAGCACGGGGGGCACTCTGGCTACCGGCAGACAAAGACTGTTAACCTCTGTTGCTTGCTGTATTCAACCGCATTCTCCTGTAAATTGGCTTTGTCCCGTGTATGGGGCATGAACGACGTCCATCGTGGCGGCCGAGTCCCAGAGTACGCGACAATGTTTGCCATTCACTATGAGGTCCCGAATGTGTGGTTTTAACAATCTCATATTGTCATCTGTATTGCTGACTGGCAAAATGACCACTATTGGATTTCTGCAACCGACGGCAGTGTGTCCTCTCTTCCGACAGTTAAAGCGCACCACTGGCTTTCTAGCATCGAAAGCCTTCTTTCTTGCTCAGCTTTGAGTTCTGGTGGCTCCTCCTTTCCCTCTCTGTTGTTCTCGTTATTATTGGTCGCTTACTCCGCTTTCTCTTTTCCTTTGTACGGTCGCGACCTTAACCAACGCTCTTGTTTGTCGGATTTGCATTTATTCTCCTTTCTGGGCGCCTCTTTACTTTCGGGGCCTCGGCGCGATACGTATTCCTCAGCAAGTTATGCTGCCCTTGCGACTGTCTCTTTGCCTGGCCTGTCCTGCACCCAATACCTTATATTTTCAGGCAGTCGGCGGAAAAAAATTGCTCCAGCAAAAAGCCCTCTACCACTTTGTCGTGGTCACCAAAAGCTCCGGCTTCTTTTATCCGCTATTTCATGTCGGCCATTAACGACTACGCGAACTCGTCGTAGGACTCGTTTCTGGCCTTTTCGGCTTCCCTGAACTTTGTTCGGAATGCTTCCACCGACAACTTGTACTTTTTCAGAAGACTAGACTGTATACTTTGTCATATAGTTCACTGAATATTGCTTTCTATGCGGGCTATTACGTCTTCAACGTCACGTGGCAGCAACCTCAGCAGTCGTCGCGACCACGTGACTCTCAGAAATCCAGCCCTCTCACACGTGCGCTCAAGGTTCACCAAGAAGAGACCCAGATCCTCTCCGACTCGGTATGACTGCATCAAGTCCTTCATTTTACGCTCACCTTCTCTCGAGATGGGAGTGACCCGTCGGGTATCTCGAGCCCTCAATATCTCAAGCTCAAGGTGCTTCATCTCGAGCGCTTCACGTGCTACTCGTTCGCGTTCCACCTTGGCCTCACGTGCTACGCGCTCGTGCTCCTTTTTTTTTTTTCCTTGGTTCCGCTTAAGCATTCTTCTATACTTGCGGACAACTTTCTGTGGCTATGAAGGGAAAGCTGCGGGTGCGTGGCGGATGCACATGTGTTACCGCGCCAAGTAGGCAGAATCAAGCGTCCTTCCTTTCCTTAGATCACTATTCGCAACTTTCACAGATGGTGGCGACGCCATGCGGCAGCCGTCGTAACCCTCAGCGAGGGGATACCCGCGTTTCGCACCCGCGTCGCCCGTGTTCAGTTAGCGTGCTGCGCTGGAGCCTTTGTTTTGTATTTGCGTTCGGTCGCTTTTTACAGCGGTATTTCAAGGTCTGCAGTTATCTACACAGCTGAGGCACAGGTTCCCTTTCGCAGTGACGCTGTTTTCACGGTAACGTTTTTCCTGAAATGGGCAAGACGTACAAGAGCAACAAAATGTGCTGTGTGCCTCAGTGCACACACCGTGCAGTCAAAGGCGAGGTAAGCCTTCACTCGTTTCCTTGCGACGAACGAATGAAAAAGGAGTGGACAGTCAAACTGCGAATTGGCAAGCCTGTAACGAAAACTATGAAGGTGTGCAGCGCTCACTTTGTTCCCGAAGATTTCTTCTGGGGTACAACTGGTAAGTGAACATTTTCTACTTGTATTATGTTGTGTCTTAACGAGGGGCGCACACCATGACCACTTTTGTGTTGAGCGGCATTTTAGCTGGAGAATATTTTCTTTCGTGGGGCACCTTATGTCGTGTTCGATAGCGCTCTTTAATGTCTGATCAACATCACTGCTAGCTGTCAGCTGTGACGAACCGCCAGACCGCCTCACAGTCGCCGTTAGTATGCACGCGTTGAAATTGCTTGGATAACTGGGCTTTTACCTGCCAGAAAAACATAATGCCTCCAAACATGCCTTGGTAGATAAATTTTGATTACTTCATTTTTTTTAACGCGCACTAAAACATTTATGCTAGGCGCCAGCGTTTTCTGCCCTTCCGTTGTATCGAAGTACAGCAGCTGTGAGCTAACTTGTGCTTTGCGTTTGATCATCTAAGCTATGGAGCCGGGAGGAAATGCTTTTATTGCAGCATTCCCTTGTAGAGTTATTAGATCAAATCAGAATTTCTAGAGGCCGCTACTCGATGGTTGTGGAGGCGCTCGCAGGCTGAGCTGATGCTTTCAAGTGAAATTGAAAAAAATATCTATATATATATATATATATATATATATATATATATCAATATATTGCAGTTGAAATGCGTGTAGTGGTGAAAATATTTAGTTCGGTTGATGTGCTGGTATTAATACATACACATTTCCCTGTATGATTTGTCATTCTTACAGCTTTGTGCAGAATTCAGAGTGCGAGTTATTTTGTTAATTATTGTTATAATTATTCACTTATGCCGCACATTGCAATCACAATCTTGAAAACTATTGATTCGAAACTAATCCAGTCTGCAAAACTTTCCTATGTGCAATGCTTCTTGAATATTTTTCAATCAATTCCCTGATATTTTGTCACTCTTTCTGCTGCGTTGTTAGCATGCACCAGAACTGGGTGCATGTGAATGTTTTGAGACCTAAACAGGTTCTGTAAGATGGATTATTATACTCGCACACTGTTATCAAAGTTAAAAATAATAGAGGATAATATATTTCATAAAGGTTAAAACCATTGAAAATAATTAGGGAGGATGAAAATAAGCAGATAAGTATTGGCTACCTAGTTGCACAGCTGTGACTGTTATCCAGTCTTTGCTGAGCCCAATATGCACTTAGTGCATTGCTATCATTTTTGAAATAGAGCTGTGAAGATCAAAAAGTGTCGTTGTGTGTGCTTTCATGGGAACTTTCTATGATACAATTGTAACTTTTCAGTAGTAGTCCTTAAAAGGTATTAAAAGTCTACCCATACACTCATTCGAACTGAGTACAGATTTATGGTACATTTGAAATTGAAAAAAATCTTTTTATTCATTTTCTTACTTTCCCTTTTATAAGCTTTTACTATTTTGTGCCCTTGATTTCAGTAGTGGTTGTAGTTATCTGCCCATCTTAGTTGCATACAGAATGTGTGCCTCCAAATGACACCGTGGGAAATATGTTACTAAGACTGTGATCTCATATTTCAAAGCACCAGAAATGTGGCGACCAGCCCGGCGACAATTGAAGAAAACAGCAGCACCGTCACGGTGTCTACCTGTGCGGAGCCTTGAAAGCAATGATCCAGCCAGGAGCCAGGCATCGGCTGAGAGAGCCTTCCGGGGATCAGCAAGAGCAGCAAGTAGGCCACATTTTATAAAATATCAATTGACAAATTGTCTTGAAATGGTTATGAAGTGAAATGGTAACTTGTTTTAACGTGAGGAATTGGGCTGTTGGTACATGTTCATATTAGACGAGCGCTTAAAGACGAAGACATAGAAGAGGGTAACAGCACAACACAAGCGCTCACTCGCAACTGTACGTTTATTTGAAAAACTGCAATTATACATGAAAAGAGCTCAAAATACAAAGAAAACAGGCAAAAAGGAAATGATGCAGCTTCATCAGACATCCTAATCGGGCATGTGAACACACACACGTACAACAGCCTAAAGCAAAGCTTTGCACATTAGCACCAAACAAAAGACAAGGCAAAATCAAGTGGCATCAAGAAAATCAATTTCATCGCATGTTAGGTTTACTGAGGGTGTGCTAGTGCACGTGTCACTTGTTATGCAATTTAAAGGCTCCCTTTAACTTGCGCTTGAATTTATTATGGTGTGTGAAAATAACGGTAGTGTTCCCAAATTTTTGTGTGCAACGCACTTTCTTGCCTGGCCTGCTATGTTAGAGTGGTTTTTACTCAAATTTTATTCTTAGCACCCATGGAATATGATGCTTCTTATACACTAAGTTCATGAAAACATCCTTCTAAATTTTGTTTCCTGGAGGTTCTTGGTTTTGTACATTCTCATTTTCTGCAAAGTGGGCAACACTCTTTTCTTATTGGTGAATTAATTGTTTGCCACTAATTTCACTCGTGATGTGAATTAAACAAGCTATAGCCATTGTTTTTATTTGCAGGCAAAGAACCTACACTTAATGAGTGTGACATTTTCATGCTCTTTTTCAGGACTCCCTACTCTCAACCCGCATAATGTCGCACCAAGGATTCCTTGCTCATCACCGCAGGGTAATTCAGAAAGTGGAAGCCCAGCCTGTGTAAGTTTGAGCTCAACTTCATGTAGCAAAGTTTGCAAAGCTTCATATGGCGTGCTTCACAACTGAGCACATAAGGCAAACCATTTCGATGCCCAAACGAAGTCAAGAGTGGCTAAAACACTATTGCATTCTGAAATGCATAACTCACTTTAGCATGAGCTGTTTACAGGGAGCAGAGAGTTTGGCTAGTTGGTTGAAATGCATATTGAAAAAGATTGTGCAGAGACACGAGGGCAAGCCAAGGAAAACAAGGACGAGCGGTAACTCGCAACCGATGTTTATTCAAACACATGCATAAATAAATAGGAAAACCAAAACAAAACAAGGCAGTCATTGTGAACATCACGTGTTACCCTGTGTTAGTTGGCCAAGAAGCGAAATTCCCTGTTAGAGAAGCGGACAGAAGTCTGACTGACGCACACATCTCTGCCGATACTTTTATGAAAGGCTTCTGTCTGCTTCTGTGATAGAGTTTCGGTTCTTGGCCAACTCACACGGGCTAACATGTGATGTTTATGATGACAGCCTTGTTTTGTTTTGATTTTCCTATTTACTCATGCATGCCTTTGAATAAACTTTAGTTGTGAGTGAGCGCTCAACCTTTTTTCTCGGCTGGTCCTCGTGTCTCCGTGCAAACTTTTTCAATATGCTGTAATACAAGATTCAGAAACATTTGTAGTGTGTAATTTTCTATTCGAAATATGTATTATTTATTGCGTGCAGCCAAAAAGAAAAGTTGTTTCTATTGCCTTTTTCCGTGCAACTTGTCATTCCACTATCTGTCTGTATTATCAGGAACCATCGGAACATGAAAGCAGCGGAAACGTCACTGAACATACAAGGAAAGATGATGCCGCTGAGGCTCTTGTCCTCCTTAGGGCCCACGCAAGAGAGTTTGAAAACCTGGAAAGCGCTGCTGTCGAGACCCTCCTGCAGTTCAACGAGAGCCAGACTGCTGCTTCTCACAAGGCGGTGCAGGTTAATACAGATACAGCACCCCCTGCTAGCAGAACTCTAATTGATCAGTTTCACAGTGACGCTTGTGTTAAAGCCTTCACAGGTGTAGAAGATATGAATCTTCTCAGGACTATTGCTGATGCTGTGGCCGAATTTGATGAATTGAATGCAGAAAGAAGTGTATTAGAGCGAGTAACAATGGTGCTTGTTCGCCTTAAGACATTTCTGTCTTTTAGGTGCTTAGGGGCATTATTTTCAGTATCTGAGGCTACAGTACACCGGTATTTTTATGGCACAATACGCCCCTTGGCAGCTGTCCTGGAAGCAGCTATCCCATGGCCGAGCAAGGCAGAAGTGCAACAGAATCAGCCTCAGTGCTTTGTAGCGTACAGGGACGTCAGAATTGTGCTTGACTGCACAGAAGTAGAGGTTGAAAAATCTCACTGTGCATCTTGCCGCATTCTGACTTATTCCCACTACAAAGGGGTACACACAGTTAAAGTTTTGATTGGCGTATCTCCAGGTGCACTCATCACATTTTTGAGTGATTGTTTTGGAGGCCGTGCCTCTGATAAAGCGTGCGTGGATAATTCAGATATCTTGGGCAGACTAGAGCCTTTTAAGGATGACATCATGGTAGACAAGGGCTTTAATATTGACAGTAGATGTGCTGCTATGGGGATCGGTGTTGTGCAGCCTCCATTTCTGCGTAAGCAAACACAGTTTTCCTCTGAGGATGCTGCCAAAACACTGCAGGTTGCACGAGCACGTGTCCATGTTGAAAGAGCAATTCAGCGGTTGAAGCTCTTTAGAATACTGAAGGGCCCATTGCCCTGGGAGACGCTGGCTGTCGTTGATGACATAATGATAATAATAGCTGGAATTGTTAATCTGTCTGCACCTGTGCTTGCAGACAAAAGATTCACGTGAGCGTACAGGCAGTCATGTGTATGTGAGGCTATGGCTCAACGATTCCAGCCAGTTGCTCACCTCAGAACCATAAATATGTGGAATTTTCTACAAATATAAGTGTAAGTGAGCACAAGTACTGTGCCTATTACAGTAGACTCCCTTTAAAACAAACCTGAAAGGACCAAAAAATTTCTTAACAGAAGTGCCCTAAAAAAGATGTGTTAGCATCCTAGGGAACTATAAACATATGTTACATGAAAACTGTGAGTAACATAGCCTTTCAGAGAGAGGATAATTACAAACGGAGCATTTATTGCAATATGTTTGAAGTGAGCTGAAGATTGAGCGCATGAACCAATCCGCATTATCCTACCTCGAAATGTAATAGCCGTTTTAGTTTTATTTTGCCATCTTCTTTTTTACTGTTTTGGCACCATTTTGGTGCCTATGTATTCTTTCGAAATTGATTTTGTTCCTGCAACCTTTTTTCACTGCCGTCTTGTAGAGGGGGCTGCGGGCCCCTGTCAAGCTGCCATTTGCTAAGGCAGCTTTTAGCTGCAGCCGGCTCCATCTTTTTTGATTGGAAATAAACTTATGTCAATGCAGCTTCCCACTTGCATGCTTCTCTTGCTTAACAATACAGCTGGATTGTTTGTTCTGAGTCTTATGTGATTGACCACGAAAATGCACGCATTCTTCCATGTTTATTTTTGATGGTTTCTTACTGCACATACTTAAAAAGTGCTGGCAAATAGTGCGTAAAATACACATACTGCAGCCGCTGAATCAAGCTGTCAATAAATGAAACGCATTTTTTCACATTGATAACTAAAGATTCCACTTCACTGTACACAATGAGGTCTACTTGCGTCAAATGCAAAAGAAACATCCCCAATTGCACTTGTGTGTAGTAGGAATGTGTAGGCCTCAAGGTATAATTTTCACCTTGGGACACAATGTATGGCAGTTTCTTTTGCTTCAAAAGTTGTGCAATGCTTTCCGTTTTGCCACGTGTTGGACTCTTAATTTCCAGCAACATGGCCGGCTTTCCGTGCCTGAAAACAATCCCATCTGGGCTAAAGCCGAGCCACGGGACTATAGGGTTCACAACAAGGCCCACTGTCGACACTGCATTGCCAGTGTTAAGTGCATACTCTTCGAGAGCTGGCTTCTCGCACGCCTTGCCATATCTCGTGGCGTCGTTTCCTTGAAAGTTCTGCGTCAACAGTTTTTCAATTTTGTTTTGCCAGCTGTTTGTTGGCGATGGCACAAATCTGTACAATGTATGGCACTTGCTTCCTGTTATTCTGAGCATTCGCTCTCTTTGCCACTGTGTACTGTTTTGCCCAGCAGTCTCGGCACAAATTCTAACGGCTTGTGGTGAGCTCACAGCAACCATCTCCTTATAAAATTTTGCTACCCGAGCACTCAAATTGTTTATGTCAGCTCTGTAAATTCTAAACTTATCCCAATCTCTGAACGCAACTTCATGGAACAGAAGTTGCTCAAACTTTTGTGCATGCTGGCTGGTGAGCATGTGCTGCACAATCTGGTCCGGCTCACAGCCTGTGTTTTCACAGTGCACATTCATGGCACTAACTTCAACATCTTCGCTTTGAAGGCAGCGGCCCATCACATGTCTTGCTAGGGCGCTTTGTGGAGCAGCAGCAATAAGCCGCTGTCGGATTGCATTGAGTTTCTGTTGATCCAACCGGGTCCTTGAAGTATGCTGCACGTGGCACAAGTCCTTAATTTTTCTGGGCTTGTAGATGTTCTTTGCTTTCAACTTGCCCCATGCTTGTTTTACATCGGTGCAAGTCAGCAGGTCCAGGTTCTGGACACCAGTTCTGCAGCAGTGAACACAAAGTATTACAGGTAAATAAATGATTTGCAAGTACAACCCAAGAATCCTGTGACAAAAGGCCAGCACATTCATACAGATACAACTAACTGTTCATCAATCTGTGTTTCACTGTACGTTGAAACTTGACTGCAACTTAGGCACACATATGCAAAAGAGATCACTGTTAGCTTACGATTTGTCTTTGTACATGCTTACCTGTGTGTAAAAAGCATCATCGCAACCATGTGCTTGCAGCATTTCGAGTTGCCTGCTTTGCAGGAGCAGTGGCCCTGTAAGAAAAAAAAATTGTTGCTTCAATGCAGGACATGTTATGTGAATAAACGTGATGTATTGCTCTTTCTCCCGTTTCATTGCGTATCTTTTTTTCCTTTCGCGCTGCCTTCATGCAGTAATTTCTAAGCGGCTTTTCGCGTCTTGGCTCCACACACACAAAAAAAAATGCCAAAGAGGTACTGGAAGAAGCACTTTTGAGGTAAGCATGCGAATCGAGTTCTACGGTTCATCGGAGAATGACCAAATCAATGTAATGCTCCTACGGCGATGAAATCAGCTTTGTGTCATCATTAAACGCTTGCCATGTGCTGTACGACTGCATAGAATATTGCTTTAGCAAATGAATGCGAGCGAATACCCCTTGTTTACTACTAGCGCATAAAGGCAGCATAGTTTACCAGGCAACGCGAGGCAAGGGTTCGGACACCGAAGCCGCGGCAGTACACCGGACCCCTCTTAGCGCGTAGCCGTGCTCAAAGCCGCGCATCGTAGCAAAAATGCAGACGACGTGAAGCAGCAACTCGTGGTCCCTTTACGCATAAACCAGTTTGCCTGGAAACGCACATGTGTCGGACGCACTTGCAGGCTGAAGAGCGCAGCCATGTGCTCGCGTGCTCAAACTAAGAGTGGACGACCGAATATGTAGTACACGTACACCATGCCACACGCACCAGCAGCAAAACTGGCACACCATTCTACTTTTCATGACATTTGCTAATAATACTGCCGTCCAACGCAGAACTAATTACAGCATCATTCCCACGAAGCGTTGGGGCCCGCTCACGTCTCTGCGGTAAACACAAAGAGCTGTTTTAATTTCTCGTAGTGCGGCCACTGAAGCCAAAGAAGAAAAAAAAGCCAGTAAATAGCACCTGTACCCACCTTTATTGTTCCGTCGCTCCTAAATTGGAACCACAGCTCGTGTGGCTTCTGCCGCACTTGAGACGTTTGCAGGCACAATCCTTGAACAGTGTATGATGAGGCTGAGCATTCTTTCAAGCCGCAGCAAACGATGTGTCCTGCATTCAACACTGCTTCACCTTGAACCAGACACCGAATACGCGTCTCTGAACCGCCGATGTGGGTCATAATGCAGCCAAGAGTCAATGGTCCTTGAAAAGACGACATGACGATACCACGCTGCGCCCGGAAACACTATGCGATCCGATGCGGCGTGTACACTAGCCGGTGGCGTCTACACGATCCCCTTAACGACAGCCATATTGAATTTCGAGTAGCGCCACCTATAGGCGGTGAAAGTTGCGAATCATCTCGCCAAGTAGTCCGGCAGCGTTTGACAGTGCTTTTGGTTGCTCGAAACAGGCGCTGAATCGACACAGCTTCCACCGTGCGACGATTTCCTGTTTCCACAGGCACGGAAGGAAAAAGCCGCAAAATAAGTAAGCCTTTACACTCAGTGGTGTGTTCTGTCTTATTTAACTGTTGCTAATAAGGTGTTTATGTTTTCTCTTCCCCGGCCTAAGCTATAATGTGCAGTAAAACGCAGGCCCCTTTTCAGAGGCGCTCTTACTTGTGCGCGCTTTGCCTCGGTGGCTTTCCCTTCATAGCCACAGAAAGTTTTCTGCGAGAGCAGACCACGAGTTTCCTCCTCGTCTGCCCCGATTGCCTCGATCGCCTCAATTATTTCTGGCTTTCTCTTCCTCACTGAAATTTCTATGTTCAGCTCACTGGCCAGCTCTAGCGATTCCGGCTTCTTCAACGCCTTCAGGTGTATGGCTGTGGCAAGTGCTTCTATTTCTTCCCTGTTACATGACGGTGGCCTACCCTAAGAACACTCGTGCATGGTCACTACTATCACTGCTCTGTAATTCCCCCAAAAAATACGTAAAGTCAGGATATATCTCAGTGAAGAAAAGCCGGGCACTCACCAACTTCAGTCATGAATCCTGCGACGATCGTTCTGAAGTTGCTATCCACTGACGTTGGTTCTTCACAGAACGAAGCGTGGTCGATCCCATCAGCTGCCAACCAATTGTCGCGACGCCGGTTACTCAAACCTCGACCGGTGATACTAGAGGGTAGCGTGACGCTGTCGGCAGGCCGCAGGCGTCTGGGACGCCATCGCGACCAAGTCGGGGCGAGGCGATTTCTAGTGCGAAACTTGCACTGTTTATTCCATGGTAACGAAGTAAGAAAGAAAGAAATAAATAGAAAAAATTCATTGTCGGGCCGCTTAAATAGGCCCGCTAAAATCGTAGGCGGGATTTCGCTCATGCCCACGTCACATGGTATCTGCTGAGTCCGGTTGGTGATTGGCGGCTGCTCCCTCTATCCTTTCGATGTTACACTTGTTCCGCTAGCGATGACCCCTGGGTCCCGTTTGGTCCGAGGAAGGAGGGCCTCCCCTTGACTCGCACAGTTCGCGGAAGATGCCCCCTCCCCCTGACCCGCACACACACAGAGGGGCCCGTAATCACTGCAGGGCAGCAGCCAGACCGGGAACCAGCTGAGACACCTATAGGAATTTCGGATCTACCCTGCGCCTTCCGACTAGCTGCGGTTTTTCGATACTCCTATTTGCACTGGGTGTTTCACGCCGATCGTAACAGTATTTGCCGTTATTCAATGAAACTCTCTGCTGCCGACTCGGAGCACTGGGTATGGGACGCTCGGTCTGTGCTGGCCTTCAGCGAACCTATCCGACGTCAACACCGGTCACTGGGTATGGGCAAGTAAGTGTGTGCCTCTCGTCAGTGAACCTCTTGGAAGGCAACTTGGTTAACTAGCTATGTGCCACTCGCAATGACGAAAAAGATTCCTTGATGTTTTTACATGCTGAGTTGAATCGAATCCATTCCGCAAGGGTTCCTCAAGAGCAGCAACTCGACACTTTAGCAAGCTGCGCCACACTTGTACTCAGTACGCGCCGCTTTATAAGAAACGTCTTTCACGCCAATGTGTCATCGAGCTGCGCCATGAATGCGCTGGGTACGTGTCGCTCTTAAATGAACATCTCGCCAACTTGCGTCGCTGAGCACATTCCACTGGGTGTGCGGCAAGCGAGAGAGCAATTCTCAGCTTTCGCAAGCACCATGGCGCCACGCTTCTTGTCTCGGAAACCACGCGCGAACTTCTCGGCAGCCCCACCAGATGGCGTAGGGTGCCCAGAAAGAAGCGCGCAAGAGAGGAGCCTGGTTGCCGCGTGACGCATTTCTCAGCGTTCGCAAGCTCCGACGCGCTATGCATTTCGGAGGCCAGGCGCAGGCTTCGTAGCGGCGGCGCTAGACGGCGCTGAGCATTCCGAGGCAAGCGCGAAAGAGGAGTCCCGCTGAAGTACACGCCTCATATATAACATGTTTCGAAGGTAGCGATACGTCGGGCCGGCACGTTGATTAAGGGCTAAACGCATTACCGTCGACAGTCATCGTGAGATCAATTCTGCCAATTTTTTTTTCCTAATTGCGAAAATTTGCTGCTTGGATGTCGTAAGCTATGTAGATTTGAAGTGATCCACTGCTTTTGCATTGCAGAGGTGGGCCGTGTCTGTTTATAAATTTTGGAGAACGACTGCAAATGCAGCATGCAAAATTTCGTACCATGCTTCCCTCAGAACATAACATTCCCTTAAAACTTAGTTACGGCAAGCATTGCCTTTTAGATAGCCTAGCTATCTTGGTGTTTGGTGTCGACATTATAAATCCGCATATAAGAATGCTACCTGCGAAGCATTCATCAAGTTTTATTCTCTGGTCAATTATTGTAATCAAATGTGGGCATTGTAATTATGCGTAAAAGCAAGAATTGAGCGCACATTCTGCGCCCGAAAATTGTCTGGTACTTTTACCATTCTTTGAAACAAGCACCTAGAAAAAAAAAACATTTTCATGGCTGTTAACACCGATTGCGCGTCATGTACAGTATATACCTCACAAATACGTAGTAGTAATGACCTAAATGAAATGTTTCGCGGTTAAGATCCAGGGGTAAACCTTTACAAGCGATCTAATATTATCGTAGAGGCCTGCAGCAGCCTTTATCGATGATATGGCACACCTGTCTCATAACGGACAGAAGCGACTGTCGTTATTGCACTATGGTGAGGCACACTGTATTCGCGAAACCCATCAGTTCCGTAAAACTTCATATAGAAACCAGGAAGCAATTGTTTACAGTGCCAGTTAGAAGGCCTAGATGATACTCGAGTCACTGGAGCGCCAATTAGGCTGCCTTAAAGAGGAAAATCGAAGTACGTATATTGCATGGCGATGACTCGAAGCTCCTTGGTGTAATTATTAATTGTACAAACTTCCAACTATTAGTTTCATCAGTTCATAAAAGACAGCCTCGTGTATACCCACCTAATAGAGAAAACACCACAGCACTCGTATGAATTCACTTCATTTTTTAACTCCTCTGGTGAATGATATCTTCAACGTATCCCATAATCCTAATGAATAAGGCTACGGCTGTTTGCTGGCTGCAGCCATGCGGCCTAAAAGGCATATTTCGCCCGAGAACGTGATCCGAGCAGTTGCGTCACTTTCCCCAAGCCGATCCATCATAACTGTTCCTCAAGTATCAAGCACCTGTAAATTGCTGAACTGAGTTGAACGTGTAGTGCCGAAAAAGGGAATAAATATTAGTCAATGACTTTTCGTGTGCTGCAACAGCTACTTCAAAGCTTTAGGTGGCTTTACTTCAAAAAAGTCGCTCTCCTGCAATCGAGAGTAGATGTAAGCGTGAAATGGCAACAGTCAAAATATATTGGTTGTAGATTATACTAGCCACAATCTTAATGGGTGTAGGGCACGTTCCCAAACAGTACACCCCGCCACACCACACCACACCGCACCGCAACACGCATCACACATCCGCGCAATTGAAAAGCAGACCAATGCAGTAATAAACGTACTTCGGCGACTCACTGGCACAACGTGGGGGGTCAGTCTCTTCGCTTCTACAAGTTCATAATGCAGTCATAAAACAAAAGATTGCTTACTCGGCCCCTATTCTCCATGGTTTATTGCAAACTTCTGAGGAACGTCTTCAACGCTTACTAGCAAGGGGGCTACGAGTGTGTCTTGGGGTTCCGCAGGCTACCTCGAGTTCTTTAGTAATTGCTGAAGCTCGTCACCCTCCATTTCCAGTCATCCGAACGGTTGAAGCATGCCGACGTATTTACCGCATCTTAACCCAACACGAGAAGCATCCATTAAACCTCGCGCTCACCGAAAGAAACAAAAGCAAAATTCACGATGTTTTTCGAGAACATAAAGCATTATTACCAAGATTTGAATTATGCAAAGTGGATGTTAGTTACCCTCCGTGGATGTTAACATGCCCTAAAATAGAATTATCGGTTGACGGGATTATATCAAAAAGAGACATGTTTATAGTAGCCGCACAGCAACTGGCACTCTTCCAAATTTACTCATTATATCCCCAGTACATCCACGTTTATACAGATGGTTCGTGTCATAAAAATTCCTCGACTTCAGCATTCGTCATTCCACATTTAGCACTGGAGCAAACATTCAAGTTATCCCGGGAGACATCTTCCACCATGGCAGAACTATTTGCAATCCTGTGTGCTTTGCGTTTCATAGCATCAGAAAAACGCTCGCAAAAATGGGTTATCTTTAGCGATTCGCAAGCCGCTCTCACATTACTACAGAGCAGTAAGAAAATTCATTGAACACTTCGTTATTGTATAACACGCTCAAAGAACTTACTAAAGCAAACGCAATGAATCACGTAATTGCATTTCAATGGATACCTGGGCACTGCAATATTCCTGGTAATACTGCAGCGGGCGCAGCTGCGAATCGAGCGCACAATAACGCAGAGACAACCAATCTTCCCCTATTGCGTAGTGAAGTCCGTCTGATCCTGAGACAGATTTCTTGTCGCCTCAGTAAAACTACCTGGTTTGAGCAGCAAACTAAAAACTCGGAGTTATACTCTATAGACCCATGTATAAACTTATCAATGCCGGAAACTCTAAGAGACAACAGAAAATTTGAAACATTGCTACACCGACTGCGTCTTGATACTGCATTTACGAAACACTTCTTGTACAGAATAAAACGTGTCTATAGTCCGCAGTATTCATGTGGCCACCCAGACGATGATGTGCATCACCTTCTTCTCGAATGCACGAAATACGATACAGAAAGAACGGTACTGCAAGCTAATTTGAGTATGTTAGACAGAAGACCATTCACTCTTAAAAAGATACTTGGCCCATGGCCAACTGCGGGCCTTCAAAAAAGAGCACTTCTTGCTCTGAAAAAGTTTTTAGAGGACACCAACATTTTGGGAAAATATTAGGTATTCGATGATTCGAATATGCTAAATGAGTTGCATAAATGTTGTTAGTAATTCATAAGTGGTTTACGTGGTGATCGCAACTTTTACGCAATATGTATGATTCTGTTCTGTACTTTCAGTGTATTACATGTGTGTTTTGGCTGTTCAAAACATCTGACTTTATATATGTGTGCGTGAACTGAACTAATGCACAGAACTTTGCAACTCATGTACTGTTGGACTGTATATTTTTTATTCATCCAGTGTTGTACTGAGTGCCATATTTCGTGTCGCTATTCTCCCCTTTTACGCAAACTTGTTTCCTTTTCCAAGTGACAAGGAGTAGCCGGTGCCACCATAAAGGCGCCAACCTCTCCTAACATTTCACTTCAATAAAAAAAAAAGGCGGCACAACAGGCAGCGAAAGATGCCAGTGAGACACAGCGCACTGCCCAGCTAGAAGAAAAAAATCGCCTGAACGAGGCGTCACCAAACGTCTCAGCAAGTCTCGATTCTTGCTCCGTGATCTCGAAGCGAGAGGGGAATGACCACGCCGACGAAGCCGCCCGATCTGCACATGAAAGTGGTCAACGAGTCTTCATTCTGCTTTCGCGAACAGACGCTGCGGCTGAGCTACGATTGATGTCCCGTGAGTGTACTTTGCCCCTGTGGGACTCAAATGTTTTCACAATGTGTCGGTTGCGTTCGTTGTCTCCGGACATACGGATGCACCTCCCACCTGGATTACCACGACGTGAACAGACCATGCTCTACCGTCTGTGGCTAGGCGTTGCCTTTACAAACGCCTGTGCTTTCCTCATAGGAATGGCCAACAGCCCCACGTGCGACACATGTAACATCGACGAGACGCTCGCACACATTATCTGTGTCTGCCCGCGATACAGTGCTGAGAGACAAGTGATGTGCAGAGTACTGGACCAGTTGGACAATCGACCACTTTCAGAACTAAAAGCTTTAGGCCAATGCTCCGAAAGAACATCCGCGTTGAAGGCCTTACTCGCGCTTTTAAGGTTCTTGCAGTCTACGGGGCTTCACGACAGACTCTAAGAATGCCGCCCCCTACCACTCGGTAGTGAACGCGCTTAGCTCGTGCTTGTCTCCCTTTCTTTCTATCTCCCCCTTCTGCTCTCCCTTCTACTCCCCCTTTCTCTTTTTATCCCTCTTAACCCTTCCCCCTGCGCAGGGTAGCCAACCGGAACTACCTCTGGTTAACCTCCCTGCCTTTCTCTGCATTATTTTCTCTCTCTCTCACGTGCGGAGTTGCCACCGAGCAAAGGGCTGGCTTCACGGAGCGTTCGCTTGCATACAGACTGGCTGCGCGACGTAATGCTCTCTCCTATTTTTTTTTCCTTCCTCCACGAAGGCAAAGCAGCGCTTCCAGACGCGTCCGGCGCCATGCCACACAGCAGCTCAGCGAGTGCAGTAGAACCGCAGCAAATTCCATTTTCCATAATTGAAGTGTATATGGTGCCCTGTGTCTGCCTTTGATGCGTCGCTATTGGAAATTAAAAATAAAACTTCAGCGTGCTAGAAGTTACAGCTTGAACGATATTGAGAACGAATATTAGGGAAATTCGAAAGCAATATTTTTTGTAACTTGTTTGGGAGCAACTAGCGTATGTAATGCGGTCCTGTACAAAAGGTGGAGGGATCTCGGTTTGTTCTGGCAACTTGCCCAGATGTTCTCGTTTGAGGGCCAGGATAACGGCTCTGGCTTTTGGCTCGAGGTCACTCGAAGGTCGCCGACAACTCAAGGTAAAAGTATTTCATGCTTAAAAACCGCCGCTTAATATGAACGGCAGAAGAACGGCCTAATTTTGAGAAGCAGTTCAATAAGCTAGCGGCGCTGGCAGAATCTGGACTGCAATGTTATACTTCAGTCCTCGTCTTACTGCAGATATGCAATAATTCGATCTTTTTTTACCAAGAAGTGCTTGCCGCAACAAGCAAGTTCTAGCGGGCCAAAATCGCGGTAAATGTTCTAGAAGTCATGTTGCCGCGCGACTGGCCGCTCGAGACACTTTGCGTGTATTCGCTGGCTTCTTCCAGGCTCGGAAAAAAGTAGTTTTATGTAGCACGTACTGAACATTAGAAAGCTGTATCGGGAAATTTTTCATGTAGCTGTACATACCCGCCGTGGTTGCTCAGTGGCTATGGTGTTAGGCTGCTGAGCACGAGGTCGCGGGATCGAATCCCGGCCACGGCGGCCGCATTTCGATGGGGGCGAAATGCGAAAACACCCGTGTACTTAGATTTAGGTGCACGTTAAAGAACCCCAGGTGGTCAAAATTTCCGGAGTCCCCCACTACGGCGTGCCTCATAATCAGAAAGTGGTTTTGGCACGTAAAACCCCATATATTATTATTATTCATGTAGCTGTACAATATTCTCATTGACACTTTTCATGTAATTATAATATTTGAGAAGTTGATCAAAAATAAGACTAATTATGTAATTTGACGCAATGCAAAACATTATCTCCGCATCTCCAAGCGACGGCAAACAACATTAGCTTGGATGTGTTCAGCTATGCGTGGCATTTGCATATGTTTAAATCTTGGTGCATGGTAGTTGGGACACGCTGTATATAGTCAGCGTTTGTTCCATCCTTGACGCACTACGGCAAATATGGTTGCATGAACTGGATGGTTCAGACTATTGTTTTCGCGTTGATGCCTTCATTATCCGCGTGAGCTGCCGCTGCTGAGTGTAAAACCGCTCATGAAAAAACGCGCACTGCGCTAAACTAAGCCTCGTCCATTGGCAATGTGACGTCGCCTTTGAGAAATATATTGTTGTCTACACGAGATAAGCTCTACGAATAAACACGAACAAAGACATCGTGAAAGTATACAGTGAAAGCTCGTTAATTCGAACTTCAATAATTCGAATTTATGGATAATTCGAACTGTACGATTTGGTCCGGCCAAGCTCCACAGAAGTCTATGTATAAAAAAGTTCGTTAATTCGAACGCGAGAAGGTTCCCTCACGGATAATTCGAACTACGCTCGCCTGGCACACGGCCAGAGAAACGCGACTACTGCCTACACACAAGGCTGTATTGCCTCTGAAACGGAGGGAACGGCGAGAGAAGGCAAAATCGGAAAAAAATCTAACCGACGCGGGGTCAGCCAGAAGGCAGCGGCGGCTGCCGCCTCTCCGTTCTACGTAACCTCCGAAACTTCTAGCCCGTTGCGAATCTCGGAGGCTTTGCAAATCTTGTACAGCTGCTAATGTTGTGCGGAGATGGCACGGCAAGCGCCAAAACACAGCGAATCAAGTACGTCGCAGCTGCGCTTGCAATCAAGAACCAACGAATCAGGGCCTTCGCCACCTTCACATGTTCAGCGTCTTTGTCTCAGCAGTCTTCATCAGCTGTGCACCTCTGTTTTCAGCTTAGGAGGTATCGGCCGTCGCGATTCATTGTGATGGTGTTAAGCCTCGGCTAACGTTCGTTTCGGTGGTGTGGCACAGTCGGACCCAGAGCTTCGACTTGATCACTTTCTGACACGCCAAATTTCTGACATGCCCTACTGCTTCCAAATTGCAGTGTACTGTTGCTCTCCTTCACTTTCGTTAGTTCGAACTTTCGTTAATTCGAACTGAAGCGGCTTCCCCTTGCGGTTCGAATTAACGAGCTTTTACTGTATTTGAGATGACCGTCATGAATGTACTAGCATTGGGAACGAGAGCGAACAAACAGAAACACTGCAGGAGGCGCCCGGACATCGCCCGAAATATATCAGATGAGAGGCCTGACGTCGCGCGGGCGGCGCAAGCATCGCTTCTGTAGGTCGTGTTCGGGGCTAGTAAGAGGTGCTAAAGCGGCCATTTAAAGCATATATAACCACCAAATACTGTTCTCTTTAGGTGTGTATAAGCTTAATTTATAGGAACTTCCACTGTGCATTTGAGGGTACATTATTATTTGCTACGGAAGACAGCTCATTAAGCTCCCGTTCAGTGAAATTCGCTCTATATTTTCGATAAAACGGAATTTGTAAAATTGCGTAACTGGCAAGATTTATCTGAAAATTAGTGTGACTAGAGACCAGGGGAAAAGTTGTGAGAACAGTGACAAACAAGCACCATCTTGAGGTTCTCGAGATTTATGTTGCCCCTGTTTTCACTGAGCATTGGCTTGTAAGCGCAAGAGGAGCGCTCAATATCCACCGAAGTCGACCGCACATATACTTGTACTTCGGAACGTTCGATATTCCAACGCCCTCTCGAATTCCAGAGTGTTCACCGCTCAGAACCTTTGTCTGCAGTTCTTTCGGTGTACCGATAATCTGGGATTTTTGTCCTAGACTTATTGAAGCTTCAAAACTAACCGTATGGGCAACAGGTCCATTGGGGATTGTGGCGGACTTGATACCTCGACGTTCGAAAGGAGCCCCACATTCAGGGTCTGAGCTGCGGTCGAGCGTTCAAGTTTCTAGATGTCGTCGGCTAAAAAAACGTGAAGTGAGCGCACTTGCGGGCGAAGTCGCCATCAAGTGTGTCGTCGCGTAGGGCAATTCTCGCAGCTTTCCCCTAGTGTGATCTCAAGCTGTTGATAACGGCCTTTGCACCAACAATGTGTTTGGAGTAATCATCGGTTCCCCAGCGAGTGACAGTAGTACAAATAAAACGAAGCTAGGGCATACACGGAAAAAGCCATTTATGGCTCTTAAAATCCAATAGAGGCACTCACATCAAAATGAGTTTTTGTAGGCACGATAAAAGTGCCGCTGAAATGTTTCTAGGCCCATAGTCCATGCTTATATATTAAGTAGGCACGATGAGCCCCTAAATAAAAAAATAGGCATTTTCCCTAAACTTCTGGTGTCAAGTAATTACACTGCACGTTATAAACTTATAATGGTTGCTTTATCCAAATCACAAAGGGAGCATTCGGAACATCTAAGCAGTTTGTTCCCTAACTCGGAACCCTGCGAAGCTTGTGTAGTCATGCATTATTATGTAAAACTTCAAAAGGCGTCCTCGTAGGCGCGTCAGCGCGCCTGCAATAATGCTCAACCAGCTCGCGCTACAAGCTGTGTGGGATCTTTGTATAACCTTCGCGATCAATTCTCAAATGCGTGCCGTCTGCGAAAACATTATAGCGGCAAAGAGCACTTCTTTCAAGTTTCAGTTACCGTGGCATATGGTGCCACCATTGATCAAGTTTGTTGCAAATAACCGCATGAATTTTTAATACCATGAGAGGACAGAGGTACTGCATCTCAGAATTAGGGCCAAACAATACCCACTGCTGAATCCCGTGTCGAAACTACATTTTATTGCAAGTGATCGTAATTAGTCGGAGAATTTCGGCTGTCTGAGCGACACAGTGTGCTTCAGTACGTGATGCATGGCCACTCTAAGTGGAGAGAAAGTTATCAAGTTTTTGCTTCATCTTTTAGTCGACAGAGTGAAGTATTCGAAAAGTATTCGGCTTTTCGGACAGTTCCTATTGGATTCGAAGGTCGAATAGACTAGCGAAAATATAATCGAATGGGAGCATAATCGATTTGCTATTAAAAAGTTTGTAATATTCGCACACACTCCTAGTTATTATGGACATGCTACTGCTACGAGTTAATTTTGACCAGCTGGAGCTTTTTCACTTGCACCTTGAGGGATTTTCTGATATCCCAGGAGTACCGACCACCGCGGGTTCGAGCTTAACGAGCCACAGGGCCGCGTCAGCCGCGAGCCTCTAGCGCCACTGCGCGCGAGCTCAGGCCACAAGGGGCTACCGAGCGACGCACGCAAGAACACACTATTGCCATGAGCTAGCGGACACCGTTTATTGTATCCGGCGGTCCCGGGGCGGCGAGGAACTAAAGGGGTCCCGCACCAAGGGCGGAAAATGCAATCAGGGGCCGCCTGTAGCACGTCACTGCGAGAGCACATGCTCAAGCTGGAACACGCCGGTAGGAAAAGTCCCGGCGGCTATGCTATACTTGCTATCGCGATGACCAATGGGCCAATTCGCGAGAGCTCGGGCAATCTCCTTCGGCTTGGGCCTCCGATGAGTGCGGCTCGGCGTGGTACGACCTCGCGCGAGCACTAGGCACCCGTTATTCGGCTTAGCCTCCGGACAGGATTAACACGAGGTACGCGCTCGCCGCACGGGCAAAGGCACTGTGCGTGAGCTCCGTCCTGGTCACAAAGGTGTCGGCGGTCGAGAGGAAGCATGTACGCACCCGGCGCAGTCCCAAGGAAGAAGAGACACGCTCACGCCACGAGAGTAGCCACCAGGGGCCACTTCGTGACGTCATAGCCCCGCCCTCACCGCGAACCATCGCGAGTGGAGCGCTACCACTGACAACTGGTTCGGAACGAGGAGAGAGTGAGGCGTAGGGATTGCAGAAACAGGTGAAATGCGCCCGCGCAGTGGCGCGTCGAATTCCCCAAATCCCCACAACCTAAACCAAAGTTCAGGAACGCCAAGCTCGCCAGTGCAACGCCACGGCCACAAAGCTACCGCTGCCGACATTCCAAGTAATAATGCTGCAGAGGAGGAAAAGTTTATTACAATGTTCGCGAAATATATCACAGCCACAACACGAAATTTATGCAGACTGAAAGAATCCATAAACGGGCACTCCAATGTAGACCTCTATCATTTCAGCTACAACAGAGACGCACTTTTCTTCTGCAACTTTCCCTATTCTACTCATCTAAGTTGTTTATATATTTGCGGCAGTAGAGAGCGATGAAATTACCTTCTTCGAGTAGGACCGAACCTTAATCAAATCCTTGAATTGTAGCAATCAATGTTGGACTAAAGCGCAGTTGACAGGCAGTATCGACAAGCATTTTCCCCATTTTGATCTTTGCCCTAACACTTTCTTTGCGATCGCATGCTTCTGTCCACATTTTTTCGATACCTGGACCCTCCTGCGGACTTCACGTCGAAACTTTCGTTCCCCGGTCAGCACCACAGCTCCGCCTTGAAGCACCTGATTAGGTTCCTGGCTCACACGAGGCTTGTGCATAAGCTCCAGATGGGTGTCAGCCATTTGCGCTGCGACCGCGACGACCTTCTCCGTTCCTCGTTCTAACTCTCCATGTTCGCCCTTCACCGTGCCACGGCTAAATGCGCAACTACAATAGCTACAACAATAGATAAGGTACCGTCGGTAGGCGATATCAGAGGGGTTATTACTATAGCTCGATCGGCTCCGAACTCCAGTAAACCCCGAATTTTCACGCGATCCTCGACTCGAAGCTCTTCCTTCATTTCACCAAGTTTGGCACAGCACCTCCCTCGGCCGTAGAAGATGGAACGCTTCTCAAGAATTTTCGTGGGGTATGGTGGCTAGAATGGGTCACCATGTGCGGGCTGTAACTGAAGTGCAGTGACCACTTCCGTCGAGGGGCAGCGCTGTCGTCGAGTTTCTGAAATAATGAAACATAGAGCACTTTGAGGTCGCAATATATACGGGGTGGTGCGTGGAATCCGGAAACGAGTAATGGTGCCAGCGCTAACGTTCACAAATACCATTCTGTGCTCAATATCGCATATCATGTCGGGGTTGAAAATTAACCAAAGATCGTTAGGCCGGTTGGCTTTGGGATCCCACGGTAAAACCACAAATGAGGCGAGGCAGGTAGAGATGGATTGGGCCTCGTTTGAAGTCAACGAAGCGAAGAGCAAAATTTGTTTTCGAGAAAGACTCGGAAACATGGATCAAAATAAATGGGCGGCTAAAGGGCACAAGTATCTGTACCTGAAAAGAATGGAGGAAGAGGTCAAAGAAATTTGGTAACCAAGTAGAGAGTAAATGAAAGTGTATGCAACCAGGAGTCATCATAAAGAAAGTGTGAGAGACAGATACAGCAAATTGGAAGCAAAGACTAGAAATAAAAAAGACCATGGTGATCTACAAAAGTGGGAAGAAAAAAAATTGGTAGGGAAAATCAGTACGATAAAACTAAGGTTATTGCCTTGCTATGTAAGGCTCGAGCTGAGAGTTACGCACTTTCCTGTCGCTGTGTATGCACCGGTTATTTATTTTCTTTGTCTGTCTGTCTGTCTGTCTGTCTGTCTGTCTGTCTGTCTGTCTGTCTGTCTGTCTGTCTGTCTGTCTGTCTGTCTGTCTGTCTGTCTGTCTGTCTGTCTGTCTGTCTGTCTGTCTGTCTGTCTGTCTGTCTGTCTGTCTGTCTGTCTGTCTGTCTGTCTGTCTGTCTGTCTGTCTGTCTGTCTGTCTGTCTGTCTGTCTGTCTGTCTGTTTGTTTGTTTGTTTGTTTGTTTGTTTCATTCAATACTGCGGACTCAAGGTCCAAGCAGGGTGGACAAAACAGCTACAAAAAAAGCAGCAAAATCATAACTAAACAGCAACCAAAGAGGAACACCGATGCAGGGTCAAAAATTTTAATTCACTTTCTGATCTAGAGATGTAATTGGCGGAACAAAGCATTGAACATTATGGAAAAAACAGGCTTTTTTTTTTGAACCAGTGAGTGAGTGAAACAACTTTATTTTGTCCTCTCTAGACGTAAGCACACCAGGATAAACTTTTGGAAAAGAAAAAAACAGCGCCCCTGCAGAATTCTGCTGTGGCGATGCGACTCCTTTCGACGCATCTAAAAGTTTGGTTGAAAGGAGGCATTTGGGAGTGTGGCGTAGCACATGGATTCATCAACTTATATATACATACATATATATATATATATATATATATATATATATATATATATATATATATATATATATATATATATATATATATATATATATATATATATATATATATATATACATATATATATATATATATATACACTGATGCATCCCAGTGCTTCGCCAGACTACCAAACGATGTACATATATATTCAAATAAAGAAAGTACTATTAAAGAAACTCCACAAATCTTAAGAACTCAAATGTTGTTATTCAAAATTATTAGTCACAGATCCCGCTAAAAATAGCGACGCCTCTGTCTGAAAGCGGCTCGTCTCTGGAAATCGTTACAAAACATCGTTTTATGCATTCAGGCACAAACGTAACTGGAATGCCAATGCATTTCTCCGCAAAGTTCGGGAACTTATATCTCGAAACTGGTGTCATCCTGAGATTTCGTTCCAAGTGGATCCGCCTTGCGAACGCCACGGCTAGAATTCGTAGATTGCAATACGGTCCATAAGGAAATTAGTTTAAAAGTTCATTAGCAAATGTTTGTTAATTAGTCGATTATGCCTTTCAATTTTTTCCTTTTTTCGTGCGAGTAGTGTCTGCCACTTCGGGTAGAGGACCTCACGAACCAGAATTGTGCTATCTGCCACAGGCAACGTTTAAGTATTTTTCGAAAGTGTTTGCTGAAACACCCTGCATATATACGTTAACTTTTGCTGGTGCTAGCTTATTTTTAACGCGTTTTTCTCATCGTTATTTTTTGCCCTTTGACGATCTCCCTTTCTTGAGCTACTAAATGTTTCTGTGGTTGGTTCTTGACATTGTTCTTGACCACTTTCCGGTTTTCAAGGGTCTCCTGCTCTGTTAAATTTACCCGTGTGTTTCTCAACCTCTTTTAATTATCTTTTATAATGACTATAAATGATTAATATAGTTAGCCTCATATATTAACCACTAACCATGTGTAATATATAAGGTCTATTTTAGCTGCAACAAACTTTTTAGAAAGCCTATAGCAGATAACACAATTCAAGCCCGTTGAGCTAAATGACTCGACGCGCCAGCTAATAATTCTAAGAGAAATTAAAATACACCAATTAACATTTTAATTAATTGCTCTACAACACAAAGGGTTGAAGGGTTGTAGGGAGGGTAACACATATATATCATCATCAACCTACGAATTGTAGCTAGTGAGTTTGCTAGATATAACGGCTTGAAACCAATTTTGAGGATGGCCCCAGTTTCGAGATTTGCGCCGGTAAACTTGCGGGGAAGATGCGCTGCTGTTCCACTCACATTTTTTTTTTTTTAGAAAACGCTGTTTTATGTACTGCAGTACAAAAGTAACGTCAATGCATTTAGTCGGACCCTTTCACCCCAGTCGTTCCAAATGGATACGCCTTGAGGACTAGTTGGCTACAACTCGTAAATTGAGTATTTGGTATAAAGTAATTATTTGAAAAGTTAGATCGTGTAATTTTGGTAATTATTCAAATTAGCACTTTTATTTCTAGTGGACGTAATGGCTGCCTCATCGACTAATTTAGCTCAATGGTTAGATTGTGCCCTCTGCCAAGTTTTTTTTTTCTTTAATTTGGTGCGGCTAAAAATGAAGAAATCGTCTGGTATATATGGCCTTAGTTGTATTTGCATTTCATAGAGCACATGCACTCTTTTAATGCTGAAAGACAACTACTTTCGGAAGGTTTATAATCATGAAAGTGTAGGGCAAAATGCAGCAGATCCAACGAGTTGCCATTTATATATATCGAAGCCTTGTGTGAGTGCATAAAGATTCGAAACGCCAGTACACGCACGTACGCACGCACACACACAAGCGTGGGCGCACGGCAATTATACGAGCCCTTTGTTAAGCGGAGTTGCTTAGTGCTATAGCAAGTACGACGGACGCATTGAACGCATCACGGTTTTAGCATGCGCGTACGCGCAATTCGAATCCATGTGATCCGCAAGAAGCGTTTGTACTTCCTTATTACCGCGCAGCCGCGGATGCGAACTTTCTGGTTCTTTCCTTTTTCCTTTCTCCCCTCACGGCCGTCGCCGCCGCTACCGCGGATGCACAGAGGCGAGTGCCATCTGCTGGTGGTGCAAGGAACACAGTGGGGCGCGTACTCCTCGTGGTTGGGTAGCCTATATACAGCAAGAGAACAGCCGGCCGCAGCACCCACGGTCACGAAACCCACCGAGGCACGCAAAAAAAAAGAAAGAGTAGCTTCGCTTTTATAATCCTTTTTGGTACATGTGTGAAAACCTATACGGTCTTATGCTCATTAAGCGGATAGCACACTGTCTACAGTGGCCGAAGTTTCATGAACTCTTGCTGTAGAGACACGATTTCAGGGACATAATATTATGCAGTTCTGTAGAGCTTTAACTTCGCAATTATTTCGGTAATGAGGAGTTCCTTTCTTCTTCGACCTGCATGCAGTTCACCAGTGTTCAATATGAATCGTCCTGCTCTCGGCAAACCACCACGTGCGGACGAAAACAATAAATGACTTGTTCGCTTCAATTGATTCGCACTTTTTCCATAATAGTAATTTGGTGTACATCACGACTCGGTATCTGCTTCTGAAAAACAACCAGTTGGCTATTCCGAGTGCTCCGACACTATACAAAGGCTGTAAACGTGGAGCCCACAGGATGGAACGCAAAACAAAGCAGTGGCCAATCGTGCAGTAAAAAGAAACCTTGGGTTGAAACAGCGGAAATTGTCATGTGGTTGTTCATTTTCAATGTGCAGGAAATAAAAAGTTGGAAACAGTATCAGGGGTCTCCAAACTACGCACGTGGAGGACTCCCTGCCTGTCCGGGGCCGATTCCTTCCGACGACGCAGATGACAGAGATTGCTTCCACTTGATAGCAGATGGCCCTTTTTCCCGTGAAATATGTGTGACTAGTCTGCTTGCTCGGCAAAATTTTGTATTCAGTCGTCTAAAGAAATTGCGCTTAAAAAAAATTCCGCCATAATATATCTCATGACGACTGTCGATGTGAATGCGATTAGCATTCAAGCAATGTATAGCGACACATCGCATTATTGCTCAAGTCATCTTCATTTAGAATTTGTAGTGCATGATCATGGAGGGATTTTCATTGCTTTGGCTATATGAGACACACATGGTCTCCAGGATCGGCCCACTTTACTATAGCACTCGCTCGCCATGGCCGGCTATGACGGCGTGACCATGACTGTAAGACAACGACGCAGTGAACACGAAGGAATGTCCAAGAAGGAATAACGCCTACGTAACGATCAAGGGCGGTATGACGAAAAAAGACCGCATGCTTTGCGTCTCCCCTTAATGTGGCCGAGCGAAGGACACCTAAGTTTAGTGTTCAGTGCTTGAACTATCGCCCCTTTTTAGAAGAAAAGATTTTAGGAGCGAGGAGAAGAGTTGAAATCACTCCTGAACTTTCTATGTGAGAGCGGCTCTGACGGTCGTCTGTAGGACCTGTGAGACATGAAGATAGCGCGAAATGTGCTTGCACGATGGCGCTTTCTGTGGCCAAGATTACTCCTTCGTGTAATGTGTCTGAAGCGCGCGTCCGCGTATCGGACGTGCATATAGTGGCTCATTGCACCATATCATAATCACCTGCCACCTACCTTTCCCTGTATCTCCTGCTTCTCCTTACCCCAGTGCAGTGGCGTAGCTAAGTTGTCTGGCACCCGGGGCCCATAGGTCTTCATCATATGCGCTCCAACCCATTTTTATTCTTCTGTGAATATTCTTCTCATGATCAGGGTTCCCTGTGATTAATTGACCTAGGTGAACGTACTCCTTCACACACTCCAGAGGCTGACTGGCGATCCTGAACTCTTGTTCCCTTGCCCGGCTATTCATGGTTATCTTTGTCTTCTGCATATTAATCTTCAACCCCATTTTTACACTGGCTGTTAAGATCCTCAATCATTTGTTTTAACTTTTCTGCAGTGTTGCTGAACAGAACAATGTCATCTGAAAACCGAAGGTTGCTGAGATATTCGCCATCGATCCTTACTCCTAAGCCTTCCCAATTTAATAGTTTGAATACTTCTTCCAAGCAAGCAGTGAATAGCATTGGAGAGATTGTGTATCCCTGTCTGACCTTTTTCTTCATAGGTATCTTCCTGCTTTCTTCTGTAGAATTAAGGTAGCTGTGGAATCGCTGTAGATATTTTCCAAGGTATTTACGTAAGCGGACTGTACTCCTTGATTACGTAATGCCTATATGACTGTGCTGGTATCTCTAATTAATCAAATGCCTTTTCGTTATCTATGAAAGCCATATAGAGAGGCTTATTGTACTCTGCGAATTTCTCGATTACCTGATTAATGACATGGATGTGATCCATTGTAGAGCATCCCTTCCTGAAGCCAGCCTGTTCCTTTGGTTCACTAAAGTCCAGTGTTGCCCTTATTCTATGGGAGATAATTTTGCTGGATATTTTATATAATACCGGGAGTAATAATTGGCCTGTAATTTTTCAGTTCTTTAACGTCTCTCTTTTTTTTGAATGAGTGTAATGTTTGCATTCTTCCAGTTTTCTGGGACCCTTGCAATCGATAGACCCTTCGTATAAAGAGCCGCCAGTTTTCCTAGCATTATGTCTCCATCTTTGATTAAATCGACTGTTATTCCATCTTCTCTTGCCGCTCTTCCTCGTTTCATGCCTTGCAAGGCCGTTCTGAGCTCATCGCTAGCTATAGGAGGAGTTTGTGTATCCTGTTTATCACTGTTTATAATGGAGTTATCGGGACTCCTCTCGGTACGGTACAGGTCAGTATAGAATTATTCCGCTTCTTTTACTAGACCTTCGAGATTGGTTGATTGATTAATTATTACTAATTATCTAATTTGGCGGGAAAAATAATAATTTGAGTATCTAAGCGACAGCAAACAACATTACCTTGGTTATGTCCAGCTACGTGGCATTTGCATAATCTTAAACCGTGGCTAAAGTTAGCTGGGACACCCTGCACACGTCTTTCGTTCTACTTCACAGAGATATACGGCCTTCTTGAACGGAGCAATTTGACGTATTCGCCAGGAGTGGCACGGTTGTCCATGGGTGTATGAATTCTCCCGAGAATAAACTGTTGAAGTTAGCGCGACGTGGTGTGTGCGTCTTCGTTTTATCCTTTGCTGCCGGCGCTAAAATGTTATCCAAGCCATTATGGCATGCATACAAAGACCCTTGCCCGCGTGCGTTCTTGCAGACATGGTCCACAATAATACAGTTAGCCAGGCTGTCACGTTTAGGATTTGTGACAGACAGACAAGACAAGACAAGACAAAACAAAACAAAACAAAACAAAACAAGACAAGACAAGACAAGACAAGACAAGACAGACAGACAGACAGACAGACAGACAGACAGACGGACGGACGGACGGACGGACGGACGGACGGACAGACAGACAGACAGACAGACAGACAGACAGACAGACAGACAGACAGACAGACAGACAGACAGACAGACAGACAGACAGAGAAACAGACATACGGACGGACAGATAGACAGACAGACGGACGGACAGATGGACGGACGGACGGACGGACGGACGGACGGACGGACGGACGGACGGACGGACGGACCGACAGACAGACAGACAGACAGACAGACAGACAGACAGACAGACAGACAGACAGACAGACAGACAGACAGACAGACAGACAGACAGACAGACAGACAGACAGACAGACAGACAGACAGACAGACAGACAGACAGACAGACAGACAGACAGACAGACAGACAGACAGACAGACAGACAGACAGACAGACAGACAGACAGACAGACAGACAGACAGACAGACAGACAGACAGACGTGACCGACGTTACACGTGACCATTCGTCTTGGCTGAGATTTTCAAGCATCTCGTAATCCACCCTGTGTCTGTGCGCTGCGCCGACAGTCTAGGCCATAACATGGAAATAACCAAACGTACAGAGATAGTAAAGGAATAACGCGTGCCTCTTGCAGCCCTGTTCACGGTCGAACGGACACTTCACGCAGCATAAAAGCAGATATGCAAGACGGAAACGTTCTTGCGCTAGCTCTGCATCAGCGCTGCAGGGGGGGGGAAAGGGCGCAGTTTTTAAGTAAAGCGAAAACCGCCACTGCCACCTTTCAAGAGTCCAGCGAGGTTCCGGGCGATGCACCCTAAACCGCGGCAATGACTCATCCGTGCCAAAAGGTAGCCGCCGCATTTGCCCGCGAGCAGACGACCGTGCCATCCTTCGTCCTAACCAAGCTAGCAAGAAATCGACGCCGCTGGTCCCCTTTCCGCGAACCGCACACAAAGAGCGGCAGGGGACGCGGAAGCGCTTCGACGACGAGGCGACCTTGGAGACTTCTCAGCGCTTCCTCTCCTCATCTTTATTCCGTCGCTCTCGTCGACCGCCCGGAGCGGGACAGGTGGCAAGCCAGCCGCCAACAAGCAGCGCGCGACGGCGCGCCCAGCGAAGAAGAGCCCCCGGCGCTACGCGAGCGCGAACCTCTCGGCAACGCGAAGCAAGCGAGGAGGACACGGCGCGACAAAAGCGCGCAGGGAGCGCGCTGCCTGCGGAGAGCGGACGCTCTCCAAGAAAATAGAGACGGCGCTCCGAACGCGCAAAAACGAAGAAAAGCGCGCCACCGCCTTCGAAAAAGTGCCGCGTGTCTGAGGCTCCCCGACGCACTCGCTCGTTCACGTGCGCGCGCTCGGCAGTGCTGCGCGCGCGCGTCTCGGCGTTTCTCGGGACGACGGCGGCGCCATTGGCCCGTCGACCTCGCGGGGCGGTCCCTCGTGGCCCCGCCTTCCATTTCTGCGCGCTCCACCCCCTCCGAAATGTGGCGCTCTGCTGGTGGAGCGGAGCGGAGGTGCCACTGCAGCACGGCGCGGAGAGCGTGGTGCGTTGAGCGAGCCGTGCGTGGTCGGTGGAGAAAAAGCACGCCGCGCACACACGGCGTTGCTGTTGCCGCAGCAGCTGTAGTAGTAGGCGCTCGCTCGCTCGCTCTGCTGCTGCTGCCGCCGTCCACGCCGCTCAGTCGGCGCGTGCTTTCGGCCGTGTGCGCTCTCGGGCGGCGTGCGCGCCTGCTGTTCGGAGCGTTCCTTTCGGGCCCGTGCGCGCTTCGCCGTGCTTCATTCTTCAGCGGGTGCGCGTCCGGGCGCAGTGCGGCGTTCACCGTGACTCGCCGGCGGGGGCGGGCGGCGGGCGCGGGGCCCGGGCCTGCGGCGGCCGCCATGAAGATGGTGCAGTGCGCGGGCTGCGATCGCCCCATCCTGGACAGGTTCCTGCTCAACGTGCTGGACCGATCGTGGCACACCAAGTGCGTCCAGTGCTGCGACTGCCGCTGCAACCTCACCGATAAGTGCTTCTCCAGGGATGGCAAGCTCTTCTGTCGGAATGACTTCTTCAAGTGAGTACCGACGCGGCAAGGTTGTGCCTTACGAGAGCGACAACGTGTGCGCGAGATTTCGGCGCATAGAAAGACGAGCCGCATTTCACTGTGAAACGTCGCGCATTCATTCGCTTACGCTTAGACCTCCGCTATAAACTAAGTTACAGCGCATGGCATTCACTTCGGGCCATCGTTCCCGGACACCGCATTGTCTGCGGCAAATCTCTTCCTTAGTGCATCGCTGTGGTTTACAGATCCGATGGTGCAGTTCCTAGTAATGCGTGCACTGCGCAGTCTCCTTGAGTATACGCAGTAATGGGGCACTAAAGGAAACACCACGCAGTGTATAACGACGCTCTGAAACGAGCCGTCACTCACGCCGCGCAGCGTACTCTTTATTTATTTTTTCGTGCCGCAAGTAGGATAACACGAGTAAGCAATAAAGTTATTCCAAAACGCAATTAGTTACCAGCATTTGCTACAAGCAGTATCGCAAGAAGGAATCAACGTTGCCGCGCCCTGCAATTGCGGTGTCCGCCATTCAAACCCATTGCGCCCCACACGTGAACCCGCGAGATGTGTACTGTTGCATCGCACAGGTGAACAGATAACGACGCGGTTTTCGACAGTGCAAGAAATGTTCGAAGAAGCGATCTGCACATAATGTTCGTAACAAAGCTCTCGCAGCATTGCATTTACTGCTCAAAAAGTTCGAATTAACGTCACACCCGCATTCGACAGCCACGCATGTCAAGTTTGCCGGAAACCGCATCGTGATTGTCGAGTCCGATACAGCTGCGAAGTCGGGAACGCTTCGGATAAGTCGCGTTCCCAATTGCGTCGTGCAGCGAAACGAGGCTTAATTTTTCCCATGCAGCGCTACGTGTGATTCGTCTAGCAATATACATACGAATATATATGGGCAAGACTGCTACACAGACACGAGGTATAAGTATAACGTCCCTTGGAGTCTCGTTTAATTTGTCGTCATCTCACATGCACCATGTATAGTAAACCAGCGCCGTCCATTTCCCGTCGGAGCGTATATAGATATATATAGGCACCTGCAAGGAAGCGTTGGTCGAAGATCGTGCGCTGCCCTGCGCGAGCGCTGTATGAGTACGATGATGTATCTGCCCTGTATATACTGGTGTCTCATCTGAGTGTGCGGCAGAATTGCTGAGCAACACCCTGAAACATGCCCTTGATGATTGCTTTTATCACCGTTACTGTGACGTAACTTTCTCAACGGTGAACTATTTCCCAGTAGATCCATATAAATCAAGCTATATATATAGGTGTGAAAACACAAATATTATTTGTGCTTCTCGCGGGATGCTATATTTCCTCAGAAAAGAGAATAAAAAAATCGAACCGTGGGCGGGAGTCATGAATTGCACCTCAATGACAGCCAATATCCGCAGTATATATGAAAAACATTCGCACGCTGGCTCCTCATTTCAGCAGAACTCCATGCGGATTTTTGCTCGCCGAAATGGCGAATAAAGAGTCGAATATACAGGCATGATACGCGCGCATGGATGCATGGATGCCCGTCCGCGTCAGCTCGCCTCTGATTGTGGAAAGGAGGACGACTATTATTTCTCTGTAAACAAGGCCTCCGAGAGACGGACAACTTCTTACAGTAAATGACTTCTTTTTTTCTCTCTCTCCTTTAACGATATCGCTGCACTATACTGTCACACGGGAGTCGTTGAATCCTTTCATGCCAGATATTGGCGAACACACCTCAGAGGAGTGGGGAGTCAAAAATTACAATACTCCGCTTACTATATCACCGCGATCTGCCGGCCGTGAGCGGTGGACGATAGGACGGGAATATATTTAGAAAAATTAATCCTAGCTTACTTTACAGACGGTCGCAAATTTTGAAAAACCGTTTCTGTTTCTTTATTCGTTCTTTATTCTGTTTCTTTCGTGAAATGCCATCCAATCTCGTTGCTCACAAGCAGATCGCTTATTATTGTTACGGATGTATAGCTTACGTCCCAACCATTCCGAATTTCCTCTTCTTTCGAAACTAGGCGTGCGCGAATATTTGAAGCTTTCTAATAACGAAACTACCTATACTCTATACGGTCTTCGAAATGAGCAGTCACTATTCGTAATTACGTATATTTTTTCGAATAGATTTCGCATATTACTGATTGCCAGATGCGCCCAATGAAGCGTGAACTTGGAGTAAGAATGCCGGCAGCGTTACTGTATATATTGACGTGAAACACGACAAGCTAGGTGGTGGAGCACGCTGTACGGCTCTCGAGCAGCCTGCTGACTTTTGCGGCTGTAACGCTTTCACGCAGACCAATGGCTTCTGAATGCACGAATAAAATGTCTATTTGCTCCTAGTGCTACATTTGTCAACAAACAGTACTTCCTAACGTGCACTGTAATGACAGAAGGTTCCTAACGTTGTGAATATACTGGAATGTGAAGGTCGGTTTTGCAATGTTGGTGAGGACGAGTGTTCAATGTTCAAGCACTATTCCAACGGTGTTCTATATTTGATTTGAATTTGGCGCACTTCGATTCCTATTCGATGCGGTCTCGAGCCGAATAGAAATTGCCTTGGCTATTCATTGCCGTAGTGGCTTCGGCTGCTCTCCTTTGTTTTCGAAGACTGAGATTGTCGGCAGAAAAAATATGGCCAGCTGGTAAGAGAGATTGTAGAGGCAGTGTCCATGTGGCGCTTTAAGCTTGGTCACTGCCTTAGCTTGCCGTCAGTTGCTGTTTCTCAGAAAGAACGTTTGCTTCTTTCCATGTGACACACATGCGTTCGGTGCCTCAGTAGTCTGTCAGCGTTTATCTTAGTATGTGCATGGCACCCCTGTTTAATGTCGCTGTGTGTTCTTTATTGGTTTTTACGTGGGTTTTTGGGTGCACGCGTGTGTCTGATGTATATGAGCTTGGCGTTCTCTTCATTACGTCATCAGTTGTAATGAAAGCGGTTGTAAAGTGACGACCGCTTCGTGTCGTCCCTTTCTTCAAGTCTCGTGTTTTGCTTGCGGTAACTTCCCGAAGTCAAAAATCGGAAATTACCATTCGCGCACCCCTATTAAAAAGCATCTGTGCTGTCCGCATTTCTTCTCTTTTTTTTTTTTGCCTTTCTCTTTCTCTCTTTAGTGAAAAGCGGCATCCTGTCAGCAGCAAAAATAACATCGTTTGATTTATTTATTTATTTACTTATTTATTTACTTACTTCGTGTATGAACGCGCAAATGTTTCAAACAACTTTGACTGCCATGTTGCAAAGCATTTTAACGTAGTCAGCATACATACCGTTTGGCGTTATTTGAAAGGGCCGAACGGTATAGCGGTGGTCTTGCTGGTGCTTCAGTTACTCTGGAGCACCAGCAAGACGTGGATACTGCCAGGCGTTTGTCTGCAAAGAAAAAGTAAAGAACGGTTTATTATTTTTTATTTTATTTTTCGAAAACCTAGATCGGTTAGCGATACCAATGGTTCTACAAACACCTCTAATGTCTGACGCGGCTCTCGGAGAGGACGACTGATCGATTGAGTTGCATAGCTAATTGTTTGCACCATTTTGAAAACGTTAAGTGGGCAATGAAAGTCAACCATCGTATAACCAACAACATATGCGCTTTGCGCTGTCGATGATGCCACATAACGAATTGCGATACAAAATATATAGCCTAAAATATTTTTTCGGCTTACTTTTCCCGCGATCCCTATACGTGTGGATGGTGAGAATCTTTCGGTCATCGACTCTTTCTGCTCGCCTTTCACCGTGTAAACCGTGAACAAACTAACGCACAGAAATTAGTGCCGCAGCCGCGCACTTCCGTCAATATGTTAACATTGACGGAACCGCCCTGTTGTGATCTGCAGCATAACTCCTATCGCTCTACATTTTTAACGTCGCCTGGTTGCCAGCCGGATGCACTCCCCCATTTCTTGGCATTAGTATACAGCTCTGCAGCTCGCGATGTACAAAACAGCTTCCATTTTTTGTGTACGCAAACGAGCGTCATACACTTACCGTTTCACCCTTTTTGGAGCCATTGTGTCACGCAAAAACAGTACGGTTAGGCGTGATAAGGGAAAAATTTGCACATTGAGCTGGCAACAATAACGTTACAGGGTCAGTTTCAAAACTCGTCGTAGATGACTATCTACAATGAGTTTTCGAACACCGAGTGCGGAATTCCTGACGGGCGTCTGCGAAATTGTTTAGGCATGCGCAACAAATTTTTTGCACAGGATTGCGAAGTGGTTGCGGTTTTACAACTGCACCGCAGTGCAGCGGATTTGGGTGCGTGGTGTGTCAGCCAACATTAAGGGTGCGATCTTGTACGCGTTCCAAAATAGAACGGAGGCGGTCCGTTCCACCGAGCCGCACACGCTTGGTCAGTTTGAACGGTGTCGAACGCCATGACGTCAATTGTGAAGTGATATCTGCTGTCGATCATTCCGTGTTGTCTGCTATCGGACGAACGCAACGGAACGGACCGCCAATTTCGCAACGGAAAGAACGGACCGCCTCCGTTCGAGTTTGGAACGCATACAAGATCGCACCCTAACTCTCTTGTACTTGAGGCATATGGCACAATGGTGGCCAGCCTCCTTTTGGGTCTATAATACACTTTCGGCCTGCTACTGGCTGTTCGATAAGGCAGCCTCCGTCCGATGTTATTTGAATTTTATTCTAGCTCTTACATCTTACATCTAACTCTTACATCAGCACTTATCGGAAGGTATACAGACCAGCTTCCCTCAGCATATATATATATATATATATATATATATATATGCTCTCTACATATAGAGCATTCTACCTTACATATATATATATATATATAGAGAGAGAGAGTAGAAAATCGGTGTGTGACGACATGATGCCGTGTTTTGCTCCGTCTCTGAGACAACGTGGCGAGCTCCTTTGCGACTCTTCGAATATCTTGACCAACCCTGGTGTCGCGAAAAATGTCGGCTTGCCAATGAAACATCAATGCGTCTTCTCGGTGATGTTCGGCATGGGCCCCACTCTTCGGAAGGTTCCGCGATCTCTTATTCAATTCCGCGTAATCGACAGAAGAGCTATATGTTCAAGCTATGGCGGTTGTCCTTCTGGAAGCTATATATGAAACGCTCTCCTTGTTATATTCCGCGCGAAAAGTATAGCATTCCATTGATTATACATCGGCGCCCCCCCCCCCCCCTTTCGACGTGTGTGTGTAAAGCTCCGTTTACGCGAGCTCGAGTCGAGTGGGTGGACTCGGGAGTCGAGGTGACCCAGCCCGACCTGACTGCCTAAACATGCACCTTGACATGTGGGCATGCGACGACTCAAGCCATCCCTTGCAGGCGCATTGACATTACTCGCATCGACGCTTGCTTTCAACGCTACACGTTCGCGTGCGCGTGAATCCGCTAGGACATGTTTTTTACTGATCGACAAGCTGACTGGACCCGACGTTGTCGAGCTTGCGTAAACGTAGCTTATGCGCGTGAGCACGAGCGCATAACACGGACACAGACGAGCATTCGAAGATGTGCGCTTGGCACCCGTCTTTGCCACATGGCGCGCAAATGCGTAAAAGGAAGTCTCGACGCATTTATACATGTATGGTACACATCGGTATATAGATCACGATGGCTGCGGCGCTTCTCTTTATATTGTTCTTGTATCGCTCTACTTTTGAAGTTCAGTGGTTACTTTATCTGTTGAAGCTCTCAGCGGCGGTGTTTATATACACAGTGGGAGGACGCTTATAGAACAATGGTATCTCGCGCCGGTCGGTGACGCATTATGCTGATATGAACAGTGCGTTCTGGCTTGGATTGTCGCGCTTCCTGAAAGAAGAAAAAGAACACGTATATTTTATGTCGTCGATGCATATTTTCCCTCCTTCTTCTTCGTCTTTTGCTCGGTAGCAGCGGAATCTTGCCAATACATGTTTTTCTTAATGTTTGCGGTACACGACGCGAAGTTTCAACACCGCCTGTATATGTAGGTTGCTAAGGCGCGTGAGCCATTGCGAAAATTCCAAAGTTTCCCGAACTATTGCGTGTGTTTTTAGACGTACCTCTACTTGAAATACTTTAGCCGTGACATAACGGGACGCGCAGCGCTCACTACAGGTGATTTTGGGGCGTTGTGCGTCCGCTAACATAAAATTACAGTGTATAGTTCCCGCGAAATATCGGTCATTGTCTTCTCAAGCGCGAATATGCTCGGTATGTGATGTACGCAAAATCTCTGCGTTATGCACAACGCTCACGGGCACGTGTAAACAGACACGAACGAACGGTCGTTAATTCGGCCATGAGAGCGACCGTATTTAGCGGCCCCTCTCATTAAAGAGTAGCAGAACCTTATCAGGCGTGTTGCTTGCATGCGAACGCCGTGGCTTGTTGATAGAGCCGTCTGCGTACAGCTGAGGCGCTGTACTATTAAACGGGAATCTGACCATTGCTCGGGAGCTGTTATATAGATATGCACACCATATTAAGGGAAACACTCCAACCTGCGGCCCTCACTCTGCTTGCGCTACATGTATACCTACAGGTGCCTGCAGCTTAAGTCATGTCAGTGCACAGAACAAGTCTGCCGAAAGGTGCCAGCGCCACCGACCGCGAGTCATCTGCATCAAAGCCACACTCGCATGCACACTTAACAGAGTGCACGGGCTCAACGCTGATGCGTTACCTTCAACGGTGATGACGCACTGCTTTATAGGCTTCGTCAATCGCTCGTCAATCACCGTATAAACAAACGTGCATTCTTTCTCCTGCGCCGTGATAGACCGTTGACACAGCAGTTGTTTCCATCGAGCATTTGAGAGCAACGTTAAAGCGCAATATTGAGACATATTGGTGACCTATACGCTTCTGCAGTGGCAGAACGGCCACTCTTACGTGTGAGAAGAGGATCGATATGATTTCCTCCATAAGTGGCGTCGGTGTGATCCGCAAAGACACGAAAACCCCCTCAATTTGTCGCACCAACTCGCCGCGACTTCACGCACTTTGACGCGGTCCACGTAAGTCTGGTTAATGTTTAGTTACACGGGCAGCTTAACTGTGGTTAACTCGCTTAACCGTGGTTAACGCGAACAGTATAGTCCGCCAGAGTTACACGGGCTATCACGGTCAATGGTCTGATGACGCGTCGCGTGATCTCTTGTGTACAGGCTTCATTCTGAATTTTTCTTCGACATTTGATTTAAGTGGTATAAAGATGTTAATCTTCAGCAAAACAATTGCCATATTTGATAGTTTTACTGTTTAAGACTTCGTTTTGCACGTGTAGGTTACTTATTTTCGATACTTCCGCTCAGTTGAAAGCATGCCTGGGTGCACACAACTATATAAAAAGTCAGGATTAAGGGTCACAAATAAGTGAATATTAATAAAATTAAATCGACTGAACGAAAAGGTAAAAAAAATCATAATGAACAAATGAACGTTTGAACTAATAAAACTGGTTACATAATTAAAGGGAGTACAACTTTACGTGAATGCACTTTGGAACTATACGCTTGCATTTAAAAAAAACACAATAAGAAAGGAGGAAAAGACAATGCTTTCAGGCGTTAATGTATGTACACTGCGATTTCACATTGCAGATTTCACATTGTCACCAAAAACTACATGTTATAAATGCTGCAGTTAAAAGTTTCAAAGCAGCGCCATCAAACTGGACAAGAAAGTGAGACGCACACAAGCACACAGGTTTGTGTGTGTCTCACTTGTCCATTTTGGTTGTGCTGTTCTTAAATATTGAAATTTGTGCGCCGTCATCTCTGCGTAGAGGCGCGCGTTTCGACTACTTGAGCGCAGAGCGGCCAGATTATCTTCCCAAATGCGTATCAGTGCCTCAGTTGTCGCGTCAGGCCAAATGATGCACTTTTTTGGAAGATATATCCGGGAAGCGCCAGCGCTGCACTCGGGAGAAGCATAGAGTTTCCTACAAAAATTACTAGAGGGAACTCTGGCGCTAGTGTCTACGGGAGCTGCAATGGGAGCGGTTGTCCCAGCATGGGAATTATGGGAAGTACATGGATTTGCCTAAACTTCGTCCTTTCGGCTTCAAACACGGCTTTGTGACTTTCTAAACTCGTCATTTTCAACAGTGTATTGCGTAATAAATAATTAAATAACCATCATTAAAATTGCCAGACGGCAGGATTCGAACACAGGGACTCTAGCACAGAATCCTGATACTGAAACTATTAAGCCACGGACGCATGTATCGACAAGCGAATGAAACGCCCTTTCGAATTTATCGCGGGCATGCCACACTCTAAAAACTAAGAGAGTGCCGGGCACTCCCTTTGAGGGAGTAGCGGCTTGTCCCATATTTCACTCTCTTTTCGAGAGTAGATCGACCCTCTTTGAGAGAGAGTAGGTCAACTCCTGTTGACAGAGTTTTGTTACTCCGCCGCAAGGGATTGCTAGTACTCTTCTGCAGAGTGATAATACTCTTCCCACAGGGAGTGCTAGTACTCTTCCGCAGAGTGGTAATACTCTCACCGTAGGGGTAATGGCACTCCACCAGACCGAGTACTTCTACTCCCCCAAACAGAGTGCAACTACTCTTCCCAATACCCTCTTAGCGAAGTCCTGGCCACGCATGCAGGCAGGAAATCAGATCAAATTAGGGTCGCTGATACACCGTTCTCTAGGCGGCTCCTCAGACTCAGTGGCCCAATTCCAAGCGGCCTTCAGAATAGGCGTGAGCAATGTTATGCAGGATTTTAAAGTCATTTTTTCTGGCTATTTGCTGCCTACCATGAGTCGTGACGGCTCGTAATCGGCCTATGCGTATGTGTCCCGAACGCCACTGCGGAGAAAAAAAAGCTAATTCACATTTAATCCGCAAATATTTTCGCATATTTCACAATCAGGAGACACATAATCTAATTAGAACACAATAGTCGACGGAATCACACACTTATGGAGAACCACATTGCTCTATACATCATGTGGATTCGAACCCACGTACACTCGCATCTATACAATTCAAAGCACACATCCTAACCATTATACCACAAAGCCACCACGCTCAGTCGTGTTGTTTTAGAGCTTATATACATAACAAATGTATTTGAGGAATCGGCTGCGGTGGTTGGAGTTTCTCTGCAGTGTGCTGTGCTGTTGTGTACTGGAATACGTTTGCGTTTGCATCATTTCCATTCCTTGCTACGACTAACGGAGGAATACAACGTAGACGACGACGTGAGAACTATTCACGGCTTGTCGTCACCCCAGGAAAATAACAAATGTGCCGTTCGGCTCACGATCGAGTGCTTCTCCAGTCTATGCATTATATGTTCTCCGAAATTACGCGGATACAAAGTATCGTGCCAACCATCCACGTATGTGAATTTAAGTCGCGCGTATACTGGTGAGCATTTCTGTTTATTTTTTCCGCCAGTTCCATTCGTATGTGGTCAACTGCGATGCCAGTACCAGGCATTTCGACGTGCCTCACGCTGCCGTGTAGGCGTTCTTTTCAGGTGCATTAGTTTAGACTTTGGTTCAGTCCGCTGTGAGCTGTTGTCCTGCATTAGCAGCGGATCGTTAGCGTTTTGAAGAGCACGCATTCCAGCATTTGGAGACTGCTTATGCCGATAGCCGCGTCACATGCATTGGCGCGCATGTTTAAATGAGTAATGTGTCCACTTGTTACGCGTGCACTGCTCGTATCCTGTGGCAGTGCTCGTACTAAAAGCTTCGAAGACCATCTACATTCATACGTGTGTTCAATATATATGCACAGGATAGACTTGCCGGCTAGTTGGTTGAGCATTTTAGAAGAAACAGCGCAACACAAGGACGACGCAAAAACATGGACAACACCACGAAGCGCTGGTGTGGTCGATGCTTTTTTTCGTCCTGGTGTTAGCGCTGTTTCTTCTTCCACGATACACGCACACCACAGGTAGGCGAAAGTTTAGGAGTATAGGGCGTTAACTTTGTTTTCCCCGTTTCCTCTCAGTGTCAATGGCACAATGCGTTGCCCGAAATAGCGCACGCTTACCCCCATATTCAGAAATGCATCATAACTTGAAGCCCATGCTTGACTTGATCTAAATGACGCAAGTCGTGAACGCACCAAAAGAAAGGCAGTGAGCGTCTGGGGGACGTTCGCACCAGGCGTCGTTTATATAAAGTCAAGCATGGGCTTTGTATTAATATACATTTCTGAATACGGGGGTTAGTCATCTACTTCTCACAGAAAATGTCGAAGAAACGCCCACCAAAACCAGGCACATTCGTAAACCTAACTAGGCAATACGAAGCTCCATAGAAAAAGAGTGGTATTAAAAGCTTTCAGTATTTTTCTTTACTCCAAAATGGTTGCGCTCTCGTGGTTTCAATGTACAGAGATGATGCAGCGTTAGCTAAAAAGCATGAATTTCCGAACTCCATGCCAAAATAAGCTTGTAAAATTATTTAGGTGCTAGAAACCAGGGTTTGTAGCGATCCTTGAAAACCCTTTATTTCTAAAATGCCTTTTTCAAGGCATTGAAAAGCCTGGAATTTTTAGAAGTACTGGAAAGTCCTTAAATTTGTACACTTGGCTAGACATAGCAGGCATTGCCAAGTGTTTTTTTTTCCCTTCTGTGACATTCTTCGCATGTCACAGAGAATTGTCTGTGGAGGTAATAGAAGGAAAGCGACATCCTTAAAGTTCAAATTACAAAGGAGCTGCAGATACCAGTTTTAGGCACATGGAACCGGCGACAAATGTACTTGGAGGAGCAGAAGCAGGAAGCTCAACGGGTGAGGCATTCAAAGAAAAGCCGTGATGAGTAAATTGAGAGCTACAGACACAATAAAAGATCACCTTTCTCCGGTGCTGTGTTGTTCCGCGATCTTGAGCGCGCGCGCGCGGTGAACTCCGAGTGAAAAAGTAGAGCGCCCGCTACGCGTTCCTTTGAACTGCGGCGGCCTGTTCTCTTAGAAGCAAAACGATGTGTTCTTTGCTCAGCGTGCATGAATGATACATTGCCATGTTCGGGGCCAGCCACCTACAGTTGAAGCAGAAGATCACGCTACGTTTTGTTCTCTATTGCCGCAAGAGTAGAACTACTCTCTCTCTCTGAAGGGGGAGAGTGAAAAGCACATTTCACTCTCTCCTTGGTGAGAGAGTGAACAATGCATTTCACTCTCCTCGACATTTTGCGAGAGTAAAACGACGCTTTGAAGAGTGAACCGGCCGCTTCACTCCTGCGATACCCTTCCTAGTTTTTAGAGTGCAGTGCCTTGAGACGCTTGGCGCGTTTCGATTTGGCCACCTGGACAAGCTCAATCATTGCAATTAATAGCAATGGTACGCGTTCCCGGCGCCTTCTGCACTTCGAAGAATATATATTGCGCTGAAATATACGACAATAAGATTTTTATAGCGTAATATACAAAGCCTTAAGAACGTCTGAATCCGCAAGCACGAAGATCAGACAAATCCGTGTACTTCCCATCATTCCCATGACAACGACTGCAGCGCCAGAGTTCCCTCTAGTAATTTTTGTAGGAAACTCTATGGGGAGAAGTACCGTCCGCCATTTTGCCCGTTTACGAAACGTCGGTTACACTAAAGCGAGGTTGCCAAGTTCGGCTGGCGGTCAACCGCGTTTAGCGGCCTAACCGCAGTTTCGCCTGCCCTGTAACCACGCTAACCGCGTTTAGCGATAACCGCGTTACGTTAACCGCTGCTAAGGTCGCCCGTGTGACAGGGGTATACACCGTACAAATGCAACGAAAGAATGAAGCTAGCATGTTTTGAGAAGTTCTGCATTAAAGGCAGCCCAAGTAAGAGAAAGCACATTTAAATAGGTGACCCCACGCTAGCTTATTGCAAGAAATGCGAGCTTATATTTACCATCACTCAACATTTATGCGCCAAATGAACGGCATGTCAAGGACGACTAGTCCAGAGCAGAAGTATATCCGTTAAAGATAACAGCGATGTTTTTGAACGAACAAATCTTGCGGCTGCATGCTACAGTCTGCGCAGCGAATGCAACTCGTGCCGCGGGTCATAGAACGCTCCAAAAACATTATAGGCTAACTGCCGTCGCAGCGGAAGGTATAAAAATGTGTAGAAGCCACTTGCACGTTTGTTTTGTACTTTCTCCTTTCTTTTCTTTACTTTCTTTTTTTTTCATTTGACTCAAGCACCTGTGGTTCGTTGTAGCGCGATATAAACCCAATGCCGCGTACACGACCAAATTACCGCACCAACTGTGCGCACGGAAATGCGCATTAACGGGGAACGAGCCCTGGGGCACGCATAAAAGTGCTCCCCGAGGATGTCGCCATGCGCATGTTGAAAACCGTGTATGCACGTGTCGATGAACGTCCACGTGCCAGACACCATATATTGCCCTTGCGGTGCACAAGGACACGCGCTTTCCTTCTATGGTATCAGCGCTACGCGCGTCTCTGATTCTCCGTGTCATTGTCGTTTGTGACGATGCCTATGGGAAGTGTATATTTGCTTAAGCGTTATTTGTCGTCAGTACTTGGTACACGCCCTGGCTGCTCGATTCGCGTATTCGTTCCATTTAGAAGTGCTGCGCGGACGGCTTATATTAGAAGTTGTTTCGGATGCAACCATATCGCCAGGTTGGAAAGCACAAGTTGTAATACCGCAACACGCTGAATGCTTTCGTACATGTATGGGAAGGATAAAGTTGATTCATTTGCACGGTTTAACGCTTTAAAGCTATACACTGGCGCTACGAGCGACGCCTGTAGTGGAGGGCTTCGAATAAAATCTTGCTCGCCTGGCTCATTGAATGACGCGTGTGCATTTCTCGTTTTGCGAGCTCTTTTTGCATTACGCCTCCGTGGGAATTCAGCTGGCGCAGAGACAGAAAAGAGAAGGAGATAATACAATCAGCTGAGGTATTCAACGTCTGTATACTGATGCACTTGGATATACAATCAGTATATCTCGAATTAAATGTTCCTTGACTCTGCTTCCGTGTACGTGTACCGGCCCCTGCCTTTGTAAATATATGCATTAATATATGCTCAAGTCGTAACATTGTGAACCGAGCATGCTCAGTTACCCAACACCGTTATTCGTTGTTCGCGCTGCGAGGCCTCATTTAAGGTGCAATGAAATTCGTCTTAAAAATAAAGCTATCGGCAGTTAGAGCTTAGCGACACGTGGAGCTTTTGCCGTGGCGTTCGGAAACACGAATGAACGGGGAATCGGGAGAGGTATGGCGTTGATTCACGGTTACGGGCAACGCTGATGGAGAGGGCCGAGGATGAAATCATACGGGACGAGCGCTGAAATTTTCATGCAGCAATAGTTAAACACAAACTAGCGTAAAAAAAATAAGGTTTTACGGATAACTCGGCATTTGTATATAGCTGCAACAAGCATAGATACCTGCGTTAAACCATAAGATAAGTGCCTTTCTTTTTATCTTCGTAACTAGTGAAAAGGGGCCATATGGATTTGTTAACACTTCTCAATTATTAGGTTACCGAGCCTGACGCATTTAGGATGGTATATGCGCCAAGGAAAGATGATATGGGCTCCACCATGAACTCTGTATATATATGATCAAATGGCATGACGTAGCGCTATCTACGTTGCAAATGCGATGTCCGACAACGAGCCTGTTTTTTTCAGACACGGGAAATAATCGCTCAGGTCTCAGCAAGTATTTTCTTTTTCCTTTTTTTTTACCCTGAAAAAATGGCTTCACCAGTTACGTGTACAGGCGATAAATAATGCTAACTCGTTTATGCGTTATCTCTCTTCTAAACGCTCGAGCACAGTTTGTGTTATCCTGTGGGTATATGCTGCATGATTGCATGATCTCTCTGTACATAGGCGGCAATTGAGACGCAAAGCAGCGACGCGTGAGCAATGATTATCAAAACTCCAAAGCTGCCAATAAGTAACGCGTCAGCGCCAGCGTGTCTTGATAACGATCTGGCCGCGATTATACAGTGTCCACTGGAGACTTCCCTGATTTCTATATTAAAAAAAGAACTAACATACAAAGAAACCAGCGGTTTGTGGCATCCTGTAAAGAAATTCAAAAAGTTTTATAAGTGCTACACACGGCGGTCTGCATGCTCCCGCCCACCGTCAGTTGCGCTTCGCTCCTCGAAGAGGCAATACGCGGGTCCAGTGATCTCCTAACAACATTTTGCAAAGTGGTGAACGTGGTTTATATCGTGTTGCCGAGCCTCAGAGGAGTGCGACCTAATGCTAACTCATTTCGTCTCGGCATTTACCGCTAAATCGCGACTTAACTTTTTGGGGGGAAAGTCGTATTTTCCCGATGCCACTGTGATGCCGCAAAAAAGGCAACACCTTAGCAGGTGCCTTCGCTCCTGCTCACTGGTTTACGCGCATAATGTAACTTATTGTGTTGGCGTCCGTCACAGCATTGCACCCGGTGGGATACCTCACAAGGGCCGGAAGAAAGGGTTGTGCATTGAATTATAAAAACACTGTGACTCTTCATAGTAATAAACTGATCCACGGACATCCTCCGCGCTTCACTGTGCTGATATGCAATATCGAAGATATCCGTTACCCTCAAAGCGGAACGATCAGTGAGATGGCTATATAGCGCAGTGACCGTCGCAGTGTTTTCAACTACGGGCTTTCGAGAACCTCGCGAGCCCGCGAAAAGGTGCTATCGGCTCATTCGCATACGCCTAGAGGCCCATGACGTATAACTCTCACGTTATCTCTCACTTCGTGCAAGTTGCTGCTGAGATCATTCTCACGTATTCGTCACTATAGGTTTCTCCGGAGAAAATTAGGACTTGGCAACGTCGACAAAGCTCTCAAGGCGTGTGCACCTTGGCCTATATGGTACACGGTTGCTGATACAAAAAACCGTAAGCTGTTTACACTCTCTCTCCCATCTCTCTCTTCCCCCTTCTATCTTCCCCCAGCACAGGGTAGCCAACCGGACTCTTGACTGGTTAACATCCCTGCCCTTTTTATCTCTCTCTCTCTCTCTCTCTCTCTCTCTCTCCCGCACAAAGGCACTCATGTGTTACGGACAGCTGGGACGGTGACTCCCCGGCTGACAGGTTATACAACTGTGCTCACAAAACGGTATAGCTCTCTGGCATTCAATCTCGTTCAACGATTTAAATGTATCCGATCACGTGTCCCGGCGCTGACCAAGCGTGTGGTCGAGCCCTTGGTTTTATTTAAAGCGAGTCTAAAGAATATAATGTCGAGCTGGTTTGGTAAATTAGACTTCTGGAATATTGCCGCGACTCCAGTCTTCTTGTCGTGAGCTCAGTCTTCCCGAGAAAAAAGAAAAAAAATTCACAAGTGAAGGACGTCGTCTGAGTTGCCACGCTATAACTTCTCGTGACCTCATGAAATCTGGACAAAACCTGCACCCAACTAGCTTGGGTGCCTCGGACTATATATAGTTATTAGTAGGGATGTACGTAAAGCGAAATTTTGAAATGGAATACGAATTTTTGAGAAAAAGGTTACCTCCGAGTGTCGAATCGAATTTCTCGTGCATATCTTATTTCAAAACACAGTGAAATATAGGGTTTCCCTGGAGTCCTATTGGTCAAAAAAGATGTTTATCGACATTATTTACACTGTTTATTTGCACATATATATTTATTCAACGCGAATGAACGTCCGATCAGCAGAGAAGCGTGTAAACCTGCAAGAAACCACTGATTTTAGTTATCTGGTAGACCATGACAATGACAGTTATGAAAAAATAAAGGGGAGGGGGGGGGGGGGGGTCATGTCACCGGATGCACGCATAGAATGTAGAGTTGATTCGAGGAGAAACACTACAGCACCGCACGTTACATTAATGGCGTGGAAATATAGTGCAAATGGCCGAATAATAAGTTGCTTTGCGTAAATAATGACAAGAAATGCCTAACGAATGAATTACTCGGCACAAGCGACCTGCCCGTCTGTTCGCTCAGGAGCTGGTGCCCCTGCAGCAAAATCATTCGTAACAGTCCTCAGGTCCACTATTCCGTCTACTAACTGTTGTCTCACAAACATTCGAAAGAAACGAATATTGGACAATTTCAAATAGTACATTCTTGAATTGAATTCGATTTGTAATCGAAATTTCGGATATCCGCACACTCCTACTTAACACTTTATGCATTGCGTCGGCAAGCAAACATATAGAATCAACCTAGTGAGTTTTCAGTCCGTTTCTAAACGAAAACGGCCAAAGCGTGCGCAAATATATATCCGTGACGTCACAACAACACATGCAGGTGCTGCAGTTCGAGCGCTGCATTCAAGAAGGGAAACTTTCCCTATAATTTTGTTCTCGCCGATAACGAACTTTTCCCCCCCAACTCAATGCAAATTGAGCCGTGAAGGATGTTTCACCAAAATAAACTTATTCTTGGTTTCTTGGTATCCCATTAGTGAACGATGTATAAAAATACATGGAAGAAAGCAGGGATCACGTCCGTCTCTGGTATAAGAAAACGCGTGATACGGCGCTGCTAGTCTGGAGAAAGACAACCAAAGATAAGATATCGTTATAAATGACGATAACAAACATTAGTAGTCACACTATAGCTCACAATGTTGTGCTAGTACTGTGGCGTTCATTTTTTCGTTGATCATGAACTGTAAGGTACATAGGTGAAGCTGAATAGTAGCGCACAATTGAACTAAAGGTTAAAAAGGAAATGTCCCGCTAATGACGTGAGTTCAGCACAGTTCTGAAAAAAATTGTCCACCAGTGTAAATTGATTTCGTATTTGTCTTTAGAGTAACGTTTAATGAGCATCAGACTCGTAATGCGAGGACCGGGGCTTCACTCAAGCCCACTGTCTCGGTAATTGAACCTCGGGCTTGCTTTAGAACAACGAAGCGAACGTTTGGTGCGCTTCTTGAATTCTTGAGTAACGAGCGTCTACATTCGCGGCTGTAAACGAGCCTGCCGGACAGGCATGCGTGTAGCATATATTCGCGTCTTATACTGGTTGTCTGTCCTCATGCTCACTCCTCATGCACATCGTTTCAAGTTACCTGTACCTCGGATCTAAGTAGATGCCCAGAGGAGTTCAGGTGAAGCTGGATCCTTTGCGTTTACGCGAATAAAGATTCCCCCTTCCCCCCTCTCTCTCTGAACGGTAAAGGACGTCATTCGTTGCTTGGGAGAAAGCGCAAGGAGACACGAGGACATTAAAAGTCTTCGTTGCCTTCTGGTGTTGTCGTGTTTTTATTTATATTTTTTTTTCTGCGTTTTGCCTCAAGTTGTTGCAGTACCAACTAGCCCCTGCAGTCTGTTCTCTTGTCATTCCTTAATATTTCTTCGTTATTTCGTCGCTCCTTCACGGAGGCTTTGGCTCGTGGGCATCCATCGAAGTCACTCGCACACCGACGGCACGGCCAGCGGGCGCTGTAATAGATCGGCCACAACTTTCACCAGCGGCCTCATGATGAAGGCACCGCGTTCCAGCTGTTTAACCGCGGCGGTGACGGCCTGCGCACTCTAGCGCGTTCCGCGCACGACGCCTCCCGCTTGCAGACCGTCACATAAACCTCCCACGCGCCGGGCGCGTTTACGTCGATGACTACATATGCATGCGCGATAATATGCGAGAGAAAACAACAAAAAAAGAGCGAAGACGCGAGAGAAGACGCGAAGACATATGCAGCCTGTCTTCGCGCGGCGAGATTGACAGTCGCTTCGTTTCGCCGCTGCTTCGCTCCCGGCCCCGTCCCGCCCTTTGCGCCACTGAGAAATCTGGCTCGTCGGTGGGCTTGGCTGCTGGTGAGTGCGTCCTCTTTGCTCGAGCTCGGCGATCGAGCCAGGAGCTTTCGCAATGGCTTCGCAACAAGGCCGCTTGGAAGCGTCTCGTGCTCGAAGCACACTCGAACACACGCTCGAGCGTCGTTACGAGGAGCGTTTCTTTAATTTTTTCTTTTGAGATACGAGATTTCGTCATTTTGGCACGAAAAAATCTCGCGCAGACTTGCGTGGCAGGGTGCGGTCTGCAGGCGAAGTCACGAATCAAGCGAAGCCTGCAAAGGCAGATCGAGGTGCGTATATAGTTACGCGCGAGAAGGCGTCGTATGAGGTCGCCATTGCACTTCCTTCTCGCGAGATTTATGAGCAACCGAGTTTAACACTACGGAGCAACACAATTGACTGTGAGGTATGCCACAGTGGTGGACTACAGCGTAACATTTACCAATACGCGTGGTTATTTCGCGTGTACCCATTCCCGCATGGGGGCTGCGCAAGAAGAAGCAGAGGAGGGCGGAGGGGTAGGGGGGGGGGGGGGGGCAGTGCACTTGTCCCCTCCTGAAACCTAGCCGGTGACCCTCCTTGATCGATATCGTAAATTAGGCCTGGTTTTCACAATAACCGGAAAAAAGTACCGGTGTGTGAAATAAGCGCCGGCACCTGCGCCCCACCCCGACCTCCTTATCTCTCGAAATGTGCTTCCTAATCCCTTGCCTATATGCACACATTATATAACGTTTCTGCGCTCTAATCCAAGACGTCGTGCATTGCAGTAGATCTCTAACGCCACATACAGAAATGCACTGAGGCACAGCGGCTCCCGGTAACCTTTCAATAAAACGAGAGGCTTGGGTGCATAGTGGAAAGGAGTGCGGGTGTGTTAACTCCGGCGCAAGAAAGAAAATATATTTAGAAAAAGGGGGAGGAAAGGCGCAAACGGTCTGGGCACGCGCGGGCCTTTCTTCTCCACCACGCGGCCGGGTCACGACGCCAGCGCACGGCCGCCGGACCCCTGAGTTACAGCCTGGCTCGTAACTCAGCCGCCGCTGCACGGCAGCTGCCTCGATCCAGCGGGGCTCGGCCTCTCCTCCTCCGACGAGTGGCTCTCTGCTGTACGACGAGTCCAACGTTGCCGCGCTATAGCTACAGTGCGGCCTTTGCAGAAGAACTTCCGCCTCGGATGTTCTTAAAAGGGGCAACTCTAAGAAATATTTGCGCCCCTTGGGGTGTCTTTTTATCTCCAGACAAAAATCGTCACTGCCGTCTTGCTTGCGTTTCTTGCAAATTCTGCGTTCGCTACTTTCCTGTCAGGAATGCTACGTCAGGGCGATAATTCCTACTCATGCCGTTCGTGACCTGGAAGTAAGGGTTGGCGATTATAGATGACAATTATAGCTTGGGGACAAGATTCACTGTAAAGGCTGCAACTTTCTTTTCCATTTTTTTTAAGTAGGGCAATAAGTATGAATATTTAGTTGTAATAGTAAATTAAAAAACTTAATTAGGGTGCTTTACGTGCCAGAACCACTATCTGATTCTGAGGCACGCCGTAGTACGGGACTCGCGAAATTCGGACCACCTGGGGTTCTTTAACGTGCGCCTAAATCTAAGTACACGGATGTTCTCGCATTTCGCCCCCTTCGAAATGCGGCCGCCTTGGCCGGGATCTAATAGTAAATTAGTAAATTACGCTCCTGCAATAAAATAACCATCACCCTTACCTTGAGAAGAGGCTTAGTAAGTCAGAACAGACTCGAAACTCGTACTGAGCAAATTTAGTTCTAAAACATTTTAACATTGAAAACGGTCCGTAGAATTAAAAAAAAAAAAAGCTTTGAAATCCGTGACGTCACAAAGACGTAGGAGCACCTAGGTCGAGGTTTGAGCGCGAAATTCAATTATAGGAATTTTGCCTTCTTATCTCGTAATAACGGACACATTTTCAGCCAAGATTAATCCCACGTCACCTGCATAAAGTCGAAATAACATGCGACCTGAAAAAATTACTTGTGTTGTTTTTTTAGGGAGTCGGCCAATCGCCATACCGAAGGCACTGACGTCTTATACATAGACGTATCCAAGATTGCTGACTTTGCTGAGTCATGTGTGAAATTCGATGCTTGTCTGTCGCGGCCTTTTATGCGCTACTTGCTTGTTGCAGCAAACACGGTTCCTTTTTTTTTTTTTTTGCTTCGAGGTGAAGCTGCCTTGCCTACCACTCCATGTTTTCTCCCGAGTTGGTCGGTCGGTCTTTCGGACGGTCGGTCGCTGGTGTGGTTCTCAACGAGTATATTGGCATTCACTTTTGAAGAAAATTGATCGTATCCGGCAGCAGGATTCGAAACTCGACCTCCAGCGTAGCAGACCGATGCTCTAATCATTAGGCCACAAACACACTTTTTTGATGATGATGTCATACTGTGCCACATAGCCTATAAGCGAGGGACTGGCAAAGTAGCGGCCCGGTGCAATTACAATGAATATGAAGAAACGAAGAAACACAACCCTATAAGATTTTCTCATATTGCGTATGTATCACGGGTACGCGATAGCGCATGGGCGTGCCTGTTTCTTCTAAGCCAAACCCAGGAATGAAACGGGGAAATTTATAACATTTCATTGACCGTTTCACGAAAGCTTCGTTTCCCATACATACGTTTTCCATACATATCACATACATACGTGTGTATGTGTGTGCGTCTTAATAATGAATGTGCTAATAGAGATACGGCTGCCGAATCGCAGTGAACGATGAACACTTTATACCGTTGTCCACGTCGCTACACAAATTCGCCATACACTTTACAGACCTGAACCCTTGCTCAATCCGCATGTATGTACGTAACTAACACTTATGGGAGCCTATACACGCACAACTAAGTTGAGGGGCAGCTCGGTCCACATACAAAGAAATAAAATGCTCCGCAGCATGGTAACATATTTATACAACGGGACGATCTCTGTGTCCACTGCAATGGGTACTTTAAACGCTAGCTCTCTGCCGCGGTTAAAAGATACTAACTGTCCACTTTGGCTGCTGAACAGTTAGTATGTGTTCTGGGGGGGGGGGGAGGGAGTGGTTGCGCCCCTCAGCTGTCCGGCCACTTCTCTGGCGAGCCTAGGGCCTGCAAAGCCTAGACGCGCCCGTCAGAAAATGTTTTTCACCACACGACGAACATCCACTGCAAATATCAGCTACCCGATTGTCCAGTTAGACCGCCTAAATGAAAGTGGCGGCTGTTAGTCTGCGGAGGAAGCCATTCGCGCTGAATAGCTCTAGCGGGTGCATTGCAACTGACATACGTGAAAGTACAGCGTAACATAAGCAGAAGGTACATCAACAACATCAATAATAATAATAATAATAATAATAATAATAATAATAATAATAATAATAATAATAATAATAACGCTCATCATGATAACAACAAGAGTAATATTAGATACAAATTTGTATTTGTGTGAAGTACCCAGTCGAACGACCATGCTGAGCCCATAATTAGCGCACATATAAATTTTATCCGAGAATGTAAAAGCAATTAAGCGCGGTGACGAAGATGAAAGTTGATAAGACCGTAAAATAAAGAACAATTAAAAAATCAGCTCTATGTCGACCGGTTACAACACCATGGCTCAGGGCCTGCATGTTGTATCTCTCAGTCAACATCAGCTGTTTGTTTTTCTCCCTTTTTTTGTACAGTATGCACCGAGTGTCAGTCAGGTTGTCAAATCGCGACAGATCGCCGAGCCTCTTCGTTATTTGACATCCAGAAGCAAAGCGAACGTCCTACAATGCGAATGGTTGTGACGAAGAGCACATGGACAGCCTAACTATCAGCCTTTTATTTCTTTCTTTCCCTGTGGCTTTCTTCATTTTTTTTTTCTTTTTGAGGGCGAGCGCGCACAAATTTAGCACGAAAGGAAGGAAGGTCCAAGCGGTAAGCGATGACTTAGCAACTGCCTTCCCATATCTCGTCCCGTGGCGTGCACAGACACTCAGTGTGTGTCCTCCGGCCTGATCCAGCGATGAAACCTTCGGTATACTTCCCATTCGATTGTTTTTCCACACGGCCTCGTTCTTCTCGTCGCGGTGTCCCGTCTCCCACTCGCGGATTATGGCTGACGCGGCGATCGATGCGTTAAACGGGGCACACCGGAGGGCCATTGATCCGGCAAACCGCGGAGCGAGTTACACGCAATATGTCCCACTGCAATTCTTTCTTCGCGCAAACGTGCGTGGGTCGTGCGTGGCTCACGCACGTATATGTACTGGCTCTCCCGCAGAGAGAGAGAGAGAGAGCATCACGCTTGGTCCGCGCAGCTCGGGGTGCGCGCCGCATGGCAGGCGGGAGGGCGTGCAACCCGTTTAAAGGAACGGTCCTTTACATGCTCATCACTCACTGCTGTATACATACGCCAGCGCACGCATCAGTCGGGCTCCAGTAGGCACCCTCGATATTTTACTATCCCCACCACCGCGGCGGCGAGTTCATGGGATGTTTTTTTTTCGATTTCTTTTTTTTTTTTTTCAAATCGTGAGAGCCGTCCGTGCGCACTGCGTGCTTTGAACCGCGTCGCGTGTCCTGGGCAGATCACTCTGCGAGGGATCCTTGTGGGCTCGCGTTTAGCTTAAAGTTTGCCGTAGGCGCGCATGCGCACACACTGCTGCTTAGTTTCACTCTTTCCTTCTCTTTCTTTCTTTTTTTTCTACTGTGCATTCGTGCTTTCAATCCGCCTTCTCCCGTCTGCACGCGCATGTTGTTCCCGCTGCTGACCAATGACGGCCGGCTGAACGCAATGCGCCAGCCGACGCGGTTCGTCGCGCTCGTAACGCGAACAGTGCGCCCCCATAGCCCATGTGGCTGCAATGTAGTCCGCACGAGCGTTGCGTGGACGTACAATGCAAGCCGCCGCCGAGCCCTCTTTACGCGTACCCTTAGCTTCTCCGTACATGTAGTCAACATTACGCATGTAACTGCGCGTGGTGTCAGTGTTCTTTCTGAGCCATGATGGTAAGCGGCGCAACCACACGGAGCGCTTTCGCGGCGCCAGAGCGTCTGCTTGGCGCCGCGCCATTTGCACGCTACAGCGAGAGCACGTTCCCAATGGCTATAGGAGCTGAACTAACTACTTGAATCCTAGTTGAGTCCTTATTAGAGCATGAGCATCGTGCTGCGTGATCTCGATGCATCGGCACCACGTCGAAAACGCGACATAAATGCGCTTGCATGTAGTTGACGTTTTGATCGCTATTCCGTGCCACTTGTGATGTTGAAGAGCAACTTGAAGGTGGTCATGGTGTTTTCCTTTTTCACTAATTAAAAGAGCCGCGCATTAAGAGAAGTCTTACTATGCACAGCTGTGTGTTAATTAGTTTCTCACGTCATGACCTCGGAAATCTGGCGCCGCGATGACCCACTCCACGCCGCCCTGATCTCGGAGTCCATGGTCGCACGAGCCACATTCGAACGCGCTCGACGGGCAGGAGATGCGTACACAAAGCCCGCGAGCGTCGCTTCAAACGACGCATAATTGCGGAGCATGCTCCCCACGGGACGAAAAAAAAAAGCGCGCGGTTTAAATCGCAGTTCACGGCCGTATATAGTTACCCGTAATAAAATTTCCGCCCTAACGAGCAAACAATAGCTAGCGACCATTAAGGCGTTAAACGGCGCACATATTTAACTGCAACGATCGTCGCCTCTCTCCCTCTCTCTGTTACCGCCATTACAGCGTTAGCAGCGCCGGGCGCGAGCAGTCAGTCGCCTCGGGAACGATTATGTGCGCCCGACGCCGACGCGCTAAATACATAATGACGCTTTGCCAGCGCCGTCTCCACTGCGGTCGGCACAAAAAATCCAGCGCGGAGCGTCGCCTAGCGCGGGGCTGCAGAGTGCTGGGGGAAAGCGATGCACGCCTTCCTCGCTTCCTTAGCGCTTTGCGTGTGTTTACATCGCTGTACACAGACGCACGTGAAAGAGGGGGGAACCGCGCGGTACATAACGCGATCTTCCGAGGACGTATAGCGAGACGATGATACGAGTCCGGGAGGGAGCGTGTGCAAGGCCGGGCAAGGACGGCGATGAGCGGGATTGTTTACCGCGCAAACAAGACGTCGGCAGAAAAACGAGGAGGAGACGCGGGGGGCTCGTGTCTTCCTTCGCTGGTGTTTTCCCTTCGCCGCCCTTCCCCGCCTCCCTTTTCCGCCTCCCTTGGCTCCTCCGCCGATGCGCGAAGGTGCGCGCGCGGAGCCGAAAGTCGCAAAGATGAGGCTCGCAGCAGATCTTTGCCAGTGGTGTCGCGAGCCAAGCCGAGCCAAACCAATGTGGCGCTGCTTCGCCTTACAGCCAAACCGTGTTTTTCTTTTTCTCTTTTTCAATGAAAACGATACAGTTGGACAAAAAATTGACTCGCCATTCCGACCCGGCGACAGTGGATGCTCAGCGAAGTTGTTAGAAAACCACTAAAATGCCGTCGATGGGGATATGAAATGTTTTATTGTTCTGCCTAGTCATATAGCACGACACCGTTGTTGAGCATTACGACTTTGCACTATTCGACGCTCATCGCATTCACGCTGCTCTTGGGGAGCCTTAACCTTGCGTGGTCTACCCATGGCGGTCTTGCAATGAACTGAATGGGTTGCTAGGCACGTCTTCCTTTTGCATATGAAGTTTGGTGACGTCACTCGCTGATTCGTTTGCTGCTGTTGCGCCTTTTCCAGCGTAGCAGCTTACTCGTCCGTAAACTTTACCGGGAAACACACGCGGGGAGAAGGAACGTGCCTCGAATTGTTTGCAGGCACCTTATCAACTATCACGTGATTTTGACGCTTGTTTTGGGCTTTTCTCTATTGAAATGAATACTCAGATGGGTGTTGTATGCCTGATTCCAAAGCCCGACTTTTCGCTTCATTCTTTTTTTTATTTTGGGGGGACGGACAAGAAAATCCCGACCAACTAGAGTCTAGCAGCTTCGTTCTAAAGACGCAATAATAATTAAAAAAAAGAAAACCGGATGGCCAAGTTGAGACTTAATTTATTCGCTCCTCGGTGCTTTAAGAGAAAATCTTTCCAAAATAACTTTTGAAAACTTGGTTACGTCTTTGCAGAAAAGTTGGTGGGCAACAGAGTTTGCAGGAATTTCTTTTTCCTTTTTGTGTCCGCATCGTATTCTAAGCGGCGGCGCGCAAATCCTTGCTGTTACCACATTCCACTTTGGCATATATATATAGTAAGCACTATTAACGTACCTCGTCGTTTTCGTTTGTAGATAGCCATCATCATCTTCCCTGTTCTACTTCGCGCATGAGCTGGGGCGTTTCCTTTTTGGAATAACAAGCCATTGGCAGTTTGGTTGGTCTCGGTCTAATAAAGTGGTGGAGGATATAAAGCGAGAGTCTGCCAGAATCCGGTAGTTAAACAGGCACTTGTAGTTTGAGGACGTATCAACTGAAAAAAAACAAAAAAACGATGGTTTATTTCCTACGTTTCGGCCGGGTCTGGCCTTCGTTAAGGAATACGTAAAACAGGTAAGGTGTTGTGCTTAAATGCGTACGTGGCATAGGGGATCCGCCTATCCGCTTATCCACCGCTAAGAGAAATTGTAGCTGTAACGAGCTTGCACTCGTGACAAATCAACAGTACATTTCAAAAAGAAAGAAAGAAAAGAAGAAATGCGCGACGGGATGGTTGTAACGGGTCCGTAAGGCAAAACTATATACAACAGAAACAGGGTTTACAGAAAAGATTACACGTGGTTGAAACACACACAAAAAAAGAAGAAACAACCGTGACAAAAGAGAGATGTCTGCTGTAAGGTGGTTGCACCCGTAATCATCCGTACGCATGTCAAACGTGGTAAAAATGCACCACGAGACGGGACGGTTGTAACAGCAGGTTCGCATAGAGCAACAGATGTAACACAGGCAGGGTTTACTAAAGAGCTTAAGGCAAGGTTTATGTGTGTGTGGGGGGGGGGGGGGGGGGGGGGCAAAATATTTCCACTAGTTATATAGGCAAAATTGAACATTCTCGGAAATAAAAATGTGGCTAACCTTTCATAACTATGAATAAGAAAATCAGTACATCATTGGTTTCACGTTTGCAGTTTTATGCGAATGGTACGCGTTTAATTCCTGACCAGAGGACACGTGTGCGTCTGTATGCTGACAGGATATCGAAGGAATGCGAAAACGTTTCTTCGGTCATTATACATAAATGAAGACCCCTGAAGGCAATCCACAGCCCGGCTCACGGACTCCAACGACGCTGCTTCTGTCCGGCAAACGTAAAAGCTAGGTGATGTCCGAAACATGGCGGCCAGCGATGCCGTGTTTTCGTCTGCAGTAATCCCTTCCGGCGACCGCAGCACGCAAATGCATAGCCTTCGAGATGGGTTTCTGTTACTCGGAGGAATGCGTCGCAGGAACGGGGGTTGGGACGCCACCTATATAGCGAGCCAGCAGCATAACAACAGCGCACTCTCCAGCACAACAACAGCGATGGGCGAACGTAGTTGGAACACGAAGCGAAAGTAGCTGTCGTCTGTTCGAAACGTGCGCGACAGAAATCAGTCAGCCAGCAGGTATCGACACGGCGAACTGGAGAGGGAGATGGAGAGGGAAGCTGAGTGCGAAGATGGAGAGGGAAGCGGAGGAAGCGACGCGGGAAGAGGGTCCATCCGTTGCTCCCGAGTTCGCACCGCGCACCACGTGGGGTGAATTATTTATCGGCGCGGAATAATTATGCGCGGCGGCGCGCGGGAGCGCTCGCAACGTGCGGGGGATGCGCGGCACGGCCTCGGTGGTGGTTATGTAAGCGACAGTGCAAGACTTGCGCGAGCGTATATGAATGCACGCACGCACGAGGCGGTGGCTCGCGTTCGAGCCACCGCCTCGGCCGGGCTCGGCGAGCGGCGACAAATTGCCGGCTTGGCCACCCGACCTTGACTGCACATAATGTATGCGAACGCACTCGAAGCAACGTCCAGCTGCTGCGCGCCGGTGGGCTTGACGAGAATCGTGTGAGATATAACGGGTGCGCATTTAGCGTGCCGGAAATGTAAATTACTCGCACGATTCTGTGAAGCAGCAACATATATATCTACACAGTGTATATGGTATAGAGAACTGAGGTCTCACTTTTGTAGCATACAGGCTTTCTAATGATAGAGTGCTCGAGAGAGTCTATGAATTAGTGGCGGTAAGCGGAGTGGCGCCGCATCTGGAGCTAATTGACTGCCGTACTGCTTTCCTCTCGCGCCAAGGCCTGTGACCCTATATACTTCAGCCGAAGGCATGCACTTAAAGGTGAAGAAAGCTTGACGTGCCTTGTTTTGTTTTCTCCGCGTTTCTTTGTTTTTCTCCCTGAGATATATGCGTGCGGCACACTCCTACAAGAATACCGTTGCCGGTATATACACACACAGGCTTGCTCAGCTAGCCTATATGTATATACCGGCAATGGTATCCATGACAGCGAGCCTTGCTGCCGAAGCGAAATCGTTGCAGATAAATAGGTATCTGCGCCTGTAGCACTTTCCTTGAGTTTGTCGTTAAAAATGCTGAACGTGGCGTCATCGCGCAGGGCCTTCGCGATGGTTTCGCAGTTGGTGCGTCTACGTGGCAGCGCCAACATCGGCACCGGCATAGCAGCGCATTTTTGCGTCTGTCAATTAATAATGATGTCTCCTTAATCGTCCTTGGACAAAACATTTGCATAGAACACATGAGGTTCACTAGCTCAGCAAGGAAGAACATCCCAACGTCGTTTGAATTTTTGTTCTTTTCTTCCTTCTTTCTTCCTTTTTCTTTGTGCGCATACGTTTATAGCCTTCCAAAGTGAATGGTCGTCTTGCACAAACGTAACGTGGGCCAGTCGTAAAAGTTTATCGCATCATCTTCTCTCTTTCTTTATTTTTGTAATTATCTATTCTTTGCGCTTTATGACCGCCACGGGCAGCTTGACCTTAATGTCCATTACGGAAGTGCGTTTCCTACAGGGGTCGTCTCTTTGACGTTCTGCGCTTAGACAGCCCCGCAAACCTTAAGCGCGAGTTTCCATTAGCGCTGACTTCACGTTCACGTGTGACCACGAAGCCGGATGGCGACAGACCTACGTACACTCACAAATTTCGTGGCAGCACTGCGCAGCGAAAGAATTTGAACACACCGCGGTCGTGTCATCATTTTCTCTCAGGCGCGCTTTTCGGTATATAGACTCAACAGCTTTTGGCGCAGCCGTCTTTAGTTGCTATGCGGCGAGATCTTTCACTTTATTTTCCCTCACGCCGCGTGAACGGCGGCGCGAGCAGCGGTGACGGAGAACGCAAAATTGAGCCACCGACGACGCTGGCGGCGAGCCGACGTCGCGAAGGCAGGACAGAACCATTCGAACTCTGGCGCTATTTTCTTTCGCGGAGGCAGTTACGCGGCCTGCATCGTTAAGTGCGCGTGTGGGAAAACCGATGACCCCTTGACTTGGAGCACGCGGGAAAGGACAGAAGCAGCGTCTCCCTCTCCCCCCAACTCGTCATGCATTCATTCGCGCGTTCTCGGAGTCGCTCGAGAATGCATCGATGAAGAGTTCGAGAAGAAAAGGTGACCGGCAGCAGCGCTTTTTCGTCCACTGGCATTTCGAACCGCGGCGCGTGTGTTCCGCGGTCTCCGTGCAAGTGCGCTTCATCTCTCTCTCTCTCTCTCTCTCTCTCTCTCTCCTCTTCTTTTCCCACGGTTTTTTCCCTCGCGCGCGCTTCGTGTAGCTTGGTGCGGGTCCGCGACGGCAACGATACACGTTCCCTGATGAGCACGCGGAGTTGCGCAGTAGAGGGCGGCAAGGGGCGGTGTGGTGGCCACGAACGTTAGTCGCTCCCATAGTGTCGATGGAGCCTTGCAGTGAGGACTGTCTTCGAGGCTGTATGGTCGTTCGTTGACTCAATCAAGGTCAGGTTCTGGACGCCTTCGTTTGTTTGTGTCCCGTATATTTTTTTTGTTCTTTTAGTGTGCGCCGCAGAACTGCGGATCGTCCTATGCCCGCGTGAAAATGTACGGTCATCGTCGGAGGTCTTCAGTGCTCCTGCATGCACAGTTTGGACCACTGTTATAAGGAGCATCCAATCAGTATTTGGCCAAGAATCCCAGCTTAATGAAGGCGTGTAGCCATGCTCACTACTGAGCGTAGATGTGCTGCACTTAGTGTCAGCTTTAAAGGGAGGGTGAGGTCGGGACGCATCTTACAGGCATTTATTTTCTGTCGATAAAGCAGAAGTAATTCGCTTCCGTATTGGCCTTATGAGCGCTTCAGACTGAACAGTGTACTGTTAGCATGATCACTTGCAAGCGCTGTATCTACGTACGACTATTGCTCAATGCGAAAGTCGCGCGAGTGAATTCCATCGCAAAGTCTGATCATCTGTCCGAATCCAACAAGATAAGTATATTTAGTACTCAACGGGGGAGCTAATAACGCCAGCGTATGATGCGTACGTCTCGGGACTGGTCCTTACGTCCGTCGTTGCTTCGCACTCTGCTGGCGCGCGAGAGAGAGGCGACGGCCGACAGCCTTCAGCGCTGTGTGGCAATGTCTTCCCTAGCGTGATGACCACCCGATAGCGCATTTGGTTCATCTTGGACGGCATTCATGTGGTTTTCGTTGTGCCCTCACTGTAGCCCACGAAGCAAGCCGGAGAGCGATCGGGGGTCTAAAATTATGATTAATAGAAACGGGTAGAAAAAAACGTACAGCTACCGTAGCTTCCCCAGCCTGCTTATTTCTCTCCTATTTTATCTCTTACTTTCTGTTAGTTTCCGCTTTCCCTGTAACCATGCGAATCGTGGTCGCCGATGTAAACAGCAGTTACATGGCCACGGGGTTCCTGGCCACTATAGCCATGGCGTCAGAAGCAGATCTTTTAAAGATCTCGGAGGCCACGTTACATCGCTGCAGCGGGCAGACCTCCTCCGGAGGTTTCTGCTTGCGCGATGGGCGCAGCTGCTTGGGCAGAGGAAGACGATGCCGGCGCGTTTAAGTTCGTGTTTTTTTCTTTCTTTCTTTCTTTCTTTTTTCTCCCTCTCGTTCTTGATGCACGGGCGCTGCTGCAGCGCTGCGTGACTCCTCTGCGCGGCCGAGATACGCGGGAGTCGATGCAGGACGGCTCGGGCTGCACGGCCAATTAGACTCAATGGCCGAAGCACGATCGACGATGCATGGTTCGCACCACCGCTAACGCCGTCTGGAGCGGCAGCTACGCGGCTCAAGATCGCGAGGCCGCGAACATGGGGCTGCATACGGTAACCATCACTGCATGCAAGCGTGATGGTTACCGCACGTAACCACCCATTTTACTTTTCTTTTAGCTCTTTACTTAGCCGTATTTTCCCGTCCTTGATACCAGAGTCTGCACCCGTATTTTATGGTCTTTGCATACAGTTTTATTGCTCTCAATTCGTACTGCTTTTAACCTTACTTTATTGATATTAACTCTACGCAGTGGTTCGGCCACTCGATCACGACGAAATGTGACTTGGTAAGGTGAAAGATAGGGCCGGTTGGTCTTACATAAGGACGAATGTACTCGCACGATCGCTGAGGATACGCGCGTGGCGCGGAAATATAACTGTATGAGTACAGGCCTTCCGTGTCAGTGTCAGCAAAATAATTATTCTTTTATAAAGTGCAGGCATGCGCATCTAGATAGTTTGGTGGATTTGTTTTTTATTTTGATGTCCGATTTTTTTTCTTCCGTATATATAAATACGGTGAATAAACAAAACGCGATAGTTGGAAATTAGCGCTTGCCCACGTTCGTCTCTTTCTTTGTGCATACGTTTTGGTTCGCGTTACTAATAGCCTCATAATGAAGAAATGTGTATACGTAACGTAACGCTGAGGCTAGGGCAAAAAGAAAATTCAAAATCGCGCCTTCGCAATCAGTCCACAGCTCAGTACTACATATGATAGCAGGTACATTCTGCGTGAAGTTACTGGCCACCTGATCATGATGTCGAGATTATGTATAGACATATACAGAGGCCTCGAAGCTGACAAGTATTGAGACGATTTTACGAACTTGGCGCGTAGAAGTAGTGGTCTCCTTAGTGTGGCTTCACTGTGATACCTATCCTTTTCTTTCTTTGGAATCATTCAATTACAAAGGTGTAAAAGCATGCATGGCGCATAGAAGCGGCTCAAGGAATGACAGGCTCCGTAACTTTTGAACGAATAGATTTGGGGACCGAAGCACGCGATATTTTGTTAGTCACAACCATACGACGTAGCGTGGAACGAAATCAGAAAAAAATCATGCGGGAAGTTAGTTGTTGCCATTTAACTGAAATTGAGAAATAATACAGTAAATGTAAACGAAAGCGTCAGAAAGATTTAATTTGACCCCCCCCCCCTCCCCACCCAGGTGGGGCCGGTACCTAGATCGTCCGCACTAGCAATGAAGGTACCGCGGCGCCATCATTTCGCCCGCTTCCTCGGATATTTGTGTACGCGATTAGCCGCGGTTAGTGTGAGCGAGTGCCGCTCACGCCCAAGGTGGCAGATGCGGAGCGTCCCTTTAACCGCGAGCGTTACGTAGTAAAGTGAGCTTATGTTATATTCCGCCGTAGAGAGCGTTCGCGCTTTCCGTTTATGCGCAGCTTATCGACTCCGTTAGGGACTGTGGTTACACTGTACCACGCCACGAGAGAACACCCACCGCCTGTGAAGCGTTCTCATCCAGGAAGCGCGTGCACGGTTATAGGCCTCGCACATACGAACTCGCTTCCCTTCCGTCGGCCCTCGCTGCGTCCCGCACTCGTCGACTACATCCGGGCTCGACGTGTAGATGTACGCTGCACAGTGCATGCCTTCTCGCGACGCCCCATACTGCGAGGTACGACAAGCGGCGGCGTGTGGTCGGCGGGTCGATTCAGGCGCCGGCCATGCAAACCGCTAATGGTCGCCATTACGACAGCGACGCTGCGCAGTAGAGAGAGTGTGTGCGACGCGCGGTGCTCGTAGTCGCCGCGCTCTTTAACCTTTCCTTCTCTCTCCCGAACACGAGTGTGTCTCTCTCTCTCCCTCTGTCGAAGTCGTGCGAGGAACGTTCGTCGCTGCCCACAATGGATCTCGCGAACTCGAAAGTTATAGGACGCGAAACCACGACGCTGCCGTCGCTCGTGGTTCGCATATACCCCCTCCCCCCTTCCCCCCACACACACACTCCCCCAGCACACCCTGCCCGCTACCCGGCTCGTTCTTTACGGCCGCCGCCGTTCCCCGATCAGCTTTGTGGCCGGTCGTCCGCGCAACAATTTGCTCGCCGAGGAAGAGGAAGTCGGGTTTGTTCCGGAAGCGAGGAGTACGCGTCGTCCTTCTTCCCATGCTCCGCCGGCATCCGTTAAATCACTGCGCGGTTCAAAAGAAGCCATGCAGTGCACGACCGCCCGTATGTGTATACTACGTGTGCTTGTACATTTACACTCTAAGAAAAATCCCGGGGAAAACGGGAGTAACTGCGCCATTAGTCCTAAAAAGGGCGCTTTCGTCCCTCAAAGGACTAACTGCACGAATGTGCGTGCCGTGTGCAAATTTCGGAGAGTAAGTGTTTAGTCCCTGCTCGGAAAGAGAGCAATGGGAGGACGAACGGCAACAGTTACTCCCCAGGCACTTCGCTGTTTTCGTCCGTGTCATGGAGCGATGCGGCGAAAACGGTATTGTCTATAAATCCTGAATGGTTCGAAGTTAGTGCATTGTCTATTGAACTACATGCAAAGCAGCACCTTGCCTCTTCGAAAATTACGTAAAATTTAAAACTGGAATATGAAGAGGCATGCCCTTCGTGCGCACCCCATAAGTGACCGAGACACATTAAACGCGCAAGTCATTCATAGACGGCTAGATTTTCTTGGTCAATAGTACCTAAGTTCCTTCCGTTCCAAGGAGGTTGCGAATTGAAGCGATGTGTAGCTCAAACGGCACACGCTAAGTGACAGAGAAATTGCCCTTCTCTGTCGTCTTCGAAGCCCCGTTTGAGCTCGCTACACGTATATATGGCGTAGTGCCTCAGTTTAAATCACCCTAAGAATACTCGGGCTGATTTCTTTTCGCAATCGCTTATGGTTGCAAGTACACTCAACGTTAGACTCTCACTGCATAGCTTGCACAAAATACGGAGTCACATTTATATTGCCGCACTTGTGTTCCCATGCTTAACCTGGTCTAAATATCCAGTCTTCTCAACCAAGCGCTGTGGTTATCAGTTATCAGTCCCATATTATTGGACATTTTTATTACAAGCTTAGAGGTAGACGCCCTTCCGCAATCTTTTTGCAAAACCCACACAGTTTTAATTCCAAAAAGTTCAGATAAGGAGAAACTGCGTTCTGTTGAAAGCTACAGGCCAATCACATTGTCAAACGTAGATTATAAAATTTTTGCAAAAATTTTATCGAATAGATTGCAATTTGCGATGTCAATTCTCATTGGTTCCCATCAGACGTGTGGAATTAGGGGCAGATCCATTCAAACCAACATACATATCGCCCGTACACTCCTTCAGTATTGTTACGGTTCCACTGAACAGCTTGCAATGCTCCAGGTAGACCTTGCTAAAGCTTTTGACCGTGTCAGTCACTCCTATCTATTTACACTTCTGGAGCATGCCAATGTTGGCTCCGTCGTGCTTAAAGGCGTTAGGCTATGCTATACGTCTTGTACCACTTGTTTAGTTATTAATGGCCAACTCTCTAAACCAGTTTCCATTTGCTCTTCGGTAAAACAAGGATGCCCTATGTCCCCATTACTATTCGCCCTTTATCTGGAACCGCTATGCTTAAGCGTAATTCAGTCTAGTGACATCCATGGCTTCAATATACTGGGTAATGAAGTAAAAGTCTTAGCTTATGCAGATGATTTAGCGTTCTTCTGCACGGATAAGTCCAGTGTTGAAAAGGTAGTATCAAAAATAGAGGAATTTGGCAGCGTATCAGGAGCACGAATGAACTCCGCAAAAAGCTTAGGCTTATGGTTTGGCGCATGGTGCTATACACCTGAACAGTTTGCAGGCATTAATTGGACCGGTGTCCCGCCAAAGTATCTCGGCGTGCCGCTACACGCATATAAATTAAGCGCGCACTATTGGAAAGAACAGGTTTCTGCCCTGCAAGGTTACGCCCAGACATTCATTCCACATCGACTTTCTATTTTTGGGAAAGCCGAGGCCTGCAATAAGTTCTTGGCAACAAAAATTTACTATGTATTGCAAGTTATACATTGTGCCAGGCTCTACATCCAACGCTTTCACCGAATCTTTGCGACCTTCGTATGGTCTTCCACTTTTGAGCCCATGAGGCGAGACAATATTTTCAGGCCCGTTAGTGAAGGTGGGCTGGGTTTAGTACATCTTTATGTGCGGCAAATAGTGTCTCGTTTCTTCTTTTTTCGTGATACATCACATCCTATAATTCGGTCATTCATGCAAGTCACACTTGTTAATGCTTTACCTGATTTAATCGTTTCTTCGAATTTTTCTTCGCGTTTATGCTTGTGGGGGTTCATGCAAGAAGTTTACTTGGCGGTTCGTTTCCTGACAGTTCGGTTTTCCACAGAATACTTGTACTCTGTGTCGCGTAAAACGTTATACAAAGATCTATTGTCCATGCTTTTTCCGCCTCCATTTTACCGATCACTATACATTCAATGGCCAGGTCACGATGTTCTAAAGCGAGTTCGTAAAATGTATATATCCCCTTGCTGCAAAACATTCTTTTATAAAGTTCATAGTGAAACCATACCGGTTAAAACATGGCTACAGAAAAAGGGTATCTTTGTCTCTTCTGTTAACTGTCGCCTTTGTGACGTGCCAGAGACGATTGAACACTGTTTTATTAGCTGCACCGACGCCATACTATTTTGGGATGTCCTCCAACGGACTTTGAAAAAAAAAAGACTTTGACATCAACGCTCATACTGTGCGATACCTGCTGCCGACCGCTGATAATAGTGCACCTTTTGATATGTTTTTTCTCATCGGAATGCACAGTTTGTGGAAAACGCGAATGATGGACAGAAACGCCGAAACGGTTGTACCTACAAGGGTGAATTTCATCCAAATGACCCTACACCTAAAGCAGGTTTATGATGAACTTGATACCCAGCCAGACTGGTACCCCATTTTGGTGAGGTGCCTAACCTTACCACCCTTCTAAAGTGAAACCACATTTCTACCCACAGTATGAACGATGCCGTTTCTCTGAGTGACTGTCAGTGTGCTCTCCATTCTCTGACTATGCACAACTGGTGAATATCGGGTTGTTACTACTGTAATAAATACCATGAAAGAAAAAAAAAAGCGCTGTGGTGAAGTGGTTAGAGTACCTGGCTTGCGAGCAAGAGGACGTGAGTTCGAATCCTGCTCTCGAGCACGTTTTTTTCTTTTTTAGCTCATTATTTTTCTTATTATGGTATAAATGTCTAATTTAGGTAATTCCACCTTTGCGGAGCATCGGAACGAATTACAGTTACTCCCTTGAGGACCATCGGGCAGGGGTAACTGTTAGTCCCCGAAGGAGTAAGCGCATGGGGAGTAACAGTTCAACCCATGTCAGTTCGTCCCCAAAAGGACTAATGGTTGTGGCAAACCAGTTAGTCCCCAAAAGGACTAACCTCCCTACCCCTTTTAGTCCTTTTTTTCTTAGAGTGTAGGGTTTCGTTTCTGCCCATGCTGCAGGCGTCGTTCCTCGGAAATGTACTGACTGGTTCAACCGTTCAGGCGAAGCGCTGAGGCAATCCATAAAATCTGGCAACGAAGGAGCTTTCTCTCGGCCCCGAAAGGCTCGTGCGAGCGTGGCACTCATGGAAACGAATGTTAAATTGTGTCCACTCTCTGGTGTTCGGAACTACAGCAACAAATTTATCGACGCCCGCAGGAGTGTCTTAACGCTGCCACCATATTGTCCTGAAAAGTAAGTTCGTGAGATATTGGACAAATTTGTATGCTTTGACACATTGTTATTCTACCTCTTTCACAGGCCGTAACGTTAGCGGATTTTATTGTCCGAGACCTCATTTCATTTATGCAGGTACGGGGAGGCTGTTGTTAGCTGCACGGAGGCGGACCTATAGTCTTGCAACGCGTACGGACAACCTTCAGCAAAGTTTAAGAAACGCTGAAGCTATGGGCGTAATGTGTCGTGCAGTTCGTCATCATTGAGAATCGCAGCGCGAGACGAATGAGCAAGACTACCTCGGGGCGGTACAGGACAGTATGGCCCTTGGCTTGTGAGCGTGCCAGCGCACGATTCCGCACCCGTCCTCACGCTGTACTAAACGAAGCGGAGAAACAAGACTGTTCCTCCTTGCTTTAGCGATTTCGTTAAAACAGAAAGCTGTGCTCGGTTTCGAGAGAGTGCGTTTATATCCGAGAAAACGCGGTCATGGTCAAGCAGACGTCGCTGACGGCTCGCAGACGACCGTTCCGTACGCTCGGCGCTGTTGCCCGTAAAAGTCCTCTTCGAAGTGACTCTTTATGGCCCCACGGTCGGGGGTATACGGCAGGCAGTTCGCAAAGGGGCTCTCCCGCGGCGGCAGTCCGCGCAAACGGTGGCTCCAGGAGGGAGAAGGAGGGACACACACACACACAGACTCGCACAGCCGAGTGCGACTTTAAAAGGGACCCTGATATACGACTTCTCGTACGCGGCAGTCACGATCGCTCCTTGCGCGTGAGTCGCCGCGCGCGTGCTCTCTCGCTTTTTGTGCACGATCGCCGGTGTGTTGTGCTTGTTTGTTTGCTTGCTTGTCTGTTAGTGTGTGTACGTATGTGCGCGCTTGGCTAGAACGGGTGCTCGCGAGAACGTCATCCCCCAAATGGCGCTCCATGCAGCATCGAAAAGAATAACGGAGTGGTGGATGTCGGTGCGTGTGCGGCCGTCGGCGTAGCCTCTGAGATCGGAAGGCGGGCGCACCGCGCGAGACGACGATTTCGGAAGTCGCGCTGCAGCTGTAGACCCTTTCGTGCGCGCCGCTACGCGGCGTTGGTGTCGGCTGCGATCGCTTGAAAAGTCCTGATAGACCGCAGGGATTCCGCAACTAAGCTTTATATAGTTTCCCTATAGAGAGTCCGAGGCTTGGTGGGCTATAAGACGATGGAAAAGACCGAGTGAAACGCGCAAAGCCGACCAGGCCGTAGGCAGAAACAGAAGAACGATACCGTGACAGCAATTTTTCTTTCTTCTTCATTTTTTTTTTGCGTGGTATTGTAATGAATAACGAAAGTGAAAGATCAGCATGTTGGCAACAATCGTCTGTTGAATAAAGGCCGACCATGCCCTCCCCATTTAATAAGAGCATGGAATTAAGGGAAGAAAAATAAATAGCAAAATGACACGTCACAGTTTGAGAGTAGCAGCAACAGAGAAGAGAGTGCCGTTCCATAGCTGTCACTCATTCTAGAACAGTTCTGTAGGTCTCTTATGGACCTGAAACTTGGCCTTTTTGAGAGCAACGAGTCAGTGGGTGACGAATGCGAAGACCGAGATGTGGAAACTTACTCGGTAGCATAGAGTGCGATGGCTACTGAAAGCTGGGCACTTGAGTCGAGCTAATTGTAGATAGTGGATTGAAACACTTGAGCCACTACTTAAGTGTTTCCATGCACTATCCACAAATTTGGCGTTAGGGATCACCTTTATTCGTACTCTCTCCCTTACCTGGGCTGGCAGTCCAGATTCCTGTTTTTTTTTTCGATTGTTTGCTCTTCCGTTTCTTGATGCTTCGTGTTTATGCACTAGTATACAGGTACAGAAGAGAACGAGAAAGCTCCCTGCTTTCCTTCGCATCTTTCTTTCATTTGTATTTATTTATTTATTTATTTATTTATTTATTTATTTATTTATTTATTTATTTATTTATTTATTTTTTAACACTTGGGACGTCCTCACCTGGCGCAAATTCTTTTGGATGCGCGCACGCGTAGGAACACAAGGTGAAGTAGTGACAGCAAATTCACGTTGGCGCTTCTGAGTCTCAAGAGGCAGGCGTCGACAAAAAAGAAAGAAAGAAAGAAAGAAACGAATCAATAAACAAACAAACAGGCAAAGTAGGAAAGAAAGAAAGACTAGAGAGAAGAAAAAAACAAGTGGTGAGTGATTGAACGAAAAGAGCAAAGCTTTGCGTCCCTGTTGGGCGTCGTTAAGTCCCGTATACTCACGTGTGCCGGGACACAGACGGCCCAGCAACCCGAGTTTAGCATGCGTGCATGCATACGGCACATGCTTCGCGTGCACGGGCGACACCTCATTCACGCACGCGCACGCACGTGGCTTGCCCGCTTCTTCGGCGCCGCGTGATCAGCCAGCCTCGTCATCGTCTTCAAAAAAGGGCTTCGTAACCTGCAGCCTCGTAACTCTCCTCCGTCGACCGTCTAGGATGCGGTCGGCGAAGGAAAGAAGAAAAATAAAATAGCTAGCGTCTAGGAGGAGATAAAGCCAAGACTAATCGTAAAGTGCCTGCCTGGCTAAAGCCCGGGCGGAGGATGCGACAGCGAGCTATATAACGCGAAACAGATACATTGTGCGCATACAGAGATGCACGCGGTCCTGTACGCGCAGGTCGCAGGTGTCCCGGTGCTCTCGAGTTTAAGTTGCCCCCCCACCTCGAACAAACCTGTGGCAGGACCTGTCGCAGCCCGACGGGGTAGTGTGTCATCTGCCGCAATTTGCGAGGTCTGGGCTCCGCGCCCGCGCGCGCTTGTGGCAGTTTGTGTGTGTGTGTGACTGCCGCTTTAAAAAAAGAAAAATGAACGACGTGGAAGCTGCCAGCAGCTTGCACATCACGAGAGTTTTTTTTTTTCTTTTTTTCTTTTTTTTTACCTTGAAGCGAAACACGCGTATAGCATGGCATTCGGACGGCGTCAGAGTAAAAAGCTCGGGTATATTAGCGTTAGCCCTGCATGGTTGAGAATAAACGCCGTTCTTTCTCCTCGCTCGTGTGCGTCCATTTCTGGTAGAACGGTGTTTAATTATTTGGGCATTCATATATACGTGGTTGACGGTCTAAGCATTCGCACAATGTCTAGCCATCTTTTGTGTACTGCAATATTTTCGGCGTATCCGAATCTTTAAGCGAAAATCTTAATAATGTAATCTGACTAAGAAGAAAAAGCCAATGATATTAGACACTCATTTACGCAATATATCCCACATTTATTGCAATAGTAAAGCTTAAAAGCTGTATAATACACAGAACAAAATTAACTCAACACTATCGTCGACGACGAAATTAAGGCTTCAAGAAAATGAAAAGCGTCGTATATACGGGCTGAGCCCATCCTTGGCCGCATTCACCAGAAACGCGCGCGAACGAAGCGAACTCCTGCACGAAACAGATAATGGAAACATAAAAAAAAAAAACGCCCGTTTTGTTCAGTGGTGGAGAGCGATAGTATTGGGCTTTGAGTACATCTACATGTAACTTATGGTTGGGAATGGCTTTCACCAAGGCGTACACTTCTTTGATTGGAATGACCGACAGCATGATGTCACCGGTTCGATCCCGGGTGCCGCGGTCGCATTTGGATGGGGACAGTATGTAGAGACGCTCACACTTAAATGGTCAGAATTAATCCGGAGCCCGTGTACCCGTACAACGTCTCTCGTAACACCAGCGTTGATGTGGGCCGTTAACCGCATGAGTCACTCTATTTCCGTCTGTTATAATGTCAACAAGAAGATTGCCTACCCCTGTTTGCTCTCTAATCTACGCCGTTGCCGTCCTGTCTCTTAAAATTATTCCTATCACTCTTTCGTTCCATCGCTCATCGTGCGGTATCTATCTATCTATCTATCTATCTATCTATCTATCTATCTATCTATCTATCTATCTATCTATCTATCTATCTATCTATCTATCTATCTATCTATCTATCTATCTATCTATCTATCTATCTATCTATCTATCTATCTATCTATCTATCTATCTATCTATCTATCTATCTATCTAATCTCCTTTAAGTGACATAACTTTAAAGGAGAGGTATTTAAGAGATGCTTAGTTCATCCTCGAGTGTTTCTGTTGTCCTCCGTGTACCGTAGTGCGTCGTCAACGTTAGCAAGTTAATTTCAAGCTACTGTAACTAAAGCTCACGAACCCATCCCGTTGCTAAAGCGTTAACGTTCCCCGGTGCTTAGCCTCACACAGGGACCACTGCATGTATCAACGTCCCGCGAGAAGCGCAGCTCACCCACCGCGTATATGTGCCAGTCGAGGACCACGTGCTCGTCGCAGCTGGCTTTTCGTATGCCGCGAGCGCTGGATGGTGACACGGCGCTTGCGAGCGCGTCCTCTCCTTTCGAGCGCGTTTGACGGCTCGCATTGCGCCGTCGTTCACCCACACAGCGAGCCTGACGCGACGTCGCAACGCATGCTCCTCTTTCCTGGCTGACACATGTCATCCACGTGTCACACGACCCGATGAAGACCGGGCCCGGACATATGCGGTTCGCTTTCTGATACAGCCCGGCGAGCGGTTTCTGTATGCCTTCTCGCGGCGAGCCTTCGGCCCCGTTTCGATCAAACACTCTCGAGTCGCGTATATCGTTCGTCTCGATGTCAGCCGTCTCATAGCCTGCGACGCGCTGTTTAGGTGCGCGATGCCCGGCGAACAGTGCGAGTTTTCGTGCGCGTGTACAGTACACCTGCCTTTCCCCGTTGTCAGGTGTTCGGTGGGCATATCACCTGACTGGCAGCGTGGGTGGACAGACAGTATTGTGCACTGGCGACGCCGTCCGCGCTGTTGTGAGGCCGTAGATTCGGGTCTGTGCGGAGCAGTGGCGTCGCCATATTACTTTTTAGGGAGGGGGGTAGAGGGGCGGGGGCGCACTTGACCGGGTACAGGGAGGCTTAAAGACAGCGGTTGCGCAGGCCGCATAAACTAACGCAGAAACTTCGAAGTGGGGGATGGTGGCACGTGCTCGGTGTGCCCGCCTCCTATAGCTACGCCACCGGTGCAGAGTGTGAAGTGAGACTTTGCCGGCACGGGATCGTCTTACGCAAGCGAGTGGTGTGATCCTTCACGTGTTTTTCCTCTCTGCCTTCTTTTATTACTTTTATTGCAAGTGCTGCATTTTCGGGCATCGCAGATGGAGAGAGAGAGAGATAATCTTTAATGACACGCTGGAGATGTTAGCCTGGCTGTTCGCCTGACATGCTACTCCAGATGCTGGGTGATAATTATGATATATGCAGTGATAAATGCTGCATATGTCACTGCAGAGGCTTCTTTGTAATGAAACGGGGCGAATTGAAAACAAGCCATTTCGCGAGGAAACTGAAATGAAATATGCGCTCTCCCTCTCTCTCTTTTTTATTTATCTTACAAAAGAAAAATAACAAATGCCCCTACAGTATTCAGGATCGATCACTTTCTGTAGAAGTTTCCGGACGTGGTTGTGAAGAAAGGACCGGTCGCACTAAACATAGGCGCTATATTACTCTTTGTGTTGTTCTGGTGGCCATTCACGAGAGGACTGGATGCCAGTAAGGTGTGGCGCTATAAGCGTTGGTTCACTTAAGAAGGAAAATGTTATCAGCATAGGTGATTGAATGATAATACAGCCTCGGTTAATTGGATGTGCATGGTGCAGAGTTCTTTTTAGTTCCTTTTGCTAAAGGGCCGCTGGGGGAGCATATACAACTACAAAAGTTGTCCCTTCGTTGTTTGCTCCCGCGTGTATATTCGATGGTTTGCACATTGTTTTCTCTTTATTCTTTCATTCCTTCTTAAGGGGGAAGGGGAAGGGCATTACATACTGACTTTTGCGGTTATGGTTGTTGCCGCTTTCATTTTACCGTGGCCAACGTTAAAGGTGTACATCGTGCAGCGTTTGCCGCACAAATTTGACTTAAACCACCCTTGCAGACGAAATACTACGATAACAGCCAGATCTGGAAAGTTCTGTTACCGCTGAGGCCTTGGATCAATGCTCGTGAGAGCACGTTTGTGATGCCAAGTTCACTTTTCAGGCGAGATGAGAGCAAACTATAATAACCTTTTTTTCTTTTCTTTAAGCTTTGTTTGCGTTAACGGACCGCCGTTCCAATTCATGCGAGAGATCATGCGCTTGCATAGGCTCCCTAAACTCCTTTAGGATGGCTTGCTTTTGGCCACGGATAAGGAGGAAGGCAGAATGCTCTTCCGAGTAGTCACGGCTGCAGATGTCCGTTCTTCCAGTGGATTCGTTTTTGTCCTCTGTTGCGACGCACTGCTACACTTCCTATCCTGCCTTCGCCTGCTGCGTCACTGACGACAACGCGCGTTGACACCCCCACTTAAGTCGGGGATAGTGAGCAGCCGTGCGAACAACCTAGTATACGTGTGGAAAGGCAAACGCACGCAGTACACACAGAGAACGAACAAAACGAAAAGCAGCGCCGTGCGCGTCACACGGGGTGAAAGTTATCTCGACGCACCATCGGAGTCATATATGCGGGTCCCCCCGAGGGGGAGGAGACCCCCGCGTAACGCGTTACAACTCGGCACCAAGGAGAGCGGCCCGGGAAGGTGGTGGCCAGATGGGGGGAGGGACGTGGTGGTCCCCTCCGGGCGAGGGTCAGCAGGAACAAGACATTCTGCCCGTTGGCGCGAGATCGAAAGAGAACAACGGGGCCCGGTCTGCTCGCGAGAATCGAGACGCCGCGAGCACCGCGCCGAAGCGCCCGGCGTGAGCGATAAATCAGCGGGGCCGGCCGCCGGTGTGCGAGATAAAGCATGCGCCCGGCGTGGCAACGTTTGCGCCCGCGCCGCTACGCATGTGTGTGTGTGCTGTCGAAGCGGCTGCCGGAATCGGGACGATCGGCGAGACCGATCACGTGCGACCGACACTGCTCGCGCATGTGTGCGTGTGTGTGTACGTCCATGAAGATGGTGAACAAGCTTGTACGGCTCCCAAGTACACATTGCTGCAATCAGGTGACTTGGAATCTCAGCGGCGGCACTAGGCAGTGTTTTGTTTTCAAGCGCGTGGTTGTTTCAGTCCTCCGCACATTTTACCAACGTCCACTACGCATATGCCTCACGATGTTGCAAAAGTTTCAGTGTTCTACCTCTATTAGGATGTCGTTGAATAAAATGTGCTAGTTTTGCTAGCAAGTCTGTGGCGCTTTAGAGAGACGTATGAGCCGACTGTATCGATCTGTACGGATGTACGTATTATGTATACGGGTTTATTGTTTAATCACGCAGAAACGCCAGAACATCTACATACGCTCACAGACATCATTGTGTGGTTCAAAACGCGTTCTACATACGAGCCACTTTGCCGGGGCTTAAATTTCATGCAGAGTGGGCAATGCGGTGTCGGTGGTGGACCACGTTTGCTTGGTGCAATGGCTGCGGTGAAGCCGAGGTTGAGGAGGCGCCCTCACTGAGACAATGGCCCTTATCAGCTACAGCGACAATCTTTGTTCGACGGCTGCTGTTCACTCCAAGTCTCCCTCTTCCTGCGAACTTCTGTCTAGCACGATTGAGTGGAAATTTACAAAGATAACATACTATAACCAATGCGAGAAGAACGTCTGCATCCACGAGCACGGAGATCGTCCAAACGGGTTTATTGCGCACCACTCCCACGGTGTAGCTGAACACTCGAAGCGCCACACTTGCCTCCAGAAAATTTTTTGCATGTACGAAATTGTGGCAGCAATTTGTAGTGTATCATGGCGGCGCCGAGAAGGCAGAGAGTCGCAACTTGCGAGACCGAGCTGCTCTCCCGTCGAACGCGTGCGTGAGTGACAGGCGTCCGTCACCGCTGTCAGCCGGGCTGTGCGGCGACTGTCACCGAGGCAGCAGTGCAACCGTCGACGACGGCGTTCTTTGTCCCTCACGCGCTCGGCGTCCACGTCCCTGCAGCGCGCCGCCACATGCCGCGCGTAATCGCACGCATTCATCTCTGAAACCAACAGGACCGTACGCGGCTGCACACACCGTGTGCACGGCGGGCCGGGCCGCAACGAGTCGGTGGGATGCGGCGGGGGGGAGGCGGTGTCGCGCCACCTATATCTCTTTCACGGTACGAGGTGCCAAACAGAGGAGCAGATGCCCCGCTCCGATAAGCGGCCGGCGTCCCTGCATTTACACCGCCGTCGCATCGGAGATGCTGAAACGATATATGGGAATCCCCCTCCTCGATCGGCACTGCCGTTCCCGGTTGCCCCCTTCTGTAAGCAACCCCCCTTGCCATCTTTTCCCACTTCTTTAAAGTTATGGCTGGGCAGAACGATGTCGCACCGCGCCCTCTCGCTGCGCTAAGGACCGTTGACTGACTGCGAGACGAATGGCGCCTCGCGTTGGAGGACCTTGTTGCCGCCGCTGTGGGAAGGAATTTACGGGCGTGAGATGAAGATCTTGCACATGCGTCGAGCGTATTCGGTGTGTGGCAGATTCGCTTCTTCCTATGTTTTGCTTTTCGCGAAAAGAAATGAAATATGTAACGTGGAACTTCGCGGTTTCTGAAGCCATGGAGACGCGCGAAATTATCTTTATATTTAAAAAAATGTATTGCGTGGGGAATCTGCTCTAAAATGTTTTGCGCGAGGAGGTACCGAGAGGACAGCAGGCAACTGCAGTATAGAGGCCCCTGAAAGCGTTCTATCACAGATGCACATGCGGGATGTCAGGCTTGTGGCGAGATGGCCTAATTGCGCCACCTACGAATTCGTTAGCACGCGCTACTTGAAAGAATAATGCGCCGCTTCTGCATGGTCAGCCTGGGTGCGTGACATAAACCATATATGCGCTTTGTTTTGCAGCACATTGTGCGCTCGTCTTCGTCGCCGCGCCCGTATTGGAATGAAATGCACCCTTTATATGTCTGAGAGAACACTGCACCACAATGCATTAATAAACGCTGAAGCCTCAAATGCGCGAAGATGCTCTTCGGTCGTAATAAGGTTTCTTTTTTTTTTAAAGTTTTATATTCCTCTCATCTCTGTTTTCTTCCGTTATTAATAAATATATGGAGAGATCGGGGAAGTCCTTGGTTACTATATTTCTATCTCTTCTATAAGCAGAAAACTTAAATAAAGACAATTGAAACTGATAATAAATATAAAATAACTAAGTCTGCCATGACGGAGTGTTCTCTCCATGCCGCCGCAAAAATGAAGGCTACACGTATACAGACGTTGACGAAAGCTCCAAACATTGAGATCAATTTGAGGTTTGCCTGAAGTAAACGGAAAGAGAGGTATAAGAGGCACCAACGCATACATAGCCGATAGAATTCCACTTTACCGCTTGAACATACGTCCGCTAAAAAGTAGTTTAAGAAAATGTTCGCCTTTTGCATTATGTGACTCCCTAAGCCGAGTTTCCTGCCTGGTTTGCTCTTGTGATTCGAATCTTTGTGAGCTCTAAATCGTTTGGGGCGCAAATTTTAAGAACAATTAAAGTTTCAACGACTTCATCCAGCGAAATGTCAGAGAAACTTAGAGCGTGCGGATGTTACAGCTGTCTTTCAACGAACTTCGTCTTCCTGTTGTGTTCTTAGTATTTATGGTTCTCCACTCTAGGCCTGTTGTCCTTAAAAAAACCTTGAGCAGCGTATTCTTCGCTCCCGACTGTGATGGCTTTAGCCTGAGTTGGTCGTCATTGTGCTGCGCCTGATTTGTGTGCTGTGATACATTGAGCAGGTACTATGACGAGCGCTGACCGGGTCTCTCTCTCTCCGTTTTCCTACCTACATTTTTCCCGAGTGTACGGTAATAAACCGGATTTACGTTCTGGTTAACCTTCTTGCGTTTCTCCTTTCTTTGACCTCTCTCTCTCTCTCTTTCTCGCTCTGCCTATGGGGACCTTTGCGTGCGAGTGACGCAACATATGTAGAGTCAAGAATAATAGCGCAGGCACAACGCTTGTCTTCGGCGGCAAAAAACTGAATATTTAAGGCATACGTGGTGACACACAGCGATGTTTCGCGCCTCTCATGAATTGTTAAGCTGACAGTCGTTCTATAAATTTCGAACGCCCGCAAAATCTGCACGCCAACGCATCAAGCAGGACGTCGTCGGAGTCCCATACGTACTCAGCCTCCCTCCCCCCCCCCCCCTTCCGCCCCCTGTTCATGACTTTCTGTAGTCCACTAAATCATTGTTCTCCGCGCAAACCGGAGCACGCAATGGGCACAAAATGAGGTTGAGATTTGGCTTGGCGTGAATGTGGAGACACGCACGCACACACAATAAAAAAGGAAAGAAAAAAGATAGAGAGAAATGTCGCAAGCCGCTTGTGAATCGAGTGCGAACACCTAGTGCACATAGATTCGCCTCCGCGTCGTCGCAAGCGGCGCAGCGTCAGAGACGGATCCGCTTGCGGCCAGAGACGCTAGGCGCGGAATCAATAAGGCAATAATGGGCCTCCGTCCCCTTCGTCGCCCGACGAGCAGCGAATTAGTCGCGGGGCGGCTATTTTCCTGGCCGGACGGGCCGCGAACGACGCCGATAAAGATTGCGCGCGCATACACGCACACGTCGAGGAGCCGCCTCGTGCTTTTTTTACGCACGACGCGGCGGTCGCCGTGAAAGAGGGAGGGAAGAAGCACGGGCAGCTTCGGCAAAGTTCCTACATAGCGTGCGTCTATGCGTCGTCGTCGCGAGCAGCGCCAACCACCACCGCACTGCTCCATGCATGTATATAACTGCCCAGGCGACGTACAACGGAGAGAAGGAGCGTGGGGCGAAGGAAGAGGGCGTGTGTGGCCCATAAAGCAGTAATGGGCCTAATCACCGTTATTAGGTCGCCGCCCCCTGAAATTACAGTGTTTCACTGCAGGGGTCCCGGGGCGCGCGCGTGCGTGCGCGGGCAGCAGTCGCTCGCGACCACCCCCAACCCCTGCACCGCCACCCCCGCCTCCCTCGCTTTCTTTCTTTTTTTTTTTATCGGGAAGGGCGCGAGGCTGCGCCAGAGCGCGCGAGATCGGTCGCAGGGTCGTCCTTATCGAAGCCGTCTCCGGCGTGTCCGCGCCGTGATCGTTCGGAGAGTCGTTTACGCCGCAGTCGATGTCGTTGTTCGCGCCGGTTCTTCGCGTTGCGCGCCTCTGGCGGGCGTTTTTGTTACTATACTTCTTGCTTTCTTCTATACTATACTGCCATTTCTTTTTTTCCCGTCGGTGCTCTTCGCTGCACGAATATAACGTCTTCTTGCTCGCATATATCCTACGCGGCGCGTTCGGCAAATTTTTCTTCTTACATTTTTTTTTTCTCGATGTCATCTCACGCGGCGCGTGCACTTCTTTTTACTGCTCCCCCGGTGCCCTTTCCCTCCGGCACTCGGCTCGTATTTCTCATATGTCTTCCCCTTCTTTTGTCTTCCCATTTGTGCGTGCCGATGCCGATCTCTCGCTACTTCGATCGTCTGCGTAGATCTTGATTGGCGCCCCCCCCCCTCCCCCGTATACGTACTATGTATGCTATCGTGCGAACGACGAGTCGTGATGATCGTGCCCACGCGCGTCGATAAAAGACGCGAATGCGCATTATACTGTAGTTGCGTCACGGTCGCGCACTCTGCTCCGCGCATGGAAAGAAAGAAAGCAAAAAAATGGTAGGCCGGGTTCGGAAATCGCGATGACCCCACACCCTTCACTCTATATAGAGCCGCCGTTTGAGAAGATGAGGATTTTGTATCGACCCGTGTATCCTTTAATCTCATTCGCATGTACATTATTTCGTTAAAACGACGAATATTCGTTCTTTCTCTTTCAGCGAAACTTTGTTTGCCTATTCCGCCACGGTTAAATATATATATATATATATTGTTCTGTGCGCGTCGCGAATGTACGGCCAGACTTTTCTTTCAAGAGGGAAGCGGGCCTCCCTTACTTTTATGGCTTTCTCTTTCACTGGCCCCCCGCGGACTCCAAGCTGTGCGCGAGAGAAAGGACCCCGCTCCCTCCGTTCGGTTCCTGAAAGAAACCCAGTGACGACGCTTCGGGGTGGTCGGTTGTTTCCCGTGCCTGGGGGCGGCGACGGGGAGAGAAACCACAGTTGGAAAAGCGCGGGACGGGCAGACTCGCCCCACCAGCCCTAGAGACCGGACCACTTTTTTACGGGGCTAAAACTGAACGTTTTTGTGTATTTTTAACTTGCTTTTTTGACCTTCTCAGTGTAATTAAAGTTTGTTTTAAATGTTCAACTGCGTTCGACCCGTTATCTAGCTGGACAGCGGACGCTTTGATCCCGTCAAGTGCGATCCGCGAGGCCAGCATAGTAAAAAAGTGAAGTCGACTGCCATCGGCCGCCAACTCAACGTCCTCTGCAGTGGAATACGTCGCACGGCAAGACCTCCGGTTTGACCATGACATCCGCCTACTGCAAGGACACGGCATCGCCTACAAGTTGAGCAGCTGACGGCACACAGGGCAACGACAAGGTGGGCTCGTTTCAAATTTCATCGCGCAGCTTAGCAGGCTTCACCACATACGTCCGCTTTGAGTGAGATACGTCGTGAAGCACGCACGCCAAAATGGATCAGGACAAGCTGACGCCTGAAACGTCTCAAATTATGACAGCAGAGCATGAAGCTTCCACGGCAAATATTCGACCACAAAGAGCAACTACGTTTTCCATGAAAGCTAAAGAAACGTATGAAACGAGCCGCGAAGAGCACTGCCGGAGAATAGACGCTGCCTGGAAGAACGTGGAGACAGCTATTTTCAAAGTGTCATATGCAAAAGAGGAAGACGTTAACAACGCCGCAACGCAGCTTCGCGCAAGCTATGAGCGCTACGAACACGTCGCAGCCAGATACTCTACCTTCCTCGCCAGAACGAGCAGATCTGAAACCCAGCAGGAATTAGAACTCCAAAAAGCAATCGACGCAGATCGTTATGTGACTGTAAGCGACAAATTACGTGAGGCTACAGAACGAGAACGCGACCGCTTACAAGAGGTAACGTCGCAGCACTCTCTATCGGCCCACTCAAGCGTTTCTTCGAGGTCACGACGATCGGGCTCGTCAACAATCAGCCTAGCCGCCGTACAAGCACGCGCACAAGCTGAAGCCGTCCGGGCCAGAGCAGAGTTTGGTCGCAGAGAGGCCGCGATGCGTATTGAAAGGGCAAGGATTGAGGCTGAATTGGATATTTTGCAGCATGAAAAAGAAGCGGCAGCTGCAAACGCACAGGCGAATGCGCTCGAGGCAGCCGTGGAGCAGGATGGCGGGGAGCGCATGCGCACGCTCCCTCCTGTGGACCGAACGCTGCAGACTAGGAGTTATATCGATGAGCAGCAAGCCCTACGCAACTCTGCGCTCGTGTTTACTGAGGAGGCCGTTACCAACTCAAGCGACGACGTGAACAATGCTCGCACGTCGCCGAGGGCCAACACAGCTGCGAATAATTCGATGTGTCTGCGAGCTGATGAACGTCCACCTGACTACGATGCTGCCCCTAACAACCCAAGTTGTAAGCATGCGGGAGCTACGAGTCGTCTTATGAACTTACGAGTTGGTCCGCAGCCGCTTGTGCACGCCCCGACACACAACAGTTCAAGCTCAGAGCTAGCCGATGTCCTCAAATTCCTGTGCCGCAAAGACCTTGTTTCAAGCGGTCTTATCAAGTTTGATGATCGACCTGAGAACTTTCGCGCTTGGAAATCATCGTTTAAAGGTGTCGTCAGAGATCTAGGTCTTTCGGCCCAGGAAGAGCTGGACCTTCTCATCAAATGGCTCGGCCCTGAATCGTCAAATCAGGCTCGGAGATTGAAATCGGTGCACGTGGATGACTTTTCAACGGGCTTGAACGTTGTGTGGAAACGGCTCGACGACGTCTTCGGGCGCCCTGAGGCAATTGAGGATGCACTACTGAAGCGGCTGGAAGACTTCCCGAAGATAGCTTACCGGGAAAATACCAGACTCCAGGAACTTGGCGACCTCCTGCTAGAACTCGAGGCTGCGAAAACTGACCCGTATCTCGCCGGTCTTGGCTATTTGGATACCGCAAGAGGGGTCAACAAAATTGTTTCGAAGTTGCCATCAGGACTTCAAGAAAATTGGATGTCGGCGGGGTCGAAATACAAAAAAGATCATGACACTGCATTTCCACCCTTTTCTTTCTTTTGCAAATTTGTTAGAGATCAGGCCAGCATGAGGAACGACCCGAGTTTCATCTTGCATGCACAAAATGCGCCGTCTGAATTCAATCAGAGGAAGCAGGACAATGCTACCAAGACCACGCGGCAAAGATCGTCTGTGTCAGCGAGAAAAACAGAAGTGGATCCTGCTTCTGCCAAAATTAATCAAGATGCCACTGCTAACGAACAGCAACCGGAATCGAGGGACTTTAAAAGGTGGTGTCCATATCACAAGAAACCTCACCCTTTGGAAACGTGTCGCGTCTTCCGTGAGAAAACTTTGGAAGAGCGGCAATCTTTCATAAAGAAGCAAGGGATCTGCCTACGATGCTGCTCATCCAAGAACCACATGCAGTGGCAATGTCAGGCAGTCGTGATATGCCTCATATGCGACAGCGCCGACCACGCCACAGCGCTTCACCCAGCACCGCCAACCTCAGAGCCGTCAAGGGCTAGTGGGTCTGATGACAGTACCACAGATGACTCAGAAAGAAGAGTCACATCTAGGCGTACCGAAGTGGCAAACGCTGGCAGCAGCACAATGTCGTGTGCTAAAATCTGCCTCGTAGAGGTGACCCACGAGACTCAGCCTGAGAAAATAGTCAGAGCGTACGCGATTCTTGACGACCAGAGTAATCGCTCGTTGGTTAGGCCAGAACTCCTCAACGATTTCGGAGTGAAGGGGACGCCTACGCAATACACGCTCCGCACTTGCTCCGGCAGTACTGAAGTGGTTGGAAGAGTCGCTCATGGTTTTTTCGTGCAGAGCATGTCAGGCGAAGTCAAGTTTCCTCTTCCACCTCTCCTCGAGTGCAAGGCAATTCCAGAAAACAGAGAGGAAATTCCGACACCTGACGCTGCAAGGCACTACCCGCACTTGAAGTCAGTAGCAAATCACATTCCTCCTCTTGAGAAGGCTGGAATACTGCTCCTCCTTGGCCGGGACATCCTAAGAGCTCACAAGGTTCGTCAGACAATCAACGGACCCCACGACGCGCCGTATGCTCAGAAGCTCGACCTCGGATGGGTCATTGTCGGTGACGTTTGCGTTGGTCGAACGCGGAAAACGGGCAGCGTCAACGTGTTCAAGACCCATGTGCTGGACAGTGGGCGACCATCCCTTTTTGAGCCATGCCCAAGACATTTCTTTGTTAGGGAGGCGCCAATTCACTACTCTGCGGATAAGGTCTCAAAAGATTTACGATTGGCAGCAACATTGGATGACAACCTGGCCCCGAATCTTTTCGAGACAACAGAACTTGACAACCAGCGTGCTCTCTCCATGGAAGACAAGACATTCCTCAAGATAATGAATGGTGAATTCACCCAAGACAAATTAAATAATTGGGTCGCCCCTCTCCCCTTTCGCACACCGAGAAGTCGGCTTCCGAACAACAGAGAACAAGCTCTGTCTCGTCTGCTCTCGCTACGGCGTACCCTGCGAAAAAATCCTGAAACAAGGGAACGTTTCGTGAACTTCATGAACGAGCTCTTCATCAAGGGTCATGCGGAGGAAGCTCCACCACTTCACGTGGACGAAGAATGTTGGTATCTGCCCATATTCGGCGTTCACCACCCCCAGAAGCCTGATCAAATCCGAGTCGTGTTTGACTCCAGCGCTCAGTATGAAGGGGTATCTCTGAACAACGTTCTCCTGACCGGCCCTGACCTGACGAATAACCTTGTGGGGATTTTGATACGCTTCCGGCAAGAACCAGTTGCGGTTACAGCGGACGTCCAGCAAATGTTCTACAGTTTCATGGTTCGCGAGGACCATCAGAACTACCTGAGGTTCCTCTGGTTTAAGGGCAACAATATCTCCAGAGAAATCATAGAGTGCCGAATGAAGGTTCACGTTTTCGGCAACAGCCCATCGCCAGCTGTTTCAACGTATGGCCTTCGACGGACTGCCCAACAAGCTGCCCCACGATTTGGCGAAGATGCCAGGAAGTTCGTTGAAAGAGATTTCTACGTCGATGATGCACTTAAGTCTCTTCCGAGCGAAGAAGATGCCATTAGTCTGCTGCAAAGAACACAGAAAATGCTTGCAACGGCTAACATAAGGCTGCACAAGATAGCTTCGAATAGGCAGAATGTGCTGAATGCATTTCCTCGAGAGGACCACGCCCAGGGACTGAAGAACCTCGACTTCGGCACAGACGCGTCGCTTACGCAGAGAAGTCTCGGTCTGCTGTGGGACATAGGCGACGACAGCTTCGTCTTCAGGGCTCCTCGTCAGGACAGGCCATATACGCGGCGAGGAGTGCTGTCGACCGTCAACAGCCTTTACGATCCACTAGGATTTGTGGCTCCAATAACGGTTCAAGGCAAGTACCTTCTCCGTGACCTCGTGACGAAGGGTTATGACTGGGACACGCCGCTTTCGGACGAGAAAAAGCAGAGATGGGACGAGTGGAAGAACTCTCTCCAGGCACTACAGCACCTTCACGTGCGAAGAACGTATGCGCCAATCTCGACGCTTGAAGCCGAAAGCAGGGACATTCATGTATTTTCAGACGCGTCCACAAGGGCCGTCGCAGCTGTGGCATACCTACGCGTGACTGACAAGCAAGGAAACAGACACGTCGGATTTGTGATGGGAAAGGCCAAGCTTGCTCCACAACCAGAACACACCATCCCAAGGCTTGAGTTGTGTGCAGCAGTGCTTGCTGTAGAGATGACCGATTCTATACTACGAGAATTGGACTTCCAGCCGAACTCGGTCACGTTCTACACGGATAGCAAAGTGGTCTTGGGTTACATATACAACGAAACAAGAAGGTTCTACGTGTATGTGGCCAACAGGGTGCAGCGGATACGTAGCAGCACGCAACCTGAACAATGGAAATACGTTCACACAGACGAAAATCCAGCAGACCACGCCACTAGAGCGATTCCAGCAGCACAGCTTAAAAGCACGAACTGGTTGTCCGGACCTGATTTTCTCTCACGACGAGAAAAGGAAGCACGGTCGTCGAGCTTCATCCTCTTAAATCCTGATGAAGACAAAGAAATACGCCCTGAAGTCTGCACTCTGGCGACGGAGGTGAACAGACGACAGCGACTCGGAGCTGAACGCTTTCATAGACTCTCGAACTGGAAATCTCTCACTCGTGCTGTAGCAAGTCTGATCCAGGTTGCCCATCGCGCAAAGAACGCATCACAAGGAGAGGTAGCTCCCGTTGAGGCGCTCTCCAAAGCCAGGCTCGTCATCATTCGCGCAGTACAGCAGGACGCATTTTATGAAGAGATATGCTGTATCCAGAGAGGAGAGCAGGTTCACAAGACAAGCTCGCTTCGAAAGCTTGACCCATTCTTAGACGCCAACGGCTTGATCCGCGTCGGCGGCCGCTTGAACAGAAGCGACCTTCCAGACGATGAGAAACACCCTCTCTTATTGCCAGGTCGGCACCATGTGGCGACGCTTCTCGTGCGCCACCACCATGAATGCGTGCAACACCAGGGCCGACACTTCACAGAAGGAGCCGTACGAGCTGCTGGGTATTGGATCGTCGGAGGTAAAAGGTGCATCTCATCCGTGCTGCAAGCATGCATTTCATGCAAGAAGCTGCGAGGGCGCTTTCACGACCAGAAGATGGCTGACCTTCCGGCAGACCGAATCAGCACAGATCCTCCTTTCACGAATGTTGGAATCGATGTTTTCGGTCCCTGGATGATTGTCTCTCGCCGAACGAGAGGTGGTGTTGCAAACAGCAAGCGCTGGGCAGTCATGTTCACCTGCTTAAGCATTCGCGCAGTGCACATTGAGCTGATCGAATCAATGGATACGTCGCGTTTCATTAATGCCTTCCGAAGGTTCCTAGCAGTGCGAGGGCCCGTCAAGCTAATACGCTCTGACTGCGGGACCAATTTTATCGGAGCTTGCAGAGAACTTGGAATCAGCGCTGAGGGCATTCATCGCTCACAAATAGGCAAGTTCCTCAGCGGAAACGGCTGCAAATGGATATTCAATCCACCGCACGCGTCCCATATGGGCGGTGCGTGGGAGCGGATGATAGGCATTGCACGTCGCATTCTTGACTCAATGCTCATGCAGTCACGTCATCAACGACTCACGCATGACATTCTTGCAACCTTTTTGGCAGAAGTTGCGGCCATCATTAATGCCAGGCCCATAACCCCTACTTCGTCTGACCCCGAAGATCCCACAATCCTAACTCCGGCGACACTCTTAACCCAAAAACACGGAAGCGCATCTGTAACAACTGGGCAGTTAGATACAAGCAACCTCTACAAACGGCATTGGCGTCTCGTGCAAAACCTGGCTGACGAGTTCTGGAAGCGCTGGCGCACAACGTATGTCACTACTTTGCAACAACGCCGAAAATGGCAAGCAACAAAACCCGACCTCAAAGAAGGCGACGTCGTTCTACTCAGGGATAAAGAAGCAACCCGCAACGACTGGCCCGTCGGAGTGATTACACGAAGCCTGCCCAGCGCAGATGGAAGGGTGCGCAAGGTCGAGCTGAAAACAGCCAAAGACGGGGTTGTGAAAACATTCTTCCGGCCAACAACAGAAGTTGTGCGTTTGCTGTGACCGTGATATAGTGGTGGCGTCTTAACAACGGAAGACACCAGACGGGGAGTGTTCTGTGCGCGTCGCGAATGTACGGCCAGACTTTTCTTTCAAGAGGGAAGCGGGCCTCCCTTACTTTTATGGCTTTCTCTTTCACTGGCCCCCCGCGGACTCCAAGCTGTGCGCGAGAGAAAGGACCCCGCTCCCTCCGTTCGGTTCCTGAAAGAAACCCAGTGACGACGCTTCGGGGTGGTCGGTTGTTTCCCGTGCCTGGGGGCGGCGACGGGGAGAGAAACCACAGTTGGAAAAGCGCGGGACGGGCAGACTCGCCCCACCAGCCCTAGAGACCGGACCACTTTTTTACGGGGCTAAAACTGAACGTTTTTGTGTATTTTTAACTTGCTTTTTTGACCTTCTCAGTGTAATTAAAGTTTGTTTTAAATGTTCAACTGCGTTCGACCCGTTATCTAGCTGGACAGCGGACGCTTTGATCCCGTCAAGTGCGATCCGCGAGGCCAGCATATATATATATATATATATATATATATATTAGGGGCGTAGCCAGGGGGGGGGGCTTATGGGGCATCAGCCCCCCCCCCCCCGAAATTTTTTCGCGCTGTCCATGCACCGCCGACCAAAGCAACCCCCGGCGCAGAAAATCATTCAGGATTTTGTCTAGAACGTATTTTTCATGCTCGAAAAGCCATCTCACCGCGAAAATTGCGAACTCGGGCTGGATTTCGCGGCAGCGCCCATGCACCGGGAGTCACATAACGCAAGCAGCCCCCCAGTTTCGCCCCCTAGTTTATATATATATATATATATATATATATATATATATATATATATATATATATATATATATATATATATATATATATATATATATATATATATATGTATATATATATATATATATATATATATATATATATATATATATATATATATATATATATACACACACAGACAGAGAGATATCATATGCGCACCGGCTTGTGTAAATGTTGCATGTTAACCTCCCAAGTATACCACCAGTGGGCAAGTGCACCCGTGTTGTCCGCCATCAAACAACAAGTAACGCCTTAAGCCATTCACATATAATGTCGCCTCATATAGGTATGTCAAATACGCAGATACCATTCAAATATAGGCGTGTGATTTTCAGTACCTCCCGTGGAACTTGTTGTGTATGGACTTCTCTTGAGTGGCCACGAATGGAGACTTCGTATCTGCCCACTGGTCAAACCTCCAGAATGGGCATTCGTGCCACTGTGACGCGCAGGAAGCATAGAAGATTTGAGTGTTCTTACCTACCTGTGCTGCGCCAAAGGACGCGTATAACGCACCTGTCTGTCGTTATTCTTCTACCTGCACCCAACTCTCTACGCCATTCTTCACCTGACACGGATCAAGCTTCACCAGCGTCTCACAGTGCGCGTCTACCCGAAGTGCTGGTTGCATGTCGGCATAACTTGTGAATAGTGTATACTGCATAAACATAAACATTGCATGACATTAAAGTTGTGTCCCGTGCGGTGCACAAACATATGACGACATTATACATACGCCTAAAAAAGGATAACAAATGCATTGCTCTCTTTGCGTTTAGTTGTACGTAGAATTCGGTTATGGGCACATCACGACTGCTTCGCATCACAAAGATTCGAAACACGGGCGTTAGTTGGATCTGTGGAACTTTCTGATGCACTACAGCGCCGCAACGTTTACATTGTCCATTCGGCGCTCTTCGGTTGCGTACATTGCCTGAGCGGCGGTGAATCTTCATGAGCCATCGTTACGGGATGGATGGTGTCGTATAAGTTTCGCTTGAAGTGTGAAATTTATTCGTCTGATTGCACATAGAAAAAAAGGCGAAGGACATTCCGAGCACATTTATTGTGCTACCGCGGTAAAGTATTTCGTACCTGCACATTCGTTTTCACAAACAAGGGTTGAGCTCACAAGTGTTGAGGTGGTAACATAAACCGGCTCGCTCCCCTTTCCCCTTCCCCAGTACAGGGTAGCCAACCGGAGATAATATCTGGTTAACCTCCCTGTCTTTCCTTTGCCTTTCTCTCTCTCTCTCTGATTTGGAGAACTTGGTAGGACGCACCCCCTATAGCGCTAACATTTAAAACTATCGTTGAAAGAGTGGTTGCGCATTTATTGCCTTCTGTATGGCACTGTCTCAAGACTTCGGCGTTAAGCACTAGAAAAAAAAAACACACACAAACATTTTTTACAACTGTTTTACACCGTTGATTGGGCAAATAAGAGCTGCACGGAACACTGAACGAACGCGTCATATACTTATTCCCTTGAACGAGCATTAGTGAATCCCCGTGACGAGCAGCGGCGCGGATAACGAACACAGGCTGAGTGAAGGGGGCGCTCCTTTCGTTTCACGTACACGCGCACGCTATTGAACCGTCCTACACACCCGGCTGCTTCAACAGCTTCTGCAGCGCAGCTGCTTGTCCTTCCATGCCAATACACAACGCGGATTCCATACAAGCAGCATATATACCTTGGGAACGTCCGCGGAGTGTACGTCTTGCGAAGTGTGTTATATGCCAAATACATTATTAAGCAGCGCGCGTTTCCGCATGGTTAAAGTCACTCCGTTGTTAAAAAGAGGGCGGCGACGTGTGCACCTGTGACGTTGATGGAGCGCCGAAGGAAACCGCGCGCGCTTATGCACGTTCGTGGGATCCAGTTTTCTTTCTTGTTTTCTTTTTTTTTCGCAACTCACCCGTCCGGATTGCGTCGAGTTTTTCATCGACAGTTATATAGTTCACGGTGTCACACCGCCCGTCAAGCCCGCGTGCGCGGCTTGGGCGGCTTGGGTGCTCGCCATTAGCCAGAGTGCCAGTGAACTTCAAAGCGGCGTGGCCAACTTGCGCACGCTCACATACACACACAAAAAAAAAGGAAAAGAAAACGGGGAAAGGTGCAAAGAGGGTGTTCCGCGAAAATACGCCATTTAGGGAGTAAGAGAAAGGATAGCAACATCGAAGAGGTGACTGGGCACACGTTACGGCGCTCGCGCTGAGCTGCGGCTGACTTGAGCGTTTCGTGCGAGGCGGCCGGCGCGAGCGTGAAAGAAAAAAAAAAGAGGAAGAAGTTAAAAAAGCGCGCGGCGGGACAATTACGAAGAGCGAACGGCGGCGTGACTTGGCTACCGCTGCCGTGGCCGTAAAAGAAAAAGAGGAAAGCGGGCCAGCTTATATGCCAGTGGCCGAGCAAAAGAGCTTCCGCGAGCAGGACATGATTTATGCAGCGCGAGCAGGACGAGTGTGAGGCTGGGAGAACGGAGGGCGAGGGCGTTGATTAATCGGGGCCCATCAGCATCGCGATCACGTCAGCAGCATCGGTCGTTTGTCACCGCCTGTGGTGTTCGCTCGCTTTTTGCTTCCTCTCTCTCTCGCTGTACCGTGGTTCACTTGACGTGCTGGCAGCAACTGGGAACCGTATTTCTGTTGTTATTTTTGTTCATTTTGCTTTTGTTTATTTTCTTCATCTTCACGCGCTACCTGGCCGCGAGTACTTCAGTATTGTCAGTATATTGCTCTATGCAGAGGGATTTAGTGCGCAGCATAGAAAGACCACGTGCGAGACGCTACAAGAGGGACGAACGATGCGCAGTATATATAATTGCGCTCCCGCGGCGTCTTTCATTTTATTTTTATTTTTCGTTCCTGTGTTAGTTTTTGTTTGTTTCGGCGCTGGGCGTATGCAGTGTCTGAAACATGTCTTCTAAAGAGGCCGTCCAGTTCAGTCAGTGCAAAATAAAAATTCAAAAAAAAATGTGACTAACGAATGATCCTTTCACCTGAAACCTGAAGACAAGAAGGAGCTTGCGGTAATATATGAAGTGCGCAACAAATAACTTAACCACCAGTCAGTTTCGTTCTCGCCCTAAGTTGGATCAGAGCTCGATGATGTCGCTGTCAATTCTGATTCCCCAGACCTTCGCGCGACACGAGGCGGCCTATAACGAGAGAGAAATAGAAATACATTGGTCGAGAGAAAGTGTATAACGCATGCCGGTCGCACCGTATATGTAGCCGTGTGATTGACACCTGAACTTCCGCCAATACTGTGACGTCAGCACTTCTGTTTCACAGAGAGCGACTGCTATGTGCTGCCACTGCGAGCGGAATCGCTTTCTCTGTTTACAACCGCTGAGGCGGCAACCATGCTCATCCGCCCAGTACGCGCGAGGAAGCTCAAGTGACCCCGTCCAGTGGCCTGAGCCCAAGCAAAGTGACACGCAGAACTCCTGCAGCCGCCAAGCTGTACGCTTCGTATAAATAAATCATCATCCTCATCATCAGCCTGGTTACGCCCACTGCAGGGCAAAGGCCCCTACCATCCGTGGAGATGGGAAACCCTCCGTCTCGGCGCGGGTGCTTCAAATTGAGGAGCAGCAGCAATCTTGAGCGCAACAAAGTGATGTATTGGCACACAGAAAACGATGATAGACTTCTAGACGTCTATTTAGCTCGACTTCATATTTTCCTTTATTGTCATCTTTCTTATGCGAAGCTCCATAGTGGATTAAGTGAGCAGATAGATGGCGTACTCGTAAACTAGTGTAGTACATCTACATCTCATAGGCTCGGTCAGAATGCCCAGCAGGAGACACTCTTCTGTTTCGTGTCCTTGTCCCGTTGCTTCATTAGGGTAGCCAACCGGAAGTGCCTCTGGTTAACCTCCCTGCCTTTCTATGCATCCTTTCCTCTCTCTAGGCACCGGCACCAACAACTTGACACCAGCAGCGGCGCTCACCGCATTTCTGTGGTGGCACGTCAAACTTTCTATAGACACGCAGCATCTTTCTGAACGAACAGGAATAGGGCAGGCAAAACGAGACGACGACTTCCTTGGCACTGCCCTTCTTCGCTTCCAACTCGTCGCTTTGAACGATAAGATTTGTCAAATAACTATTTAAACCTCGGCCGCAGGTCGGCGTTACCTTGAGGCTGTTGCCTGACGTTGAGGGCGCCGCCGACAGCCTATACTGTCCTCCTCGCTGACCTTTCTTTCTTTGTCCTTTACTAAGTGTTCGTTCCCTTCCCACAGGACAGGGAGCTCAAATAAGAGTCTGCTTTCGTTCAGAGTGACTCATTTAATAAGTGCTGATTTTGCCTTCACTCCTCCGATCACCCGGCTGCTTCAAAGATTTCCGTTTACAACAATTCATTACACCGTTCGGACGGCGAGAAATAATTGTTTGCTCATTCACAACGTACCGGCAGCCTGCAGCCCATGCCGAGCTTAAAGTAGATTTAACGATTCTACCTCCTTTCGAGCTCCACGTGAACAATTATAGACAAGCCAAGAATAAACGCGCGATGAAGTGAGGGAGAAACGAGATTTGCCGCCCCGAAGGCTTCTCGTGGCTATGGCGGAGCACTCAACGCCCGCTCTAAGCTGCGTGCTCTGCGCCCAGGATTGTCCACCGGGACCCCCCCTCCCTCGCCGTCGGAGAACTTCTCGACCGATTGAGCAAACAAGCCCTTGCGTGCTCACCGCCCTCCAAGCACCCCGCAGCGAAGAAAAGGCCGAAACGCGTTCGCTCGTACAAACAGAGAAACAGATACCTCCCGCGACCCTCCCCCTGTCCTCGAGTGTTTGCCATCCCTCCGTTGGTTTTCAACGGGAGCTCGGAATCGGTTGACGCGCTGTTGCGGCTGCTCGGACAGAGCCCCCTCTCTCTCCTGTACCCGCTCTCTCCCGCTCGAGACTCAGGTAGGCATCGGTGCGGGTGTGACACCGCGCGTACGCGCACACAAGGCGACGCGCCGGCGCCGAAAGGCGAGTTCGGGCCAGATGTTTGGAGAGAGACGGCGGGGAGTCGCGGGGGTTACCGCCGACTGCGGAGTCAACAGAAAGATTAGGTCGCCAGTACAAACGACTGGCGAGAGGCCGAGCCGCGCGGCGTTTGCGGAAGGGCTAAGCGGACAGCCGCCTCTCGAGGATTGTTCGAGAGCTCTCGCTCTCTCGGTGGGTGTCCGCGACCCCGGCTCCGAGTCCCTTCTGGGCTGCGGCCAGAAGGGGAGAGGGGTCGAGAGAGAGAGAGAGAGAGCAATGCGATCTAGCATGAGACCTCGGGGCGAGCGTGCGACGGATGCACAACAGAAGCGCTGCGCGAGAAGGAATCAACCCGAGCGGGCAGCAGCAGCAGCAGGCAGAGAAGCCGCGGGTGGCTGCCAGGAGAGAGAGAAGGCGGCAAAGACAGAAGCGGGGGCGGGCGCGCTCCAAATCGGATCGCAAATCCCCTAACAGCGGTGCCGAGGCGTTTTCGAGGCGAAGGGATATCGGCGGCCAGCGCGCCCAATCCGGCCGGATTACACGGGAGGGGAAGTACACCCCCCGCGCCTCTTGGGTCTGCTACTGTCGCTGTGCAGTGGCGGCCCCGCGCGCTCAACTCCCCCCACCTTGTCCTCTGCATGCTGCCGCCCTCCTTCTGCCAAATCCCGGCCGCTTGCAGTTTCCTGGTGATCGAAGCGTGATACGCGGGCGGCCTGCTTTGGCCCCTATTCTGCTGCTGCCGCTCGAGCCGCTGGCCTCCCTTCCCTCGCGTCGCCGATCGACGCCTCCGACGGGCAAGGGCGCGCGTGTGTGTGACAAAGCGCCTGTCTCCGAAGACCTCAAATACCGACTGCTGTTCGGATACCAATTGCAACTTGACGCATACATGCCAGGCAGCTGAGCTATCTTGAGCGTCGTTTCGGAACTGGGAAAGGAAGCAACATGGTATGACACCGCCGGGCGAACGAACTGTAACGCAGCTCGCGTAACGCGTAACATGGTGCGAGCTATAAACTATAATGGAACGTAATGTATAGAATAGGGGGGGGGGGGGGGGGGGAACGTGAATCGGCGAGAGGCTTAGATCGGGAGAGCACGCATATGAAGCTAAAGGAGGACTTATGGCTGCGATATCAAGATTTTCTTGTATGAATAACCTGCTGTACAAAAAAACGCACCTTTAAATGAGTTAGTAGAGTGCAGGGTCCGCAGCATCCCTCGCAGCTGGAAGGAGAACACTTTAAAGGGCCCCTCACCAGATCTGGCCATCTTGAGCTGACAAGAGGAGAGCATACATTGCGTGATAACGATCTTGTCTGCAAAGTATCACATCGCTACGCACCGCTGAAAGATCTGACATTTCAAACCGAACGCCGCTTTTCCTTCTCCTCGCGGCCATCGCGCTCCAAGCCGGACGGTGACGTAGTCGTGCCCCTGCGCCTACGTAGTCGTGTCAGCAGTATGACGTCGCTCGAGGTGACACGTGACTTCGATAATTATTCAAGGCATCCTCTGTTATTTGTGGGACCTGTTGCTTGAATTGACGAATTCAAGTTTAGAGAAATGATAAAACACACAAACGGAGTGCCTGCGGGTTTTTTGCTTTACTTCGCACCGAAGCAAGAGAGATGTACTTCCGCTTCGCCTGCTTGTTCCCACGGTCGTGACGTCACGTGCGCAGGTACCGAAGCTATGCCATTTTCTACCGTGTTGCAGCGCGTGATCATGCTATGCGATTCGCTTGTTCTGCCTCAGTATTCGCGTAGCACTGAGTTATACCGCTAGTCGTCTGTCCTTGTGCACAGCGCGCAAAATCTTGCGCTGCGTGAAACGATAACAGTTCGCGCGCAGCGCCGCTAGCGGAAATGCGCATCGCCAAAAAAAAAAAGAAGAGCGAGGAGAAAAAAAAGTGAAGGCGGTGCCCATGACGTATTGTCACACGATCCTCGAGGTCCGGCAGGGAGAACGCAGGGAAGGAATTTCGCTTGCGAAGGCTAGACGGGCCGAGGGGAGGGGTAGTCTCGCTATGCAGTGGAGCCCGCCTGCTGAAATCACGGGTTCGCGGCGCTGAAATAGTTCTATCTCAGCTTTTAATGAGCCGACTTGAAACATATTTGCGGCAGAATGTTCTCTAGAGGACACGTAACAACTTGCAGCGTATAACCGAAATTTGCTATGGGGCGCCTGGTAAGGGGCGCTCTAAGGCCCAATTCGTGTGCATACATGCCGATCATTTTCCCGTGCTAGACGAACACCTATATACACAGGGTGCGCACGCTAACTAGCGCTCTTTGTTGCCTCTTCTTTCTCTATTCTTCATTTCTTTATCGCCTTCCCCCAGTGCAGAAACACTCCCTCATACTAGAACTGGTACAGCGCAACATACAGAGGAATAAACAAGCCGAGCCGGCCAGACAAAGGAACAGAGCGCTCTGTTCCTTTATCTGGCCGGCTCGGCTTGTTTCTTCCTTTGTATGTTGCGCTGTACCAGTTCTAGAATGCAATACCAACTCGCCCAATCCTCAACCCTAGTGAACTCTCTCATACGTGACCGCGCGTACCTAGCCTACCTGAAACCAGCTGAAGTGGAATTTCGTTTCATCATTCTTTCGTTCACATTTCGCCCTGCTGTTTGTGTGTTCACGCGATTATAACTATACAGGATACAACTATAAAGTGTATAATTACACTACTATAGATGAAAGCCTGTAGCAACGACGGCTGCTTGACGAGCTCAACTTGAAAGTCACTACAACAGCCGTCGGTGTAAATATCTTTTTTTTTTCTTGAGTCACGTATGCTTCACTCGAAATTTACTGTCGGCAATTTCCGGAGTACATAACAACCCGAGCGGCGTGAGAGAGCGGGACTGTGGGCCGCATCTGAACTGGAGCGCATCGGAAGCGCTTCTCGTCCGCGCAAGGAGGACATCGACGGGGCAGGAATCCGTCGGCACCTGACGTGGGGCTACTGCGGCTGTGTCAGGGCACGTCGATCGCTTCTGGAGCAGCAGCGAACAAGGAGGCGAAAAATAATCGCGAGGAAAGGAAAAACAAACAAAACAAACCGGAGATTCGCCGCGAGAAAGAAGTCCAATTTTCGGTGAGGTTGCGGAAAGGCTGCCGTACACATGCTTTCACTCTCTCGCAGGCCCGGAAACAAGAAGCTATATCGCCATGCATGGGCGGCGGCTGCAGAGTTGCGAGAAAGGGGGCACCAGCCCTGTGCACGCTGCATGCTCCTTTTGTCACAGCTCGTCATGCAGAGTGCAATTTGGAGCGGAGTTGGAAGGCGCCATAGGCACCCACTCGCTCCCGTTGCGGACGGACGAGAAAGCGCGAGCGTGCAGTTTGTTACTTTTCTTCCGGGGTTCCGCGCGAATACAGTGACCTATACGTGCACGGTAGAGGTGCTGCCGTGACACGGTATCACACCGGCCACCGAAGCTGCCTGCCTTCTTTTTTTGTTTTGTTTTCGTTGGTTGGCTGATTGTTTGATGAGTACCACGAAAACGCTGATCCACCAGCTTCTAGACATTCCAGACAGAGCGCGAAATTGACGCGCCGGCGTCGGGCAATGCCGCACGCAAAAAAGCACAAAAATGGAAGCACAGGAAATGAGCGTTTCGAACTGGATCTCAACAGGCGCTAACTGTAGCTAACAGCTCATCCGGGCGCAGTGAAGACGATAACCAGGCTCATGCGCCTAAATCGAAACTATGGGTACAACATCTCTCGCCTCAATAGTCCATATTACCCTTTGTCAGAGCTGCATGTTCTAAGAACATCTCAGCGCCTTTTCTGCAATAAGCGAAACTATGTACTCGTACATCACCCGTGAGGGAACTGAAAGCTCGAGACAGGCAAAACACAATCCGCAAACTGGCCGACACGTGCCTACAACAGCATCCGCCCCACGCTCGCGCTAGTGCGTGCACACGCGCTGTGCACCCGAGCCTCTTTTGCACACGCATGCATGTCGCGTTCGCTCTCCACTGGAGCGCGCGTACACTTCTCGTCGTTCCCTTTCGTACGAGTGCGGGGCGGCGTGTGACCCGTTCGGCTTCGCTTTTGTTTCCGCAGCGACTCTCGGACGAGGAGTGATCGGCGCCGCAGCACGTCAGCTCCAGAAGCCGCGGAGCTCGGGCTGGTCCCCGCGGTGCCCCGGGCGTCTTGTCGCGAGGGGGCGCGCTGACGCGCGTTCGTTTTCTTTCCTCCTTGCCACCCGCGGCGTCGCGATTCATAACGAACGCACTCGAGCGGCGCTCCTGTCGCTCTTCCTGCAGCCCTTGTCCTTGCGTGTTGGTTGCCTCCGTGTGTGCGTTGTTGACGCCTATATACTTAGGTGCGTGCGTTTGTTCCGTGTAAGCGCGTGCACGTTTGCACATTCGCATGTATACAGCCGCGTTCACACGGAAGCGACTGAAGCGTAGCGAATTTCTTAAGAGCATCACAGAACATCTTATTGTGACGCTCAGCGTTTATACGTGGAGCGCGCGTTCGCTCCATAACGAGCTGCGTCATGAACGCGCGTTCGTGCGATTCAGCAGCTTTACTGTCCGCGTCGCAGGGGCGCGCTTTCAGCGACCACTGACGCCAACGGTCGTTGAAATCCGGCAGCCAGTTCTATCGACTCGCTGAAAGGCCGAGCCTCCCGGTCTTCGACGCTCTTTGGCTTCAATGGTCGCTGAAAGCGCGCGTATGAGACGCGTGCATAAGACGACCAAAGCCTATTACAGGCCCACAAGACAAGCCTGTCAGTCTGCAGGACGCGCTAAAGCGTGGGGGGTGCAGAGCAGCTCAGGCTCAGCGTTCGTGTATATGCAGATACTTCCTGAGCGCCGCACGCGAAGTACGGGGAACGTGGACGTCCGTCTTCTCAGTTTCTGCGTCTTTCAAGCGCGCATGCATGCTTGCGCTGCATGACGTTGGGGCTCCGGCGTGACGATTCTTTCCGAGAAATGCCACCCGTGCGGGTCCTCCCCCGCCCACGAGGACCGGGATACGGCGTTCTCAGAACCAAGGCGCGACCAGGAGCGATCCGCCACGACCTCTACGGGCGGAGAAACTGCGTACTGCGGTGTTCGTCGGGGAAGAACACTTTCTCGGGACTCGGGGGCACGCGGCATATACTGAGACACCACTCCCCCTTTGACCGCCTTACGCCCCTTAATCCTCCCTCCCCCGATTCCCCTTTCGCGTTCATCCTCGGCCTGCCTTCACTCGGCGTTGCAGTCGAGCAGTTCGGGGCTCTCCGGAAACCGAGGCACGGCACTCCGTGGTGTTTGCGGGTGCGACTCGCTTGCTGTATCGAGCGAAGTAAAGCTGTCCTCTCTGCGTGCATACCGACTTCCGCGAAGGTGATCGGTCAATGCAATCTCGTTGTGACGTAACCTTGAAAGGAGTACTGGCCGCCACTCCTCTGAGAGTGTTTTGGTTTGCACAAGGTCGACTGTTTCGCGGTGCATCCCCGCCGCGGATGTCTGAAGTGTGCCTGCGAGTGGGCTGAAATATCTAAGCTGACGGCTTCCTTTCTTTGTGTTTCTTGTCTATCTTTATCATTAAACTTTAAATGTCGACATCACAATACAAGCTGTAGAGATGCTTAGGTCGCTTTCATGAAAAGCTAAGTGCGCAAACGTTAAAAATGGCCTTTTCTTCAGCTTTCCGCGAGAAGAGAGGGAGACAAAAAAATTGAAAGGCAGGAAGCGGTTGTGCCAAGCTTGAATCCGTTGGGCTACCCACACATGGGGGAAGGTGGAAAGAAGAATTAGAAGGAAGAAGGAGGATGAAGAGAGAGGACGGTTAGCCATGTGCTAATGACAGACCGCCGTTACTCTGCGCGAGGGTAAGAGGAAGTAAAGATCATAAGAGAGAAGAAATAAGATTAAAGCAGGAGAAAAAATTGTGTACACCAGTGCGATTCAGCGCAGATTGCAAGAGCAAATTCCAAACAAATAACAATTTGCAAGAACAACGAGCAAAAGATGCAAATTGCAACAAAAATACAAGGCCTGGGAAATGGTGCTGAATGCTTTTCTGGTTGAGACTCGGTGACGCGCATGCTGTTGTTGCTGTTGTCGTTTAGTATTTTATAACATATCAGTGAAAAAGGACACACGTGTATTATAACTGCAGCGCGATCACATTTCACAGATGGCGACATTCTTGCAGTGCAATATGTGTGTGTGGGGTAGGGGGACAGGGGGATGCAAAAAATCAAAATAAGGTCTTTGAGTTTGTGCGTCTTCATGGCTAGATATGCGTTTGAATTTCGACATATGCAAGAGTTGTATAGAAAATGAATTCTCGACAGACGTGCCACAGCGTCTGGCTCGGCATCTTACTGGAAGGGTGGAGAGAGAGAGAGAATGATAAATGAAAGGTAGGGAGGTTAACCAGGACTGAGCCCGGTTGGCTACCCTACACCGGGGAAAGGGGGACATTTCACCTGTGTAGGATGGGGCGGTGACGCTGTGTAACGCTAGGAACGCCTTCGCAGAGTGCGTGACGATGGCCACAGAAACAGTTCTGTATTGTGTGTGTGTAAGGGGGGGTTCATTCTTTTTCTCTTTCTCACCTATCGCATCCCTTTGCCCCTCCCCCGGTACAGGGTAGCGAACAGGAGATAATTTGTTTAACCTCCGTATCTTTCCTTTGCCTTTCTCTTGCTCTCTCTCTGCCAGGTGGCTTCATAGCCAATCAGCGCCCACTGAAAGCAATATATATATATATATATATATATATATATATATATATATATATATATATATATATATATATATATATATATATATATATATATATATATATATATATATCATGGTGGCCGAGGGTGCGGCCTAAGAGTGCACCAAGGACATTTTGGATTAGATTTCATTCTTACACAAGTCTGCAAGCGGAGCGTAAATCCGATACCGAATGGCGCGTTTATGTCGTCGCAAATGGACGCCGCCCCTTGCCACGAATTCTCTTTTACTTCAGAGTGTTTCCTTATTAGTCAGGACTGGATCTAACGTGGTGATCGCCACGGCTATGAACAATCGCAGAGGGTTATTTATTTATTTATTTATTTATTTATTTATTTATTTATTTATTTATTTATTTATTTATTTATTTATTATGCGAAGCATACTAGCCGCACAACCACGCTCTTCCTTGCTGCGCCGCGCGCGGCCGCGTAGCTACCATATGACGTCATAACAGCTGCAAAGCTAGCGGACGCTTAAGCTTCGCCTTCAAGAGCGGAACGCGACAGCGTTCCCGTCGACCAGGCAAGGGTTGTAAGACAATGGGCTACGGCGCAGCGACTACGCCCCCCGCATCGGACGCGGTGAGCGTCGAGCAACGCAGCGTTCGGCGCGACAACGAAATGTGCGCCTGAGCAAGCGACGCACGCCTGAGCCGACGCCGACGACACCGGCTTTTCTGCGACACGAGCTCCTTAACGCTGTCGCGTTAAAATACACGCTAGTATGCTTCGCATCCTGGGCTTAACCTTAGCTAAGCCACAGCCATTTTTTTATTTATTTATCTATTTATTTATACTGTCAACACTAATAGAAGAGTGATGTATTGAAGAGGAAATAAAGATAAAGAACAACTGGCACGAGCAAAAGTACTTCTGGCGGAAACTGCAAAAAAGAAGAAAAGGAAGGCAGAAGCCATTCATAGTTCATGGTCCTATATCATAAACATAGAATCTCACATAATACAAACATAAACAACATCCTGAGCTTGAGCAGTAAAGCAAATACTAAACGAAATAATGAGCAAGCCGCTATGAAAAAAAAAAACGTAGTGTTAAGCAGAACAGATTTGTAAACATAGTGGAAGCATGATTACGGAACACAAACTCTTCAGGACGTATAAACTAAACCACAGCCTTTTGAACCAGGCATCCAAATCATGGGAATTTATAGCATTGGGAAACACAAATTCGAAGCTCTGTGATAAAGATGCTCGATATTCAAAAGAGCCAATAACATGCAGATGTAGCGCTTGAATTTTATACGAAAGTTTCACGAAATCCGCCGTGTGTGCAATACGCGCATACGTTGGGTATTTTTATTTTGATGATTTCACTGCCAGCTCACGAACTGCGATGACTGCTTTTGCTGCTGCGATGCGTTCGCTTTACCTCCCATCATTCTTGTCTGACCATCGAACAATTGACAGCTTGTGGAGAAAGTGGTGATGATGATGTCGCCAACGTTTCCATTAATCAGTCGGTCTGACTACCGTGCGTAGCTTTTGGTGCGTACTTGAAGTGGTGCTGCTGGCATTGTACAAAGCCAAGACTACTTACCGGTCGATGAGGGACGAAAGAGGAATCCGGCTTGGTTAAAACACTTTGGCGCGCTAGTTGGTTAGAATCCATGGTAGAGTGTATAAGCACGACTGGACGAGGACGAAGAAAGAAACAGATACACGGACACAGCGCTTGTCTGTGTCTGTGTATCTCTTTCTTTCTTCGTCCTCGTCCAGTCGCGCTTATACACTCTACCATGAATCCGGCTTGCTGGCATTATTCTTGACATTACTGCTACTTGATGTTGGTAAGGTAGCAGCTTGAGGCTGGCTCGCCGCCGGTCAAACTGCACGCCGAACACTCAAGAGTCCGCTCTGCGTGCGGTGCTAGATTGAAATTCCTGGACCATTGCCACTGGCACCCTGCACTGGCCGTGCGTGCAAGCGGAGGGGTGGAGTGGCCCGTCACCTTCAGTTAGAGCAGAAAATTGAGACACGTGAGGCCTGTTCACTGCCGCGCACTATGAGAAAAAAATAAAATCTGTGGTCAAATCTTCAAAGCGATTCTTACGAAACTCTTAGTCAAAGCATATCTTAGCCAATTGCGATGCTGGTCATGTTGTTAGCGAAAGCGGTCAGCCGATGGCAAATCGTTCTTGCGAAAAAAAAAAATTGTTTTTTTCGAGATTCGAGTCCAAGGCTGAGATCTTACAGCGATACCTTCAGCTCAATTTTGTATAGCGCCGCTCTTATCATCCACCGTGCACGATCGGCAGATGCCACTGATAACGCGGGCGGAGCGTCGCTCTGACCGATGACGAAGCGCAGAAAGGAATGGCATCTGAAAAAGCATCGCAACGAATTCGCGGCCCAGGACAGCGAGACCTACGACACCGATCGCTCCCTAAAGTGGCACCTCAGTGCATGACAGTCTGAGGAAGGCGATCTCTGGGGCTATAACGAACAATTGGCCCCGGCCGCAGTCGCACAGGTTTTTGCACGCACGACTAGTTCGTAGGAATATTTGGCATCGGCCAATCGCGCACGCCAAAGCAACATTTGCAAACGAGGGCTGGCCGACAACAAACACGGCGGATGCGTAAGAAAAGCCTTGTATTTTCGCGCCTAATTGTTCCTCAGGAAATTTGCATAGTGCTTGGGATGAACGCTACACATTAAAGGCTGAACGATTGTTTGCGTGGAATCTAATTTCCGATACGCCTGAAATGGATGGTAACTATACTGAAAAGCCCATCGCTTTCACGTCTATCGCGTGCGGTAGCAATCTGCACAAGTATGGTGTGCCACAGTTTCTTTGATTTCTTCATTGTGCTGAATTATGTGATGTTGCGTTATGGGATTCTATTTATTTATTTACGTAAAACATAACACCAGCATATCGAATTGTTGTATGCAACTTTTTCATTTTTTGTACACAAAACACTGAGAATGCGAACCTATAACAAGGGCCAAAGTTACAATTATTTGCTAATGCCGCTAGCTGCTTCGATCATTGCGGTCGAGTGGTAACTACAAAACAGCCCGCGCGTTCAAAGAACGCAAGGCTATCGCAGGGCCATGTGAGAAAGGGAGTTTATTTGGAGGAAACCCAAGATGCACTATTCGTGTATACACATAAGACTGCGCGTATCAGATTACATCGGTGAAATGAGGATTCGGGTTCACGCCAACTTCAGCGAGTACCTGGAACACTTGGCTACAAAGCCACATACAAAAAAGACAAGAGCGATTTTCAACATCGCTAGCGAAGAACAAAAAAAAAAAGAAAACCCTTGAGGTATACGGCGGGAACAGAAGGTGGGCTCAACAGACACGCTTCGGCCTGGTACAGCTTGCCGCTGCTACGTGGTTCGTCTCGGCAGCGGAGCCTCGCCAGTTCCGTGGGAGTTTGGCAGCCGCGTCGGGCAGGCAGGCAGCCTGGCAGGCAGGCACCGGCAGCGGGGGGGCCTCGATCGTCCGGGCCAGGCACGTTATAGGAGTGGCCCGCTCGACGGCAGCCGCACCCAGATTCGGACGCTCGCGCGCCCGTGTGTGTGTGTGTGTGTGTCCGGCGCTCTCTCTCTACACGTGCGCGCACGCGGTGGAGGCCGAACCACCGCCGCCGACGAGAGACGCCGCTCGCCAGCCGAGAGGAAGGCCAACTGCAGCGGCCGAGGCTTGTGCCCGCGACAAGCCGAGAGGCCCGCGGGCGAAGCTGGCCCTCGTGCACGCGTGTGGCAACAGTCTTGGCGGCGGCCCCTGAGATACTCACCCCCCCCCCCCCCTCCACAGAAGGGGAGGAGGGGGGGGGTTGCTGCGTGTTTCACCTCGCGAGGCCTCTCCAGCGTCTCGCGTGCGTGTGTATGCACGTACAATAGCCGTATACGCGCAGCGAAGAAGACTATATAGTGCCTCGACGCGCGTTGTTGATTGCGTTGTCGGTGATTGCGTTAGGCCTGCCTCCGGTTGGATGGGCCCCGGTTGGTCGGTGCCCCCAACCTCGCTCCACACTCGCCCACGTTGCTCCGAGAGACTGGAGAACACGCGTTGCCGCCTTCCACTTGAGTCACCCACCTCCTCCTATGATATATATACCTCCTCCTGCGAGATCGGATGAGCGCGCTATCCGATGCTACTATCCGTCGACAGGCGGTCCCGCTGTGTCTTGCTCGTGTGCCTGTATCGAGCCTACATGGCGCCTGCTGGAGAGCCACGTTTCTCGCTGCTTCGACGGGAAAGTGCGCGCGCTGTCGTAGCACTCACGAAATCGAACTATGCAAACTGCCCACGCGATCGCAGCTGCCCTTGTGACGTCATGTGTGCGGTGCCAGCCGTGTAAATTGATGACTCCGCGACGTTTTTCTCTCTATATCTCTCCTTTTTTTTCTGATTACCCCGATTCGTCTGCGTTCCATTGCTTAAACAGCAAAGACTTGCCACGATTTCCCTAATATGGATCCGGGTGTCGGCCCGGGTAAGAACATAGACGTGCAAACGCGCACTGGCACAGCGAGGACAAACACATTCCTAATTCTCGAGTTGTCAACATTCGTCGATCGTCGTTCAACAGAAACGAAACGTCAACCGCATTCAACTTGTAAACAAAAGTGAACGCTCCCGATAAGCGAGACGAACAGCGCCTGCTGTGCGGTTCCCGGAAAAGAAAAAAGAAGCAACACAAGTTAATAATTAATTATGGGGTTTGACGTGCCAAAACCACTTTCTGATTATGAGGCGCGCCGTAGTGGAGGACTCCGGAAATTTCGACCACCTGCGGTTCTTTAACGTGCACCTAAATCTAAGTACACGGGTGTTTTCGCAGTTCACCCCCATCGAAATGCGGCCGCCGTGGCCGGGATTCGATCCCGCGACCTCGTGCTCAGCAGCCTAGCACCATAGCAACACAAGTTCAGTTAACCACTGCAAAATATTGTTGTCTACTGCGTGTACGCGCGAACGCTGTTCCAAAGCCTCGAAGAGAGCGCCAGGCGATAATTGGTTTTATTCCGCGAGCGAATCCTGTGGCGCGCTTTCTTCCACACACGCACACACACACCACAGTCCCCACTCCCTTTTAGAACAAAGCTGTTTAGCGTTTCCTCGCCTTCGGAAACAATATCGCCCCTCGCCGTCCACGCAGCCTCGAAGTAAAAGTTTCAGCAGGCATTCCCCGCAGAGTCTGACAGGCTTTCAGCGGCAAGCGAGAAGCATACCGGAGGCGGTGAGATTAAGGCGTTTCTGTGCGCGGACGGTCGAAAAAGGGACATCGAGCGCTCTTCGGCGCCTTTGTTAATTTTATTTTAAAACGCTATACGTGCAGTTCCGCAGCCGGGGCTAACTTGTGTACTACCGGGCGCGCGCCAATACGCGCTTTGCTCATCGTTCATATCCAGCGGTGTACACCCACCAGTTCGAGCTCGCCGCATACCGGGTTACGTTGCCGAAGCGAAATACCAAGCTCTCGCGAACTAACGAGCAATGAATGAAAATAAAAACAATGTTATGCACTCGAAAGTTGCGGGCGCCCACGCAGGAACCGGCGTTTCGCGGGCCTAAAGGGACGCTAAACCGTACGCGCGCAGCCACAAACTGACAGCTTATTAACAAGCATACCCTCCCCAACTTTCTTTTTTTATTATTCGTTTGTTTCGCCAATCCTTACAATGCCGCTGTGCACTATTTGGCGGGGACAGCTGGGTTTGCGCCTTCGGCAAGGAGCGCAAACCAGCAGCCTATACGTACAAACAATAGACAGAGCCTGCGTTCACGCCGTCGAAGCAAGGGAAGCAAAATAACGCTCGCGGAACCTCGAACTTGCTGCAAACGCTCGCCCTGCACACATTGTACCGCAATCCCCCTCCCCCCCAGCCAACTAATTCCCCTTAGCCACGCCGGCTCCTCCTCTTGCTTTCGCACCACCGACTGTATACACGGAGCGCCGAAGAGCGCTTGGTTTTGTTTCCGCTTCGGGCGAACGAAAAAGGGCCCCCGGTATCTTAATTTTGGTCTAAAACCGCCGGTGCCTCGCCAGCCCGGCCGGGGTAAACACGCTCCGCGTTTTCGCGCCGAGGCGGCCGCGCGATGAGAAACAAAAAGAAGGATTCGGGGAATGCGTGGCGGCCGCTGATTGCCGAGAATGCCCGCACGCACCGATCTCGCGTGCCGAGAGCGAGCGGGTCTTTTATGCGCGCGTGGTTAGCGCGGGTTTATTCAACGCGGCACCGTGCGCGTGCGTGCCCTACCGGCATCTTTTGTTGCTCGGAATGCTTATTGGCCGAATGAGCGATGAAGCGAAACAATGACAACACCCAGACGCGAGCACGACCTGTACTCCGCGAGAAGAAATGACGGAACGAATTTGCCTTTTCCTTTTCTTCTCCCCCCCCCCTCCCCGTTTGTGTGTGTGTCTGTGTGTGTGTGGTCTTGGGGCTAGTTATTTGTGTTGCGTATTCATTCTGCCTACGATCTGCTCGACAGGAAGAAAGTATGTAAACAAACGTGTGCGAACTCCCGTCTTCGACAGACGATTCTCTCAGGCCCGGTATAAACAGTTCCACGTTCCGTTGCCCCGAGCAAACAGTAGAGCAGATTACGTTTTCGCAATTCGAGTAAGCTCGCGATCCGTCTACCAGTCCCATGCGTCCCATAATATTCCATTACACCTTGTGATTTTCCTTTAGTGCACGGCCTAACCATTTTGCGTAAACAGGCAAACTATCATGTCGAGAGTAAAAGTGATCGGTCTCCTTGTCCCACAGAGACCGCGGCGCTGCCTTCATAACGTTCTGTCTATTCTACTCCTGTGTTTTTTTAAACTTTGAAGAGAGCATTTAGAAAATTATCAGTTTCGCCATAAGGACGAATGAATGAATGCTATAACAAGACATTAGAATATTACACGAAGTGCGAGACTCGTAGCTGTAGTGGCAGTATGAATTAAAGTAAACGTAAACTGCCTAAGTGAAAATGACCTGTTGTCCTAGGGGCCCTCTGTCTGAATCCTACTAAACGACAATTTCATCTATGTTTATTAACGAACGCCAACGTCTTTCTTAGCGCCTTTACTACCACTTTTCCTTATCGGGCACGTTTCACAGCTCTCTCCTGGGGCGATCCCGGACGTAAGCACAGCCACGCCAAAAGAATTACATCATTTTCAGGTTTCAGCTCTGTTATTATTTCGCGCCGTCAATATTTAAGTCTGAGACGGTTTAAAATGAAAGGCATGCGCTGTCGGTGTTTTGTTTGAATGCATTTGTTTGTAGGCTGCGATTCTCAAAATTCAGAGGAAAAACTTTTGTCAAGAGTGTAAGCGCTGGTGTGAAAATCTTTAGGGATATAATGGTGTCGCAATATAACCCGCGCATATACCGCATGTCATGTATAGCAGTGCGTGGTAGATACCATACATATACCTAAATATATACATGGAAACTCACAGCGACGCCGATGTCGACGCAAGAAAATTCGCTAGGACTGTCCATATAATGGCTATGGCAATAAATAAATGCCTGTATCGCGCGTGCAATGCGATCTGTTAGGGTGGGTTAATTCAAAATGCCGGCATTAATTACTTCCACGACACATTTTAATGCTCGCTTCGCTCATTAATGAGCTATGGCTGATAAATTTTCTTAATTATTCAATCGAAAAAAGATGTTCCAATTGTGATGTTGCAGCCGAGCAGTATTGGTGTCGTGTCTGCTCAACAGAAATTCTAAGGCTAGCGCCACTTCGTTATGTCGATATAGTTGTCTCTTTCAATACATCAACCACCGTTGTTTATCGCAGACGCATTCAGTCGCGCATTGTCGATTCTTGGGTTGTCGGACGACGACATCGAACCGGCACACTTGCATCTGTGTGCACACACGCCACGCAAGGTGCACGTGCCAACTGAAGTTGGGACTTATCATTGCCAAGAAAGAAGCGTGAAGACGCGACCAGGGCTTTTAGGATGCAACGCAGGATGTAGTACGTGAAGTGATGTACCGACTCTGAAGCGCCTCGGTCACGTGTCTCGTAACCGACGCTAGAACATCCGTGCCCTCAGGGCTTTTCGAGAGCCGCGGCTCCTCCCCGAGTACAAGCTCAGTGTACAGGTGCGTTCAACCTTCACAGGCCGGCAGCCCGCCCCACACGCCCAGCTATACAGTCCGGGCCGGTATTGCGCGCACAAGCACTGCAGGATCCCCGACTCAGCTACCGGCTGCAAGCAACGCCCAGTGCGGACCAACCAGCTCGCACCCGCGCGCTCATCAACCCTCGTCTCGTCCAATGAGCTCCGACCTGGGCTCATTTGCGGCACGTCCGAGCTGTAGGCTGCACTTAATTGAGCCAAGGCGCGCACTAGCACGCACACGTGCGAGTTGCGCGATACGCGCACTGTGCGCCGGGCCACCGTAGCGATGGGCGCGGCGGACCGCTTCGCCGAAAGGAAAGCAATCTCTCTCTCTCTCCCTGCTCGAAATGGGAGCGGTCCGAGCACGGACAAGCGCTCACTCAGAAGCGGCCGCTTGCCTCGCGGCGCCGATCTCTCAGGGAGCGAGGCGGCGGCAACTTTCCGCGGTGCCCTGCGCCGTGGGCGTCGTCTCTGTCGGGCCTGGCAAAGGCCGGTCGACCTTCCGCTCGCCCCGACCACCGTCCGTCCATACATACACGTCCGCGAGCTATGCAGAAGATCGGCGGCCAGGAGGCGTTGGGGAGGCAGGCCCGAGTGTAGAAGCAGAAGAGAGGTGCAGGCAGCCCTTTGGAAAGAAAAAGCTGCTTGCCGTAGTGCCAATGCCGCGTACACTAACCCTCCCCCCCCCCCCCCCACACACACACACGCAAACACGTTTCCTTGCCTTCTAGTGGAAGTGCTTAGCATGGCCGTGGTGACTGGAAGCTTCGAGCCGATCGAGCTCGTCCAGGACCGCCGGCGGCCCTATCATCTCTCGTCGACGACGAGGAGGGCTAACGCTGATGTAGCGAAATAAATAAGGCGGGACGAGAAAAGAAAATACAGACGAGAGAAACGGGAGCGGAGCCCATCAAAGATGACCGTGCCGAGATACCTGACGGGGAGGCGGCGCTCGCATCGGGGGCGCGCAGATCGTCTCGCGGTCGTTACATGCTCCCGGCGCTTCCGACGCGCGGCTTCTACAGGCAACGCGCACCTTTGAGCCTGCACGCGACGCGTCTTCTCTTCTCAGTCTTCGTCCTTTTTTTCTTTCTTTTCGTTTTCCTTGTGTGTGTGTGTTTTTAATCCTTCAGTCTGTCACGGGCGTGGCGCCTGCTTGTGCGCGCACATGCACGAGTACGTGTATGTGCTTGCCTGGCCTCCTTCGCTCCGCGTTTTCATTTCTTTATTGCGCTTACATTACTGCTGCTATAGCGTGTTTCACTGCACCGCGTGGAAAGCACAAGTGTCGAGGAATGCGCTCCGAAAGGCTGAGTCTCGCACGCATGCAGCGCCATAGCACGCGGAGAATGATCGGTGGGGAGGCTATCGAGATCGCGGCGATCAATTATACGCCCTCGCCCCTTTCTGCCGTCCAACTTTCTTTCTTCTTTCTTTTTCTTGCTAGTGTTCCTCCTGTCTTCTGATCCTCGGTTCTGGCATTGGTGGAGGCCAGGAAAAGACAAGCAATAACGAAACCGGACTCGCACAACCACACGTACAAGCAGTGACAAAAAAAAAAAGTGCAAACGCGAGAGGGTGATATAGCAGTCGCCCCGAGCACTCGAGTAGCGGCTTCTGTGCGGGGCCGAAAAGCCGACCCCGCCGCGTGCGTGCATCATGCGTCGCCGCGATTGGAGGAAGGCCTTTCGTTTGCACTGGGTACGCGACCCGCAGCGCACTTGTCCCTAGAGCGCCGGCCACGGCATGCGGTCCAGTGGGCCTGGGGTATGCGTGCATGCCGAAGATATCTCTATACAGGTCGAGACGATTTGCTTTCTGCGCGAGCGGTGCCTGATTGGCAGGTCGCGTAGAGTTTCCGAGTCACAGAAAAAAAGAAAAGTTACTAGCGAGAGCTCCGGGGCTATAGTGTCTGCGGGAGCCTCCGTGATGCATGGAGGAAGGAAAGAAGAGGGTTGCATTGAGCGACACGATTGAATCGAAACGAACCGGCCCAACTATCGCGTCAGGGCGCCCGGCAGGTTTTAGAGTTCCCGCGCTGCAGGCAGGGCTACGGCTGGGCATCCGAACAAGTGCCGCGTCGATTAAAGAATTACCGGCAACCAAACATTCTCGGCCAGTACGCTGAGTCTAGGAGGCCCCATCGCGGGAACCAAAACAAAACAAGCGAGGCGATTGACTTCACCTCGGAGGGCCCGCTCGCCAAGCTCCCTCCCTCCTAGTTTACTTCCTATACCGCCACGCAGGGAATGATGTGTAGCGCATACGCTTGGCTAAACTTGGTAATTCTGGCTTCAAGTTGTGGTTTTGCAAATTGACAATTTTTGAACAGCATATTGCGTTATAGGTGCTACAATTCCCATTATATACGCGTTTAGCACGCCGTGACGACTGACTGCCTTGCTGTATTTAGAAAACTACGATTGTTTGGAAACCCGGAAAAAAATATAAATGTACTGAGTAACCTCACAAGAATGATAGAAGTTGCAAGCCAGCAGAAGAATAGACAAATCCGTGTACTAACCATCATTCCCATGCTGGCTGAGAGATCACAGCGCCATAGTTCCCTCTAGTCTCATTTTTTTTAGATATATTTATGGTGCATACATTACGGCATTGCGGGTGACGATGTGTAACTAACGCGTAACTTTCTTTCGTAGCCAGTTTGGATTAACGTTGTGCTTGATAAAAGCGAGCTCTAAATCTCAAGTACCGTACAGAGCGAGATACAGAGCGAGCGAGAAGAGATGGCCAGCCTGTCTGGCAGTTCTGGCCAAATTATAGAAGTTATTTCGCAATATGTTTTAGATACGCAATAGTACATAGTTGTACACGCGCAGCCGTAGACACCGTATACTAACGAGGACGCATTTGAGACGCACTCACGCATACTAAGATCGCGGTGCACAAAGGAAGACGAAAAAAGACGGAAAAAAAGAACAAGAAGCACCAGTGCGCATTGCATACGTGCAGGTTTTATCGGCGTGCAAAATGCCGTCAATACGTGCAAGCACGTCTCGCGGAAGCACGCCCCTTTATGTCAGCCATCCGTCTCCTCTGAGCATGCGTGAGCACAGGTATCCGCTTTTTACGATAAGATTTCATCGTGGCATCAGGGGTCATCTGAAATTGTACGCACACACATACACACACACGCGCGCGAAAAAGAAAACAGTGAGTGAGTGAGTGACGAAACTTTGTTGTGCACGCCTGCAGAACGGTTAGCCTTCCCCTGTTAGGGAGGCGTTACCGTGACGCGGCCATGACGTCTTCGCGGCGTGTGGCGCCTCTACTTCGGCCGCGGCAAGAAAACAGTAAAAAAATTATGTGTTCTTAGCGCGCCAAAACCACTTATATTTGATCATAATAAATTATTGGGTTTTACGTGCCGAAACCACTTTCTGATTATGAGGCACGCCGTAGTGGGATGCTCCGGAAATTTAGACCACCTGGGGTTCTTTAACGTGCACCTAAATCTAAGTACATGGGTGTTTTCGCATTTCGCCCCCATCGAAATGCAGCCGCCGTGGCCTGGATTTGATCCCGCGACCTCGTGCTCAGCAGCCCAACACCATAACCACTGAGCAACCACGGCGGGTATATATGATTCCGAGTCACGCCTTAGTGGGGGACTCCGGATTCATTTTTTGACCAGGTGTGGTTCTTGAACGTGCACCAATGCACGGTATACGCGAACGTTCTTGCATTCCGCCCCCCATCGGAAGGAGCCCGCCGCGGCCTGGATTGAACCCTCGCTTGGCAGCACAGCGCTATGTATCCACTGAGCTAATACGGCGGCTGTAATTACACTCGCTCTCCTATAGCACAGCAAGGAAACAATGTAAGCATAGGCATTGCCATTACCTGTGACTATACTGCGCTCATCACTTAGCCAACCGCGTCGAGGACTCCATTTCTGCCCGTACGAATGCGAAAATGCACGTATGCATGTGAACACATGTATGTTTATCTGTACGCTACGATTTGCGACATATCTCTAATATTCCGTGTAGTTCTCATAGAAAATGAGTACACCAGCTGTGGTGCCTTAGCGACTATGGTGTTGCGCTGCTAAGGACGAGGTCGCCGGATCGAATCCCGCTGTCGCGGCGGCCGCTTTTCGATGGTGGCGAAATGCAAGAACGCCCGTGTCCCGTGCATTGTGCGCACGTTCCCTCAGTGGTCCCTCAGTGGTCAAAATTAATGCGAAGTGCCCCGCTACGGCGTGACTCATAATCTAATCGTGGTTTTGGCGCGCATTACCCCATAATTCAATTCAAATTAGGGAATGTATATTTACTACGTCATGCGATTTCATGGGGGTGCCAGTGTGCATGCAGACAGTTTTATTGAGCGTGTCCCTTGCAGAAAACACATGGCGCTTTACAGGTTGAGCATTCTTCGAAAGCACGGGGACAGCACCAAATTCGCCGGGGATTGATTGGTCCAAGCTCAGCGCTCAGCCTCGCGAAAATGCCCATTGTGAACTTATTGTGTAAATAGCTTTTAGTCAAGATTTACCACAGGTAGGTCACGAATGCACAAACTTTGTTGCGAAATCAAGATCTGTATTAGATTTGGTGCTCCTAGGGAGGCGATTCGAAGGATATATGGCGTATTGGTTGAAACCGGCGTCTCGGATCATAAGCTAGTTTAGGTGGAGATAAAGCCTGCCGCTGTATACCAAAAAGATCCTGGCACTACGCATGTTCTGTGCTTTGATAGAGCCGATGACACAAGCTTTATTGATCATCTTTCGCTCTGTTTGGATGGATTCAATCACATGGATGACGTCAGTGTGATGTGGATTGCATTTAACGGTATTGCTTGCCACTCCAGAAGGAACGAACACGGCGCTGACTTACAACTGGCTTTTTAATTTGTAACATGTTACAAATTAAAAAGATAAATTATATACAAATTATAATTTAAAAAAATATATATACATAAATATATATATATGTGTATATATATATATATATACATATATATATATATATATATATATATATATATATATATATATATATATATATATATATATATATATATGTATATATACATATATATATATATATATATATATGTATATATACATATATATATATATATATATATATATATATATATATATATATATATATATATATATATATATATATATATATATATATATATATATATATATATATATGGACAGTTAGATATATTGAAGGAAAATAAGACTAACGTAACATGATACACATATCCCTATCTCTCGACAACCTCATCATGGACTTCCATCACATGCACGTTCTGTATTATATGTGAGTAAAAAAAAAAACAAGTTATTTTGGGAGAGGGTCAGAGAAGGCGTACTAACACAATCTTCTTTTAGGCGTGCTATTTGCGCGGCTTCAGTTATTGCAATAACGTTTTTTTTTCCTGAAAATACTGTAGTGCAACAGCAATATCCCTGCAGTGGATACCTAGGTGGCCACTAATCTCTTTCTGTACGTTGTGGTTATGCTCTTTTAATCTCTCATTTATGCATCTACATGGCTGTCGTACCTATTTCTTAGCAAAGGACAGCGGGACCCACTATAGACAACACCCTCAGTACAGTTTCGACAAAGCGGTTTTCATTCCATGTGGAGCAGGTCTGTGGCTTCCTTGATATTTTGTTTACATTCAAACACAGTGCGCAATGTTTCTTTTTTTTTTTTTGAGCAGGAAATGCAACGTTTACGCTGGTGCATTTTCCTATTTTTTTTCAACTTATGCACTAGCCGATGTATGTAGGGTATATCACAAATGTTTTTTTTTTCTTTTTCTATTGCGTTCTAATACTGCTTGGCTGTCCTGTGGTTTCCGTTTTAACTTTTTTAGAACCGATTCCGCTACGGATATTAGAAGCTGCTTCGGATAGCCTGCTATATGAAGATGGTCTAGCTGCTTGCTAAAGCTATCTGTCATCGAGTTAAAACATGATTTGGTTAAGGCACTCATGAAATAGGTTGTCGCTATAAACCTTTTTACGAGTTCTGAATGAGCCGACTCGAACGGAAGGAGCGGCTTGCTGGTGCTTGGCTCGTACGCTCGGCAAATGTTAATTTTTTGAAATTTTATGCTTCAGATCTAAAAAGCTGATAGATCTTTCCACGGGCAATTCAAAAGTTCATTTGACTGGTTGAAGATTATGGGGTTTTACGTACCAGAACTACGATCTGGTTACGAGGCACGCCGTAGTGGGGCACTCCGGAACAAATTGGACTACCTGGGGTTCTTTAACCTACACTTAATTTAGCCCCCACCCAAATGAGGACACCGCGACCTCATGCATAGCAGCTCAACACCATAGCCACTAACCAACCACGGCGGGTGGATTGAGTAGTTTAAAGCATTCGCAGAATTGATTAAAAAACTGAATCATTAAAAGTTCGAGGGCCGCTTCGCTTTAGTCAGCGTTAAAAATTACTACAAAATCATCAACGCAACGAAAGAGTGGTTAATTTTGAAAATTGTAATTGGTCATGCAGTCGGCTATCAAGATGTGCCAAGTTAAAGTCGCTCAAAATCGGTGCTATGCAAGAGCCAGTGCAGATGCAGTTAGTCTGAATATAAAACTTAACGTCCCGTGTCGTAAATGCAAAGTTTAAGTAACTCAATAAAAGCTTTAAAAAACAACAAGATGCTTTGTACTGTCAAACCTGTATCATTCTGAAAAGCAAAGGGACCGTACTTGTCTATGCAGTCTTAAGAGGCAGGAAGACAGCGGGGGTGGACCAGAGGCCAAACGGGGATAGTCGTTGTTCTAAATGACATAGAGAGAGAAGCAATACCGGAGCTGCGCAGGCCATTTAATGCGTAGGATGGACAAACGGTGGACCAATTAGAGTTACAGTATGGGTGCTAAGAAAAGGGAAGGGCAGTCGAGTACGGCCGAAGACCAGATGGGGTGACGAAATCAGGAAATTTGCACGCGCAAGTTGGAATCAGTTTGCGCAGGACTGGGGTAATTTGAGATCGCTGGCAGGGGCCATCGGCCTGGCAGTGGGCTTAAATATAGGATGATGATGACGATTATGATGCAGCCTTCAACACAGGACAAAAGTGGAAGATGTGGCAAAGAGCAAACGGTCCGTAATGTCGAGTGAGCATGACGTGCAGCTTTTGTCGTTGCATTTGTCTAAAAAAAAAAAACGAGATGACTTGAGATTTCCGCACAAGGAACGTGTCAACTGCTTGTAATAGGTTTAAGTTTTTCTGCAAAAGAAGAAAAAAAAACGCTTTTTTGCCACGTACCATTTTCTGACACAATTACCCTTAGCGGAATGCCTAGTTTCTAGCGTTTTCACACTGAAAAACATGTGCAGGCACGTACGTTCTCGATTGTCTACGGATTAAACTAAAGCGCCCAAATTTAATATATTACATAACTTTACGCAAGCTGATCAAAATTGCTTTCTTTTTCAGCTTTTGATCTAAACAGGCCTTTCCTTCAGACTTAAAAAAAAGACTCCTTCCTTAACCGAGGGTAACAGGGAAACATTCCTTACTTCAGCGTGTGCATGGGGGCTAGCTGTCGATTTCGGTTACGCATGCTAGAGCCAAACTGTGGCTATAACCGTCTGTGTTCACATTTTAAGCAATATTACTACTTGCTCAATTCATCTATTCCCTGTATGCGTGACTTCAGTATACGGACTAAATGTGGAAGGAAGATAGCTCAGGTGTAGAATTTCTTTCTTTCTTTCTTTCTTTCTTTCTTTCTTTCTTTCTTTCTTTCTTTCTTTCTTTCTTTCTTTCTTTCTTTCTTTCTTTCTTTCTTTCTTTATTTCTTTCTTTCTATCTTTCTTTCTTTCTTTCTTTCTTTGTGTAGCATTTTGTATCGCCCTGCACGCAAACGAGTAATTCCTCAGAAAAGAGCGGGGAACCCTGGGTCCAACAGAGACCTCGATCTCCCCTCTACGCTCGAAAGTGAAAAGACCGCGCGTGCCACGAGAGCCTCGAAGCAGGCGTGCATTCCGCGCACGCGCACACCGCGTCGTTTAAAACTGTTCTCAAGTCGCTTCCAAACTTCCCTCCGTCGTTTCTAAACGCACCTCCCGGCAGCGACGTCATTTCGTTCCCAAAGTGAAAGGATGGATGGCAAAAATATAAAGCTAGAAAAAGGAAAGAAAGCAAGCGAGAAAGTTTAAGGAAGGAAGGGATGAAGAAAGAAGCGGGGGGGGGGGGGGATCGCAGTGTCTCGCCAAATAAACGGCGCTATATACTCGTGTAGACCCGCGTGTATGCGATACAGAAAGATAGGGAGGAGGGAAGAGGAGAGAGAGGGAGGGCGCGGAATCAAGATTTCCCAGCGTCGCGCTCACATCTTCGGCGCAACCGAGTCGGGGCGTAGATATACGTGCGCATATATATATGCACACACGAGGAACAACAAACACCGGTCGAGCGGCCGGATACGCTCTCCTCCACGTAGCCGCTGCTTCTGCTGCTGGTGTTGCGAAGGTGGCAGCGCGCGGTGATGCTTCCTGGGGAAAGGGCGTTTGAGGCTGGAAGACGCGGCCGTCCCCATCACGGAGAAATACGATTTCACGTCGAGCACAAAAACTTGCGCGGGGAAGGAGCGGGGGGCGAGGAGGTGAGCACGCCCTCGAGCAGCGCGTAGGACAGGACAGACAGGGACTGCGCGGAGTGCGTCTGTGCGTATATCTGCAGGCGTATGTAGCGCGCCAGCAGCGGTCGTTTGCTTCTGCGCGTTTTTTATTCGCGCACGCGTCGGTATACCTCGTGCGTACACGAACGCGAGGGTGCCGGCAGCTCTTCTCCGCTCGCCCCATAAACATCGCGGATGCCGCAGTTCGCCGCCACGGACGGCGATAAAGCTCGAGGGAAGAGAAGCCTAGGCGCCCCGCGCGGAAGGGCTGGTGGGAAGGGACACCCTTTGAAAGGTGTTTATGCGCGGGGACCTTTTCAAATTGCTCGTCGCTATAAAGCACTCGGCGCGCTAGGAAGGAAGGAAGGAAGGCAGGCAGGCGCAACCGCCGGCGTGATTTCTCGCCCTGGAGCTGCCGTGCCGCTACCGCGTGCAGCCCTTTCTCGGGGAGGAGGGAAGCTGCCGAGCCAAGCGCGCGTGTGGCACGTCTTCTTCCGAGCGTCCGTTCGGGGGCTCTTCTTTTTTTTGATGTCACCGGCTTCTCTTTTTTTCTTTACTTTCTCGTTCTCCGAGCGTGGCTGCTGCTGCTGCTGCTCGTCCCTTTCATTCGGGAACCCGGGGCCCCGAACCCGCGCAGCTGGAAGGGGCCGCAAATCACGCCGCGCACACACACACGCACGCGCGCGTCCTCCACGACGCCGTCCTCTCCAACTGCTGCTGTATGCCGCCGCCGACGCCGTCGCTCGTACGTCGACGTTGCGAGGTCTTGCGGATGCGCTATAGCGTGCACGCCTTGCCGCTGCTGCGGTACTTTATGCGCTGCTCCTCCGTATGCAGTCGGTCACCTGCGTTTTATACTTTAACTACTTCATATAAGATTGTTTATGTAAGATCGGCACAAGCTGGCATCAGTTGGCGCAGGACAGGGGTAATTGGAGATCGCAGGGAGAGGCCTTCGTCCTGCAGTGTACAAAACATAGGCTGATGGGGATTATATAAAATTGCACACTTAACGTTTCTTTGTTCTCACTAAAGTTTCTCGACAAGCTTGCTTTTGTTTATTTCATTTTTTTCACCCGACTGGTTCGATAAGACAACTGACATAATCGTTTATTTGGCTCGTTGGGGGAAATTACTTGCCTAGGTGCAAACAGGGAAGCCAGTCCACGCATCTGGATCAACTCGCTTCTGCGATGGCAAATGTGCGCGTATGACCATCGTCCTTCTTTCCTTTTCATTCTTTGTCTCAATCAAACCAGCCAGGTGAAAGATGCCTAGTGCACTGCTGAAAGACAGAGATTCTACAAAACTGGCTACAAATTCTACAAAGAGCTGGCTACAAAACTCTAGTAAAGAAAGAAAAAGAAAAGTATCCGTAAGCGCCACATATTGTTTTAGAATTGTTAGAACAAAAAGCATGATTTTTGTAGGGACCGTCGTGACAGGCAAATACCTGCGCACATAGAACGTGCAATCAAAGAAAATAATAACTGAAGGAACAAATAGGCAACTTGTACAGTGAATTCGGTTTGAAAAACTTAGGGGTTACAGGGGTCAAAAGCTTGGTCATATGAATGCAACGAATGGCTAGAGCGATGCTGCAATGTATACGTTGAAACTACGCCTTCTGTGTGTTCGGAGGGCAGACGATACTTCCTTCCTCCGTGATGTCACTTCATCTTCCAACGTACTCGCAGCATCCCTACGTCAAAGACCGAAGTGCGTTGCGTTCGTTGTCCTCTTCTCTTGATCGTATTTTCTCGTGCGATGTTAGCGAAGGCTTCCCGACTGCTTCTGTCTCGTGTACAGCGGAAGGCACGGCGTGGGTTCTTGTGCCAGGCATGTGTACAAGCTGCGAGGCAGGCTGTTCCCACATCCGGCTGAAAACCGCTGCTTGCCGTGAACCTGGTGCTCGATACTTGCAAGACAAAATGTAAAGGATGGGGCAGGCATATATCGACGGTTCCTTTGCATGTAAAGAGCGTCGCCGCCTGTTCACATACAGAGTGCGACATGTTAGTCTGAGATAGCGAGTGATATATAAACGACCAAGATCGAACAGCAGGGATGTCCCGATGACGGGACGCTTATGCTTTCATGGAGAAGCGCTCCAGACGACGCAATGGACGACGTCTGCTTCTTTGATATCAAGCCTGTCATTCAGGGCAGACTGTATAGGCATACATGTCCTGTCGAAGAAGCCCGCTCGCTATCCGTGCAGGGATCCGTCGACGGTCCTTGACTTTGGCCGTCTCGCGAGAGGCGTTGATTTATCTTAAGACGGGAGGCACCGACCTGGTACGTCGTGGAGAACGTCCTGTTCTGTGTGCGGGGAAAGAAGCCACGCATCCTCGTTGGCGGTGAAAGAAACACTGCATTCTCTTGTGCTGTATGGGTGACGTGTATGTACAACATAACGATAGTCTGAAGTGTACTTGGCGCACGAAATCTGCAGAATGCGTGAAGGTCTTGTTACGGAAAGCTGTTTATCTTGTCAAATGTCTATTTGACGCTCCAGAGCTCATATTGGAGAACGATTTCTTACTCTATACTCTAATTTGTGTAGATTAATTTGTTCGTGTGATTATGTGATTGTGTGAACTGAAAGCTCATCGTACAACCTCTCGTGCATCTTGTCTTCGTTACTTGTGTACACATGGAAAACACGACAGCCAAGGGTTGTGAGGAAATGGTTGGGAGGATGCGTACAATCCCGACTTTGCCGCAAAAGGAGACTATAGAAAAACTCCCTTTGCTTTCTCGAAGAAAGATGAAGCCAACAAAATCCATTCGTAGGGTGCATGCGAGTGAGCTAAATGTACAATTACTACCAATGTGTACAACGGTAGGTACGCGCACGGAGAAACACCGTGGAAGTGTCCTCACGTTCGAAAAAATAACAGAAATTAGAAAAGGGAAAAATGACCCACATAGAAAGCGTGCATGGGCTTGTGTCCTGCATCGTCAAGACGCAAAGCATGCAGCACAGCTTCGCAAGCCAGCGCGCCCTATGCACCGAGAAAACGGGACAAAAGCTGTGCTCGACGATAATTCAACGCAGCGGGAAACCGGCCGTTGACAGCGCTCACGCGGACTCGCTCGCGGTGGGGAGGCGTCGTGGCAGATTTATCAGCGCACGCGAGACAAGGCGGAGGGGACGCGTTTTGCTTGCCCCCGGCGACGCTCATTCGTGGCGGCGTGTGGGACGTCTTCATCTGCTCGGGCGTGCGCGGCTCTATGCTGCTTATGGCTGCCCGATGTCATGTACAGCGCCATGTTGTAAATCGAGGGGGGGGGGGGGGGGTGAACAGAAATTTGTGCAAGAAGACGGTGAACGGCGTGCGAGTGAAAGGAAGCCGGGCATAGCGAGTCTGCACATATAAGTTGCCTCGCGAGCTCCCGCAAAGCCTGCGACATGTGAGTTGGGACGTCTGAGAGACGAAGGACTCTCGTTTTCAACGGCGTGTACACTTTATCGAGGCAAGCTTACACATTGTTTGGCATGCTTTCGGGTGTTCAATATCCGTAAATTGTGACAGCTACAATTTCTCCATACCAACATATTGGGCAGGAACTTCTAGGTTAACAAAGAAGGCTTCTGAAGAAGCTAAGGACAGCGCACCGATTGTCTGCATGGAACGGAAAATGATAGAAGTGCGCCGTTAAGCAGCGTGGATCGTAGAGGAAACGGGGTAACCGACTGCTGAGATTAAATGGAAAAAAAAAAGAAATTGGACAGAATATCTAATACGTATGGTACGATGACCTATTTAAGTTGCTGCGTGGGTCTGAAAATTAATCTGCAGAAAACTAAAGTAATGTTTAACAGTCTCGGAAGAGAACAGCAGTTTTCGATAGGTAGCGAGGCACTGGAAGTCGTAAGGGAATACATCTACTTAGGGTAGGTAGTGACAGCGGATCCGGATCATGAGACCGAAATAACCAGAAGAATAAGAATGGGCTGGGGTGCGTTTGGCAGGCATTCTCAAATCATGAACAGCAGGTTGCCACTATCCCTCAAAAGGAAAGTGTATAACAGCTGTGTGTTACCAGTACTCACATATGGGGCAGAAACCTGGAGGCTTACGAAAAGGGTTCTGCTGAAATTGAGGACGACGCAACGAGCTATGGAAAGAAGAATGATCGGTGTAACGTTAAGGGATAAGAAAAGAGCAGATTGGGTGAGGCAACAAACGCGGGTAAATGACATCTTAGTTGAAATAAAGAAAAAGAAATGGACATGGGCCGGACATGTAATGAGGAGGGGAGATAACCGATGGTCATTAAGGGTTACGGACTGGATTCCAAGGGAAGGGAAGCGGAGCAGGGGGCGGCAGAAAGTTAGGTGGGCGGATGACGTTAAGACGTTTGCAGGGATAACATGGCCACAATTAGTACATGACCGGGGTAGTTGGAGAAGTATGGGAGAGGCCTTTGCCCTGCAGTGGGCGTAACTAGGCTGATGATGATTATGATGATGATGATGATGATGGTTGCCTACGGAAAACAAGCGTAGTCGGCGGAGAACTGCACCTAATGTGATGAAATTAGACAATTTGCAGTTGTAGGATGGTGTCAGCTGGCGCCAGAAGACATGGGTAATTGGAGGACACCATCGTCCTGCAGCGAACATGCAACAGGATGACGATGACCAGGATGACGATTTTTTTTATTACCCGCCGTATAGTTGCTCAGTGGTTATGGTGTTGGGCTGCTGAACACGAGGTCGCGGGATCGAATCCCTGCCACGGCGGCCGCATTTCGATGGGTCGAAAACACCCGCGTACTTAGATTTACGTGCACGTTAAAGAACCCCGGGTGGTCGAAATTTCCGGAGTTCTCAACTACGGCGTGCCTCATAATCAGAAAGTGGTTTTGGGACGTAAAACCCCATAATTTAATTTTTATTATTGTTACATGCTGATTATAATGAAGTTGATATCACCCGCAAAGAAACATTTCGAAAGGCACGAAACGACAACATTTACTACTGTGTGCATCGAACCAGCGAATGAAGCCGCTGATACATGCAGTGGCAGGACGCCCGGTTATACAGAAACGTCACGTTTGCTGTTCGTGGCCGACAACGAATTCAGCTTCGCAAACGCACAAGTCGTTGCAGTTGTTTCGCCTAAACATCGAAAGCAGTGGCAATTCATTGTTATATGCGTGGTATGCATTTTTCGCACAACATTGGCAGCGGTCTTGTCTTGTCTTGTGTCCCAGACAGTGGCGCATACCCACTATGGGGGATTGGCCAAGAAGCAGGCGGTTTTTCGTGTGCTTAGTAGTAAAGCCAAACTAGATTTAAATTGTGGAGCGTGAGACTAGAACTGTAATTTAGACGTGTGATGAAAATATTGTGAAGAATATTGATAAAATAAGTTAACGTAAATGCGCGCGAACTGCGTGCTTCTTTCTCTTTCGTATATCGTGCATTGGTTTTCTTCTATGGCTTCGCTGAACCCCTTTACCGTCGGTGACGGTTGACTATTGCTTCGCGTGCACCGAGCAATGTCGCTTGGGGGCGCTGGTCGAGGGAAAGAAGCCTCTGCTGTGGGGAATGTAGCGCGATCGCCTCTTCGTATAATAATAATAATAATAATAATAATAATAATAATAATAATAATAATAATAATAATAATAATAATAATAATAATAATAATAATAATAATAATAATAATCGTCATCCCCAATCAAGCTATATTTATGTCCAGTGCAGGACGAAGGCCTCTCCCAGAGATCTCCAATCATCCCTGTCTTGCGCTAATTGATTCCAACTTGAATCTGCATTTCCTCATTTCATCACCCCACCTAATCTTATGCCGTCCTCGACGGCGCTTCCCTTTCCCCTTGGCGTCCATTGTGTAACTCTAATGCATGGCCCACCGGTTGTCGGCCCTACGCTTTACACAGCCAGCCCAACTCCATCTTTTTCACTTAATGTCAACTACACTATCCCCGTTTCCTCCTCGCATCATGGCTTCGCAACACTTCGATTGCTTGCGAATACTTGCGCTATGAGCTCTAGCTCCCTATAGAAGGCGCTTTGCAACTTCATTTCCCTGCAGCGTGGTGTCCAAGGTATCTCCTGCGCTCGCGTCTGTGGACCGCATCTGAAGTTGGCACTGCGGTGACTGAAACGTTGCAACGGCCAATCTTTCGAAACAAGAAAGTTCAGAGACACCTGCATGAGGTAATTTATAATAATAATAATAACAACAGTAATACTTTATTTTCACATAAAGCTTGGACGATTCCCACGCGTTATACAGATAGTGTTACGCACTCTGCCGGGAAAATTAAGTTACAGGCGGCGTCCTGATGCGCGAATGAAGTTCGGCGCAAGTGCCGGAAGGCCGAATGAATTCACCGACCCGGTCGGTCCGCTGGTGGTTCTGCTTTGATCTCCCGGAGACAGCTTAGTTATAAGAGCAAACTCCCAACGCGGTTACACGCAGTTGGAAGACAAGAAAGGTGCGCCCACACTGATCGCGTCCTGCCCCGCCCGATCGAGGACACTGTATACACACACAAGTATGGCGAAGTGCTTGCGAACGAGCGAGCCAGCCATGTGGGCGCGCTGAAAGGGAGCCGCCGTAATTAGAAGCTTCGCCGCAGTGCTCGATGACCGGTCAGCTATGGCGCGGGGTCGCGCGGCTCGCTCGCCGGCATGCGGGCGGCACGTGCCTCGCAGTCGTGGCCGAGTGACCACGGGTCAGCCGCGAACGACCCCCGAGCCCCCATCTGCGCGACATGGACCGCAGAAGGAGGGGACAAGACGGCTGGCCACGATGCAGCAGGAAAGTTGCGCCTTGTACGAACCGAGTTTGTCATAAGCAAGGACGAGCGTGCAGGATGAGTCGCTCTTCCTCCTCGTCGTTTTAGAGGAGGCGAAAGTGATTATTGAGCCAGGAAAACCACGATAACTATAGTTGTCTCACTCGATGGCGTATGCGTACCTCATCTGCGGTGTTGGAGTAAGGGTCTAGGGGAGGAAAAAACAACAACAACAACAAACACAGGAAAACGAGAGTGAGAAAAGAGAAGGGGGCCGGGGTATGGTACTCGTGGCCAGCCAGCTCGACGGCGGGTGACGAGGCTGCGCGACGGCCGCAGCAAAGCGGGCGAGTAGAGCGCTGCTTCGCGCGTTCCCGCAGCCGAGGTGAATCCTCGTTGCCGTCGATATTGAGTGAATGCGCGTGCGAAAGCCTCTTGTCGATGCGTGTGTAGTGTCCCCCGATGGTACCAGTGGCACAGTATGAAGAAGCTCTGTAAAATCACGTGTGTCTGTTCGTGTGGCCACGCCCAGATGGAGCGCGCATCACCGCGCAAATAGGCGTTTTGGAATTCTACACTCGAGACGGCGCGTTCCAGGCCGGCGAGGCAAATCGCTCATTATACCGGAACGGGCAGAGACACTGACGGAAAGAACGAACGAACTACTTGATTACTTAATTAATGAAAAGAAGTAAGGAACTATTGTGCCTAATCTTCTTGAGACGCCATGCTTTAATTATATAAAAAAAGAAGAATAAGAAGGAAATGAGAACTCCAGAGTGTTACACATGGCACCCGTTATCTATACCATGGTGTTGTTTACTTGTCATTATGAGTGAAATAACGCAAGCGTGTGAAATAACGCCGTTCGAGGAACCTTGTGTCAGTACGACTTGCATTTGTACTATTCGGTGACCTATAGTTGCTATTCTCTGACGTGCATACTTAGCCGCGAATTTAAAGTACGTGCTTTGTATATTATTTCTATTATAAGTGTGTATAACTTGTAAGCGTTACAAGTGTGCTGCTCATAAAATTTCAGCTCGGCATTCATTCCTAATAATCATTAAGGAAACTTATTGTGCATAACTTTAGCTCTTATACGTTTGTGATGACTGCCACTGCATTTGATTCGTCTTTCTGTTTTGCAGTGTGGTGGTGATGTATTGTTATACCTGCATGTACAATCTGTGCGCCCACTTGCTAAGGTCTCGGAAAGAGGCCGGCAGTAATGAAAATAAACAAGTCACGCGTACACAAAAGGAAGAAGCACAGACGACGCCCGTGCGCGTGTATGTTTCCGTGTTTCCACTCGTTGCACTTCCCACAAGTAAATCAGCGTTGCATCCGACTGCGTTGGGCCGAATTCCGCGTTGCAAACCACGCACTCACGGCGGCCCCCCTCTCGCTTTGCAGGCGCTTCGGCACCAAGTGCGCGGGCTGCTCGCTGGGCATCTCGCCGACGGACCTGGTGCGGCGCGCGCGGAGCAAGGTGTTCCACCTCAAGTGCTTCACCTGCCTGGTGTGCCGCAAGCAGCTCTCCACGGGCGAGGAGCTGTACGTGCTCGACGAGCACCGGTTCGTGTGCAAGGACGACTACCTCGCCAGGCACCAGCAGCCGCCGCCTCCGCCGCAGCAGCCTCCCCAGCAGCCGCCGCCGGCCGGTGAGACTTTGCATGATGTGCGCATGCGCGGACGCCCCCTCGTGGCGGGCGGGGAACTGCGAGGCAATCTCGCGCGAGCATGAAATGGGCGAGACTGAAGTCTAGACTGCTCGTTTTCCCATCTTCGCTTACCGTGTAAGCTTTTTCACTCGAATGTCGAGCCTGCCTTCGTGCATGCACCTTACACGGCAGTGTGTAAAACGTTTCCCGTTGTAGAGGCTAATGCTTGGGAAATGCGCGCACCTGGTAATGGACGCAGCGTGTGGCTGTTTTGGGAGGGCCGAGTTTTTATTGAAGCTCGGTGCTTTGTTTTTGGAGTGAGAGGCAGCAACGCGGAGCACGCTGTCGGGCCCAGAGCCCGTGCTAACAAACAACACTCTTTTCGCTCCAACTGCCCGTGTAGAGTTGATGCCGTTAGGACATACATATTATTGGCAATCGAGGGCAGCGAGCCAATAGCGAATACGAAGGACAAGTTTTGTGAGCTTGGCCGCACGTTTCCCTCGCCTATAGGCGTACCGTCCCAGTTTAGAAGCTCAGGGGCCGAATTCGCGAACCTTTGTGTTCGTAAGTGTTCTTTATTCATTATGATATGCCAAAGAAAAACAACACATTATCCTTCGCTGATCATGTGCCAGACGTCGCGATTGTCTTGCTCCTTATAATACGAACATCTATAACAAGTAGGGACTCGTTTTGTGAGTACGCGCCCAGAACCTGAGCTCGAAACTGCAGCGCGAGAGACGTGTGAGGTGCTCCATGACAATGCGTCAATTCTCCCCCATTGTTTCTTATTAGATTGTTGTCGACAGCTGCTCGATTCCACTGATAGCGCGTGATCCTGTGTTCTCGCTGAGTGCGATCGAGGTTTACCGTTATCCTGTTTTAAACAAGAATGTCACAGACGCGTTGTAGTTGAACATACGTTTTCTTTTTTTTTAGGACTCTACAGAATTTCAAAAAGACGGCCGGTGGCACATAGCAGAGTTGTACTCATTGAGTTGGATTACTCGAAGAGGCGGGCGTTACTGGTACGAGAAATTGAGACGCATAATTCAAAAATTAAACGCAATGCACTAATTAGGTTTTTGAATAATCACTGTACCGCACATAACCAAAACCGCAGAATTTGCGAGGCATATTCACTTCGAACAACTTCTGAGCACGGCGCCGGTCTCGAGATATGCGCCGTCAAACTTGCGGTAAAAAAGCACGTTTATTGAAATTACTTAAAAAAACGTGATTTATGCACTGAAACACAAAAATAACTGGAACGCCTAAGTATTTGATCGCACACGTCGGAAAGGAATTTCTCGCAACTGCTGTGGACCGGAAAGTTCGCTCCAAATGGATACGCCTTGCGAACTCACCGGCTACAGATCGCAAATGGCAATATGTGCTCTGAAGAATAGAGAAGCGGGGAACTGAGTGACTAGATTTTGTTAATCGCGACCACATAAAGCCAGCAGACAATGAAACCAAGGAGGCTTCCCTTTAATTGGTTTTATTGTAGCTGTTGGTGTTGTGTGGTTGTGCCGTAAAGTAGTTATTTAAAATTTAAGTAGTAAGTGCGCGTTAATTGGTCGATTATGCATTTCGATTTTTTCTGCAAGCAATGTCCGCCTGTTTGAGTGATGCAGCTCAAGGACTACAACTAAGCCACAGGCAATTTCTTTAAAATTATTTGTTGTCTAAAAAAAAGCACCCGCCATATTCTCACGATATGTCGCGACAACCAGTGGTTTTCGACGGCGGGCACGCTGTTTTTGTCACCTACAAAGATGGCGACTTTAATGCGTGAGAAAGACGGGGTAGTCACCCCTATTATACGAGGTGGCTTCTCCGCGGTCTCCGCTACGCCTATTTTATTTTACCGCTGCCAGGTTAACAATGTTACGAACAAGTGGCGAGTTAAAGGCATACCAGTCAGAGGCTACCACTTTAGTAGCTCATTAGACGTACGCGATGGCCTATATTCTGACGTCTTCGCGTACGCGACTTGCCCCTGTAGTGCACGACTTACCCGCACGTCATTCTTTCGGTTACTTTCGAGGCACGAGTCCAGGGAAACCGGAACACCGTCACCTTGCAGCGAGCGACGAGTGCATCACTTTCCGGGGGCTACGTGGTCGTCGCGCACTGAAGCGTAACTTCTCGGTGTGTGACCGACGCACGCAATCGCGCTCGTGCAGGCTGCGCATACACAAAGCACGACGTCTCCTGCTGAGTAGACCCACGGTTTTTTCGCACGCGATCATTGCGGGCCATGCAGTTTACTGCAACGCACTGAAACCAGTCGATATGCTGTAGCGAAGTGAAGCAGCCGTTAGATAGCAGACGCAGCAGCTCACCAGGGAGACGAAGATGAATGGGGATGAGCTCTGGCAGGGGCAAGTCCGAATCCGCAGATACGACGACAAGGAGTAGCATTTCAACAACTACGTTTATTTAGGTGGCATATTACCTTAAGTTTAAACTGTACAAAAATATCTACAAACAGAACGATGTCATACCCGTCGTCGTCGTCGGCCTGCCTGACCGGCCTGGTCTCCTGTGGTGAAGTTGCGCTATCCGCTGCTGTCTACTAGCTCACTGCCAAAACTATCCCAAACTATTTCTTAAATAAGTTTCCCCAGCATCCAAGGGACCCGCGGACCGGCGGGAGGCGCAGGCTTCTCCACCAATGGGTTACTTCGTTACTCCGACCAATCAGGCAGACCGACATCATCCAATAAGCGGCAGAGTTCAAGGGGTCAATAAATGGTCGCGTCAACACTCCGTACACAAAAGCACTCTGACCATAACTAAACAGCTTTTGACAGCCGAGTGTGGGAAGACGACGCGGCATGTGCACGTGTGACGCCAGGCGCGGCGGTGGCGGCGGCCGCGGCGCCGTCGAGATCATTTGTGTACAAAGGTTTGCCGCGCGTCAAGGAGCCCCTAAAATTCCCGGAAAGACAGCAAAGAGGCCCGCGGTACACTCTCTTCGCGACAATGCAGTGCCGCAATGCGAGCTAAGCGTCACATTGTTAGTAGCGTAGTTACAAACAATGTGAGGACGCTTGCTTTTAGAAACACGTACTTGAACTCCCGAGCGCATTATTCAAGTTTACGGAGTGGGCGAGCGCTAACCGTTCGATAAGCCGTAAACGTTGGCCGTGGTGAGACGCGCAAAGTTTCGTGTCACCGTTCGGACTAGCTGAACCAACGTTGTCCCAAGGAAGGCGAGTCAAATAAAAAAAAAGTTCGTAATTCATGACATCGTTCTTGAAACTTTGCAAGATTGCATTAATAACGCTGTGAAAGTTCAATTTGGTGCGTTTTGTTGCTTGCAATGCAGGTCTACGTGTACGTATGGTAGTAAGGGAAAGGAAGAGCGAAAGAGAACAGGAAAAGGGAGTATAAAGGGTTACACCCTTTGCAGTTTTGCACAGCGCATACGGAAGAAATGACGACCATGGGCACCGCGGGAAACACGCGCAACACTGACACGGGCACACGAGCGCTTCTCGGACGCGCGCAAAACGCACTTGGCCAAGGGCGGACGCGCACAGCGGCGCTTCAAGTGCGCTCTCGCGTCCCCCCTCCCTCCCTCCCTCTCCCTCTCTCTCCCCCTCTCTCTCTGCGGAGCAACCTCGTCCCCGTTCGTCGCCGGTTGCGCAACCGCGCCATTGCAGGGCGAGTCGGTCGGTCTGCGCCGTCAAGACCACGTCCGGCTGAGCTGCGGGCAACGGCGCGGCTTCGGAAGCGGCCCGACGCCAGCGGAGGAGGCGCGCATCACGCTCTCGCCGCCGTTCTCGACGGCGCGAGCACCGGACGCAGTGTGGGAAAAAAGGCGCGAACCTGGCGCGCGCTTTGGATGGCCGCCGCGGCCGAACCGAGTCGGCAGGGAAATCACGACGGCGAGAAAGAAAAGAGCAAAGCAAAACAAAAAAAGATAATAATAAAAGAAAGAAAAGCGCGCCGGCGGCGTTTCCGACCGTGCGTGCGTGCGTGCGCGCCTGCCTGTGCGTGTGCGCGCGCGCTAACGCCAACGGACAGGCAGTCAGGCGACAGCGCGCGCCGGCCGTAGCTAAACGGCGCCAAGACAAAGGCGGCCGGCGTCGGCAATGATGACGGACGAGCTGTCTGGCCAACAAAAGGGTCCCGCGCGCTCGCCTCGCAAACGACGACGGCTGCGCGACGCCGCCACCACCGCGGGGCAGCCTGGCTGCTGCCTCCGCCTCCCTTCTTCCTCGCTCAACAAAAGGAGCGTGCGGCGGCCGGCGCAAACACGCAGGTAGCGCCTGCAGTGAGCACGCGGAGTCAACAGGCGGCCGCCGCTTCTCGAGCGTCCAGTGACGCGTGTCGGCGCGACTTCGCAGGCCGCCCGCCGACTCGCTCTCTCCGCCAGGGCCGCGGCCCTGCTGGTATAGACGCGTGCGCGACGCCGGCGCGGTTCCTTCTTCGCGTCTGGCAGCCGAGACTCGACCTGACGGACGGACAGCCCGCGCCAAGGTCGGCCCCGCTTGCGTCAACGTGGGCGCGAACTCGAAGGGTGGCGGCGGCGGGCAACGCTGTCGGCACGCCGGCGGCCGACGTTCCGCGGACAATCCGCGCGGCCTCAAGCAAAGTGCGCAGGCGTGTCCGGGTTGTATGTGACCCCTTCGGGGTCCCCGCCGTTTCGTCCTAACTGAAGCGGGGGCAACGAGCGGCATGGGCGGATTCGGCACGCGACCTGCGAAAGGGCACGCGTTGCTAGACAGAGTAGAGAGCACCCGCCGACAGTTCTCTGCATCGACGCTGAGGTGGACGCGCCGCAGTCATTTCGACGCGATGTGTCAAGTGCGTTTAGGCCTTAAATCGGCCAGGACCACTCAACGACCCCAAATGCAGAGGCAGCACCTTAGTCACGGACGATTGTTGTGGTACAGGACAATGCGAAGTGCGAGACCGGCTTTAAGTGCACGAGCTGGTCGGGGCAGTAAATTCAAGGCAGAGTGGCGACCTGCATGCACGGGTATAGCGGTGAAGGTGTCGGATTTTCTTCCCTTGCTGTTGTGCCTCTGCATGTTCCCTGCCAAAACAATTTCCGAATATCACAGTCTAAGACTTTGACCGGCTCTTGGACGTAGCCAACATGGCCTATTAGGCGACTGAGGATTGCGAGCCACGTTGATCAATACAGCGCACTTCTGTTCGGCGTTTAATTTACCCTCCCTCCTCAGAATAAACTGCACACAGTTCTGCAATATCCCAATGAGGCATTACTGGCCTCCCCTTTCGCGTACGCGGTTTCATCTTTTGCTCGCGTTTTGTCTCTCTGCCGCTGCCACCTCTCACAAAAACGTTCCCAAGCAATCATGTTTGTTGGAGTTATTCTCCTCGGTCTCATAAGAGCCTTCTTCGCTTTTGCTCCGCGCACTCAAAGATAGTTAAGTGCGGTATTGCAAGATCTTGCATGAAGGCGGCTCTCATGAGGTCTTGTGACCAACAAGTAGGTGCAAGCTTCGAATTGCAAGTAGCCAGGCGGAAGCTCGCCAGTTTCCCGTTACCGATTTTAACTGTAGCATCGCTGAAAGCCTCGCAACAAGCCTTAAAAAGAGCAATCGGCAGCTACTCCATCTCAGAAACGCTCACGGCAAATGGTTGCGATGATCCCATATGTGCACCAGGTTGAGCATAATTTCAAAAAGGTTGTCAGCAGGGCAGGCAACCTTTTTGGCAGTAAACAGATTGCTGCTCATTGCCAGAAAAAAGTTAGGTAGCATGTGCCATCAAGGCAATCGGCTGACCGAGAACAACAGAAAAAAAGTTGTAAAAAGCAGCACAGGCAGAGCTTTGTTGTTGACTGTTGTGACTGTGTGGTTAATAAGATTCCTCTTTCATGCAAACATTTCTATATCGGTCAAACAGGGCGGTGTATCAACGACCGCATGCGCGAACACTCAAACAGAGTTCAAAAACGAACTAGGGATAGGCAATTATCACCGCATTGCAATGAATGCGGCTGCAAGCCGTCTTTTGAAGATGTGACCTATCTATCAAAATACCTCGATGGCCACGCACGCCTTATTTCCTAGGCTTTCCACATTCGTAATAAAGGCGAAGCATGTGTAAGCCTTCCCTCCATTTCTCTCCTTCCGAAGGAGATCGCCTTCCTATCGCATTAATTGTAATTTTCGCACCTGTGCATACGAAATTCTGTTGATTCAGTGCTTTGTGATAGCGGTGGAGTGTATATATGCTGACTGAAAGAATAAAGACACTTGGTTGTTAGTCAGCGCTGTTGTCCGTGTCCCTCTCTTTGTCCCGTTTAGCGCTGCTTACTGCTCGTAATCATGAACCAACCAGCCCAAGTGCGTACTTTTCTATAAAGATAGGTTTAGACAGTTTATAGACAGTTTATAGACCGATTATAAACCGTTATGTAGAATTTGTATATATACATACTATAAACAGTAATCAATAAAAAGTGTTAGATGATGTCTACAAAGAGTATATAGAGATTCAGCGGGCACTCAATAGACGATAGTCGACGAAACTATAAGGCTATGTATCGTTAGACTGTCTGTAGATACTCTCTAGACAACATGCGATGAAGAATGTAAGGCCATAAGTCGGTCCATAGATTAACCTCTACGCAGTGTCTAGAATTTGTCTGTACAAGTCTGTTTAATTTGTTTAGAGCGTCAATCAACTTTACAGACGAAGGGCGATTGACTTTGTATAGACTGCCTAAGGAGGTTTTAGTATAAGGGACGCGAGCCAGTAACCGTGAGGTTTGCTCAGTGACCCGCCTTCCTGCGGCTGTCGGGCCTCTTTTGACGCCGGCAAGGACCAACATCGGCGCCACGTCCGAGCGACGGCAGAGAAGCGAGTCGCCGCCGTCGACGACCTTGAAAGAGCGCGGAGCGAAGCGATTGGTCACGGATTCTTCGCGCCGCACTCTCGGCGCGTCCGGCCATGTGCTACGGCCCCCATCGTGCGAATTCGTTGGCTTCCTGCCTGACAACTACGGCCGCGTTACGAATTCGGGCTCTCCGGTATTTTGGAGAATTCCAAGGAGTATGGTAGAGGGGCTGAGGTCGACCTTACAGCGTGTCAGAAGAACGACTACTATAAGGGCAGCTCAGGAGGAAATCTGCGCATGCGCTTCCTGGGAGCGTTTCATGTCACGTAGTACAAGTTATAAGGCGTGGCGACTCGTGCGAAATGAGAAAGAAAAGAAGAAGACACCAGAAGGCGATCTTCGTATGTAAACACAGGACGATTATTCTATAACCGTGCTGGTTTTCGTGGAATTTGCGGATTACCGATGTGCGAAACTTAAAGTACGGTTCTTATCACAGAACTTTGTTCAGAGCGTCCACTGAACATACAGTGCGAGGACAAGGTGGGGTCGATGGTATCCAAGCAGCGCACGACGCCATTCTGTAAACATGCGAATGCGGCCTCGCAATACGAAGCGAGCTGCAGCTCAAGAGAAACAGTCTGTTAAAATTCCGGACAAATTTGTGGTGTTGTAAAGCGTCATGCTAGACGTTCACTTCGATGTTCGCTCCACGATGAAAGCGTCTACCAGCGGTCTTTAATTACCCCTGACATGCGATTCCAAGTTATGCCTGCAAATTTCCTGATTTCGTTACCCCACCTAAATTTCTGCCGTCCTCGACAGCGCTTCCTTTCCCCTAGCACCCACTCTGTATTTCAATGGAGAACCGATTACCTGCCCTATGAATTACGCGGTCCGCCCAGCTCCTATCTTACCTTTTAATTTCAACTACCAATATACCCCCGTTTGCCCTCTGGTCTGACACGACCGAGCCCCGAAGACCAGCATTGTCTGCTGAGCAGGGCCAAGCTATCGGCTCAGGACCGCGGCATCCTGGACTAGGGACGCCGCCCACCTCGAACGACTCCACCGTCGTCTCATTTTTATGCGAAGCATATTACGAGGGCTCAACCCAGCTCCTCAGGCGCGGCGGTGACCATGAAATCACGTGACACCGTGACGTCACGACAGAGGAGAAGTGGCTTTGGCTCAACTCTTGCAAGACGGGCTGGGTGGGAATCGAACCAGGGTCTCCGGAGTGTGGGACGGAGACGCTACCACTGAGCCACGAGTACAACGCTTCAAAGCGGTACAAAAGCGCCTCTAGTGAATGCGGTGTTGCCTTAGAAACGCGCTGTTTCTAAGGCGTGCGTCTCTTGCTCAGGCGCACATTTCGTTGCCGCGCCGAACGCTGCTTTGCTCGACGCTCACCGCGTCCAATGCGGGGCGCGTAGTCGCTGCCCTGTAGCCCATTGTCTTACACCCCTTGGCGGGTCGACGGGAACGCTGTCGCGTTCCACTCTTGAAGGCGAAGAAGTAATGCATGAGTTGTTTCTTCGTCTAGCCGAACCAAATATAGCCAAGCAACAGCAGTTCACCAGGCTAAACAGTGGTTCAACAACTAAAATAAAGGCTAGTATGCTTCGCATCCTGGGCTTAACCTTACCTAAGCCACAGCCATTTTTTAGAAATAAAGTTTATTCCTCCTCCTATCAAAGACCGAACCCGGAGGGGCAAATAATGCAGAGCAATGGCGAAACAATCGATGCGAAGTGCTAGCAGTGTTGCCCCCCTTTCTTATTTTATGCAATGTGAAAAACATTGAAAAAAGGAAAGCTGTGAGCAGGGAGTGTGATAAAGAGGTTACGGCGAGAAACGAAAGAGAACATAATAGAGGTGTTCTCTCATATAGACTTGACAAGTGGTTCATTTCGTAGCTTGTCAAGATCATGCCCAGTTGCCTTCTTGTGCCGGAATCCGGTCTTCGTACTCACGAAGACTGAAGACGGGTTGGGTGGAAGGGGGGTCAAGTTGTGTTTGGCCAACCTTTCTACAGCGAGTTGTTCGACTCGATCTGCTCGCTTTGAGAAATTTACGTAAGCCCCGGTCGGGTCAGGCGTACGTCCGCGAAGTTGTCTTGGCAGCTAAACAGAGAGGTGGATGATTGTAACAGGTGTCAATTCACGTGGTAAATGACGAAAAGGAGCGTAAAGGAGAATTCCTTCAAAAAGCGGACCACCAACCGCGTTTCGTGAGTAATAGAATGATCGCTGGCATACGCGTCGGGATATTTCAGGGCTGAAAGCGAACGCTTCAGCGACGACGATCGAAAACCACTTTTGTGGGCGCGGAGCGGAATTCGACATAACGACCCCCGTAAAGCTGGCTTTCACGCACGCACCGGGTCAGTCGCGTTCCCCTGTGTCCATGGCAGCGATATTCATTGCAGCGCATGGTCGCAGTCCTGCGTAACCTCGGCACACCGGTCTTAGGCGTCCTTCGTTTCATCGCGCACAGGTCTCTCCGTTCTGCATATATGGTTCACAGTGTGCGCCTTCGAAAGCGAGTGCGAACTGCTGCAGCGTCGTTCGGCGTACGCGTCGAGAGAGAGGGAGAGAGAGAGTCCGTCGAAGAACGGAGAGCACGCGAGCCACGCGCGGAGGCCATCAGTCGCCGTCGACGACGCCGGACACGCAGCGCGCGGGGGCGCGCACGCGAATCTGGCGCCGCGCCGCCACCGACAGAGTCGAGCCTGCTCAAATATTCACGAGCCGGCTGCTGCTGCTGCTGCTTGGGGCGCGTCGAGGCGGCTCAGCAGAGCCATTTGTTGCCGCTTTGTTTGCGCCGCACCGAACGAACTGCCTCCGCGCCGCTTATGTACAGCTTCTGAGCGGCGGCAGCGGGACCTGTCCCGGCCGCTTCGCACGCCACGTGTGTATCCGCGGGCGCGATGCATGGATACGTGTGCGCGTCGTCAGCATTTGTGTGTCTCGCGTGACGCCATGACGACGTGGGGCGCTTCGGGCAAGTTTCTAAGCGTGCTTGGAAGCCCTTGTAGCTCGGGGACGGCGACACACAGCGCGCTGCTGCAGCCAGAGCTTTTGCCGTTCCACGTGGTGTGGAGACCCGTGCGGCGACGCAAAACGCGTCGAAGCTCGCGCGTGGCAGACGTCGAACGATTACGTTTAACGCATAGCGTTAAGGGCCCCGTGTCGCAGCAAATCCGGTGCGGCGTACAGCGCCGGCGTCGCCGTGAGCGAAAATTTCCGTATTTATTTAGGTATACGCATATGCCACGCCACGCTATATGACATGCGGTATATGCGGGTTATATTGCCACACCCATTCTATCACTAAAGTGGCTCGTACCTTGTCTCACGTTCTTGACAAAGTTATTACTCGGAATTTCGAGAATCCCAGCCCGACCACAAACAACTGTCATGAGAGAAAACATCGACAGCACAGGCCATTTATGCTAAATCTTCTCAGACCAGAATATTAAAAGTGCGAAACAATAACAGAAACCTGAAAATTATGTAATTTTTTTTCCGCGGCTGGGCACAAACTCCAGCATCGGCGTTAGGATGGATAGTTGGGCGTGTTGGTTAAGCATGATCGGAAGTGAAGGCGCGACAACGACGGTGGGTGAAGAGGAACACCCACACACACGCAGGGATCGGCCTACACCACAAAGCAGGCCTTCGTGCATAGCGTTCGCCGCCAGCGTTTCCCGGTAAACATTACGGTTACATAAGCAGCAGCTGCCGGAAAGCGTGCCCGACGCTGACAGGGATCTTTGAATGCTATGGCGTTCCGCTCCTAAAGGTGAAGCGTAAGCGTCCTCCAATTTTTTATTAGACATCATGAATCGACTCGAACTTTCTCGTCCCCATCTGAAGTTTCGCGGGGCTATATAGTGTCCAGCCAGAGCCTTCGGAAGTTTGCTTCACATCAGGGGGGTGGCTGATATTGACCCCCCCCTCCCGGTTTGTGTGCGAGGACTCAATCGCCGTTGCGCCATCTGTTTCCTCGAGTAAGCAATGAAGCTGCTTCTACGTGGCGTGCAGAGGCCCTAGGCACTTCACGGCAGGTACGCGGCAGTCGTCAGTAAAGGAAGCAATGCATATGCTTTGTGCGCGGATTGTTGTGTTTGGTGTAAGCGGGCGACATTCCTTTGTGAACCGATCACAGAGCTAGTTGACGAGCATATTTGACCTGTCCTGCGCAATGATAACGCAAGCTGAAGGTAGGGAAGTGAGGGGGAGGGTGCTCAAGCCTCCCCCCCCCCCCGTGCCCCGGCAACTAAATGGGCGCATAATTGTTATGCGGTGGCTCATTCGCAAAATCCGGATGGCAGACAAATGTCGACGCATTTCTCACTTAGGAAGAGCACAGCTTCATCTGAGTACTGTTACCATAACGCCTTATAGATGTGCGCAGATTCTAACTGTTCTTCAGGTCAGGCCAGTTTTCAACTGTTCCGTATACAGCCCCTGCGCCGAGTGCGCAACGACACTGGTAGCAGTTCGTTAGCGCAACGTGGACGTCTAAACCTCAACCATCCGTATTGTAGCTGATACATAACATTGCTTCGTCTAGTCATCATCGGCAGCAGCCTATATTTTATGTGTACATTGCGCGACGAAGGCCTCTCCTTGAGATCTCCAGAGTTAGCGCCTGTCGTGCGCTAGCTGATCTCATCTGATGTCTGTCAATTCCCTGATTTCATCAAACCACCTTGTACTTCTCTTTCCCTGCTGCCCACTCTGCAGCTTCGATAGAGTACCGTTTGGAAGGAAGGAAGGAAAAAGTGGAGAAGGAAAGGCAGGGAGGTTAACCAGTTTAGCATAGCCGGTTTGCTACCCTACACATGGGAGCGAGATGGGGGGATGAAAGATGGGGAGAAGAGATAGAGCACATAACATGGCGCACACATTGTTAGGCACAGTCCGTCACTCTTCTGGCACCGTTTGGCTGTCCTACACATTAAATGGCCTGTCCACTTTAATTTCTCCCTTTAGCTACAGTGCCCGTAAACTATTGTCAATGGAGTGCCATTGATGCCTTCGCATAAGAGCTGTTCTAAACCTCTATATAAACAGCTTGGGGGCTTTTTCCTCCGGTGCCCATACGCGTTCCACAAGCGGGTGGAGCTGGTGTCCTGCATGGCCGCGCGACGGCCCCGCTATACGTGGACACAAAGGAGCGAGGACCACAGGCGGCCACCGGCTATCGCGCCCAACTGCTGTGCTCGCGCGGGAGCGGGCCCGCTCGCACGCACAACCACACACACCGGCCAGTGGGCGAAAGAAAACGACCCGCGTTGACACATTCCGCGGCCCATCGATTCCTTCCTCCCGCACCTCCGGCCATCTTCACCCACCCGGGCCAGTGTAGGACTCCCGGATCGGGAATCCCCGAGGGGAAAGGGGGGCGGCAAGGGGAGGGCGCGCGTGCGTGTATCGCGCCGGAAAGAAACGGGAGCAGTATACACACACACGGAAGGCAGGGAGCGATACAGGAGCATCATCGGTGGGAATGCCGCTGGCGCGCGTGCCCGCTCCGGGAGGGAAAGGGCCGGTCCCTTGTTCCCCCGTCGGTCTTCCCTGTCTGGCCGGGAGATAAATGAAGCCTCCGGCCAGCCATCGGCGGTGCTGGCTGCGTGTTTCGGGCGCCGCCAGCCGCCGTCGATCCCATGGCAGCCGAGGTTGGTGGCATCGAGTGAGCGCTGAATCTCCCTATATTGTGGGTGGATCGGCGGCCGCACTGGGCGCAGCGTTGCCGACGCGTGCAGGGCTCTCGCGTGACTCGCGCGTATTCGCTGCGAACGGAAATGCGCCCGATTGCAAACTCGCCCGCTTTCGAGGCGCTTTGCTCATCGCGCCGGCAAGAAGCCTTCAACGACGCGCCCAAGTTGGGGGCAGCGAAGCGGTCAGATTTCTTTGCGCTTCTTGTGGGTAAACAAAAAAGCAGCGCTAAACCGGTTTGGGCGTGCGACTATGCTGGGAATTCTGTTCTAATTAGGTTTTCATTCGTATGACTGGAAAAAAAGATTCAGTTATTCCTGCAGCAAATGAAACAAGGCGGAACTTCACTTAGTTATTTGGTGCAGAAACTCCAGCGCCAGTGGATCAGTGTGACGCGATCGTACCGGTTTTTTTCTCGGGTTTGGGCATTTGTGTCATCTCGAAAGTTCTCGAAGCTTACATGTTAAATTGCCAGTTCCTTTATACTGCAATGCATGCTTTTACTAATAAACAATTAGGTGAACAAGAGTGGACGCTCTCAAAATCCATGACGTCACGACACACGGTGCACATAACAAACAGAATGATGGAGTTGGCCCCTAGCATTGCCTGGGAGGTGCTAGAATTTACTTCATCGTGTTTAGCGTCACAGATGAACATGATGATGATGATGATTTGTTGGCATCCCCTTTGAAACGGGGCTGTGATAAACAGCCACCTAGCATGCTTGATTTAATCAGGCATGCTATACATGCCTTTCATTCTAGCATTTCTGTGTACGTGTCCTTAACATTTTCTCTTTCTCAAAACTTCTCTGTCTCCCTTGCACAGCGACCTATACCTGTAACAGATCCACTGACACTCTAAAAGCATCTAGCTTATCTCCACCGCTGACCGGTTTACGCTCCCGTCCGCATTAAATCCAAGCGCTTCTAGGAGGTGTACGTTACCTGGGCTGTTATTAGGTGAATCCCTTCGCATTCCTTTGGGATCTGCTGAGTGGCCTCCGGATTCTTTGCTTCAGCACACACACACACACACACAGCATACACAACGAATATACTAATGCAGTGCCACCACACGTCTTTCGCTTTGGCGTCTTCGCAATCTTTCCGAGCCTGCTTTCAGGATAATGGCTGCGCTTTCGCTATTGCATAAACGTAATTTAATGCTTGACTGAGTATTTTTATTCATCGTTCTTTGAATTTCACACACTACTGGGGCTACGCAATTTGTTCTCAACGCGAAGCTTTGCCCCGTGTAGGCTGTTCTTTAACTGCATGGGAAAGGAGAAATCGCTTTGGTTAGTATCCACTCAGGCATCTTTCATTCGACTTGTGGTATCGTAAACACAAATTTCAAATGGACGCAAAGTTCAGAGCAGATTCCCGACGGGGACAGCGGTATAGAGCTACCTCTGAGGTTGCGCGAACTCCGTCATAGCAGAAAGTACTCGAATCACACGTCTGAAACGAAGGTGCCAGTCGTGACAGTTTAACTGCCCGAAGTGACAGCTTCCCTGAACATATACTTCACGGGAATGCCGCGCACCCACCCATGCCGGTCTCCTTCGAAGCGCGCGGTGACATGCTCCGCTATCAGCGCGGGGCATCGGCGCCCGCTGCCCTAAACGCCACGTGCGCTCCTCCTCGCCCTCTTTCACACGCGGACGGACGAAGAGAGGGGAGAGGCGTGCGGGTGCACAGGACGGAAAGCCAAGGGGGCGGGTGACGTGGCGGCGCGGGCGACCGTGTGTACTCCTCGAGCTGTCCGGCCCCACGTCGGAGGCGCGTGCTATCGGCAAGGGAGCTGCCGGCTCCTTATCCTCCCGTTTCCCCGCGAACAGAGTCTGTATAGGGAGGCGAGCAGGGAGAGAGGGCGAGAAGGGCCGGCTCGGACCGCGCTTCCCGATAAGGAACCGCGAAACAAAGGCCGGCGCGCGCGCACGTGCGCAGTCAGTGGACCGCGCGCTGCAGAGCGGCGCCGCGGACGCCTTGCGGCCCGCCATTGATCCTGCTGGCCGATATACCTTAGCTTCGCCCGCCATGCACGGCTGCGAGTCCCGATGGCTCGCACGCTGGTGCGACGACTACCGGAGGAGGAGGAAGAGGAGGAAGATAGGCGATTCTGGGAGTCACCGATCGGTTTGGAGATGGACGCGTTGCTGATTAATGGTGCTTCTGTGACGCTCCCGTAGCGGGAAACCGAGGACAACAGTGTTGGTTCGGAAGGCCCTGCCAGGCCAAAGCGAGACGTTGGCTTCTTTGCCGGCTGACAGACGCTCGCAAGAGTATAAGGTTTACGTCGCGGCGCTATATTCGCGCGGCATTGTGCGCTTGCAGTCAGCGAGAAAACTATGCTTCGTTCCATGGATACTAGTCAACGCTGTGGAGGCTATAGAGATACTTGTTGCAGTGGCTTCGTTCGCACTGGGATATAGTTCGGTGTTTCTTTTTTACCGCAATAGTGCGCAACTGTTCTTTATATAGGCTCAGTATTGAATGAAACAAGTTTTAATCCTTAGAAACAAACACATTGTAGTATGCAGCTGCTAATGCGTTGTTTTAGATCATTGTTATTTTTGTTCTTTTCGGGTTTTTTATTTGCAACCCCTCCCGAGGAGTCTGAGCTGCAAGCTCGCGCGAGCGAACGCTGTTGAGCATGAACGGAACGCATGGAGTGATCACTTTTCTTGACCGAAATTCTTGCGGAACGGAGTACGGAACGGAGTATAAGCCTGCGGTCGGTCTCGTGCAGTGGGAACATCCTGGCTTGATACTGGTTTGACCTACATGGGCTACAGTTTAGCACTGGGGGATCACGCCTGCCACGGAAGGAGGCCTCGCATTCACCGCGTAAGGACTACTTGACCAGAGTGCTTCGACGTCCGGACCAGGAGCACATCGAAGCACGCTATACACATTGGACCTTCCAGCAGCGTCGTGGGACCTACTATACAAGGAGCCTTTTTTCATTGCCCAAATGAAAATGTGCCCAACTTGTTCTTGCGCTTTACATTTGCTAGGGTTCGTTAAACAAGATCACGGTTCTTTGTAAATGCCAATGAAAGCTTCACTTAAACCCACTTCCACAGCGTGTGGTATCGGCAATGATCTTTTCTTCATGCTCATGTGAGACAGTACAGCTTTGGTTGCTGCGTTGATTAGGGCAAGGGAATGGTATTTACGCACTCAAAGAGATCTAGATAAACTTCCATTACCATAATATATATGATTATGAGGGACCCTTACTCCAGGGCCTCTATTAAAGAAAATGCATAATACTGTAGTCAAAGAATGAACCACGTAACGTTGTTCATATGATGGCTGCTGTACGCTCACATATTCGCGATAGCATTCGGTGTAGGACTGCAGAATGGAGAGCATATGACGATTCATGAAAAGCCCGCTGTGGTGCTTGCAGCTTGACAGCCTATACGCACAATTGTTTCGTCTATTCGGTTGCACCGAGCAGCGCGCTGTACTGTACGTCGAGTACCACGACTCACCGACTGACAATTAAATTGAATGCAGGCAATACACGCCGCGCAAGTTCGAACGAGTGATGCGGTCATGTGCAATTAACGACCAGATACTACGTCATGCCTGGCCGGTTGTCACGGCTGTCAGGCGCGTAAGGTCACGCCTAAGGTCAATTGGACTTGGGCGGTCATTGTTTCTACGCGGCTGTCATGACCTGTCGCGTAGAAGAATGGGGATGAAGGGGGGCTCCCGCTGGTTCTCTGCGTGAAAACAGCTTGGAATTAGAGAACGGAAGCGGTGCATCGCTGTACTTGCGGTGTGGGTGCGATATCGAAACACATACTCAAGTAAGACATCCGCGGCACCTGCGGCAATGATCAATAAGAGCAAAATGCCGGGCCGCGCTCCAGTTGCCGCGGCGCGGTGGGAGGCTGCGATATTCTCGTAAACGCTACGCGCTCCTTTAATTGCACAAAAGGCAGCGCCAGCTTGAGTGGAACGCGAGAACAACAAAACAGTAAGGAAACAAATGAAGTTGAATCAAGCCGGTGGCTGTCGCAGCTTGGTTCCTCGTTCGTGTTGTTTCGCCGGCGCTGCTGGACGGCAAACGTGAAAGCCGCGGCACAAATTACGAGCTCCTCTATATGCAGCCCCCCACCCCCCCTCTTCTCTTACCTGCGGCGTGATCCCATCTGTCTTTTTCTGTACGCTGCGCGCTCTTATTGCCGCCCGCGTGCGTATAGTTTAAAAGTGTAGTACGGAGAGCTGACGGCGGGTGGTTTCTGCGTGGCGTGCTTTGTGCGTGGCGGCGATCTCGCGTCTGCGCGCGCAGCGGGCATTCGTGACGCGTGAGCGACTTGTGTCACACAAAACATTAGGCGCGGCTCGACTGTAGGCCGGCGAGTGCCTTTGACCTGACCGCGGGAGAGATGCGTGTACACACAAAGCGCGGCTCACATGTGGAGACACCGGCGAGTGTCAACTCTCTTAACCCCAGAGCCAGAAAAAAACCCCAGAGCCAACTGCTGGCGTTTTTATAATTCTTTCTTTTTTTTTTAGCCTCCTCATTTGTTTCTGGGTGCCAGATTTTCCTAAGCGGCAACTTACCGCCGGCTCGCGTCTCTTTCTTCACAGCGGGGAGTCACGCGACATGTGTGTACGTGTGTGTACATGTACCGCTCAGTGAGAAAGTGCGCTACGGCGCGGTTTTCGCAGGCGGGCTTCTGATTTACGTGTTTACTTCCTTTGGCGACAATTTCGCCTGCGTGTGTGAGTTGTAACTAAGAGCGTCAACCTCGAGGAACTTTTTTTTTGCTTTTTCTTCCTTTTTTTCAGTTTCTCGTCATTCTATGCCCGCATCTGTTATGACATTTATGCACGAACACGCGTGGCTGGTTCCGGCGCAAATATGATCTTATATATCTTATTATCCTTCTCCTTTTTCGAGCAAAACATCTCACGTGTTGTAGCTCGCAATTTCCAGTTGTCAGTCCTGACGTACACCTGTGTAACAACAGCACGTCTGCACTGTCACGCTCAAAACAGACGTATATCCTGCGTCCTGAAACGCATCGATCCACAGACACGGAATCAGGGCCCCTATTCTAAAGAAAAAATTATATTACGCTAAATGTTTTCGTAAAATCATATCTCAGCCAATCACACTGTTGGACATATAATCAGTGAAGGCGGCCTGCTAATACCGAAGGGCACTTACGAACAAGAGACCTTCGCGAATCCGGCCCTTTGGCAACTCAGTGCGGAACTATATGTAGCGAAACTCTTTTACGCGGATGCAGTTAATGATAGTGTCATGGAACACGAATTTGCCGCGACATTTTTGACGGGACAGGCCCAGGTATCCTGAAGAAACACCAATTCTTGCTCTGTCCCGTTTAAATTTGCGCGGAATATCCACGTTTCACAACACTCGTAACCAACTAGCCCAGCTTACTTATTCGATTGTTAAAGATAGCACACGCATGTATTTCAGGCGCTGTTCTCAATGCAGTCGTGTTCATTTCGCTCACGCGTGATTCAAGGCAACTGCACATTGAAGCGACCTTTGTGATGCGAAAGCCTTCAGCAATATTTTTCTTTCCTGGCGTTACGGAGACACCATACTTATTAAGTTACATATAATTCTTTCGTATACTTTTGTCTAACCGCAATTAACTGGCCTTGATGTCGTATATGTGTTTTTCACTCTAGTTCCTTGTCCTGTCGTCTGCGCTGTTCGCCGTGCTGTTCACAAACTATAGAACCAGTTTCATGCTCTCACGTATACGCTTCTTGTACAATCTACCAGTTCTTCAAAGGGCCTCTCACCAGGCCCCATAGCAAATTTGGGTTGTGCGCTGGAAGTTGTTGCGTCTCCTCTATAGGGAGCATTCTGCCGCAAAAAAGTTTTCAAATCGGCTCATTAATAGCCGAGATAGAAATATTTCAGTGCCGCGAACCCACGATTTCAGCAGGCGGGCTCCCCTGCCAAGCAAGACGCTCCTTCCACCCGCCCCGTCTAGCATTCGCAAGCGAAATTCCTTCCCTGCGTTCTCCCATGCCGGACGTCCAAGATCGCGTGACAAATACGTCACGGGCGCCGCCTTCACTTCTATTTTTTTCCTCGCTTTATTTTTTTTTTCGGCGCTACGCACTTCCGCCGACGGCGTCTCGCGCGAGCTGTTGCCTCGTTCGCGCCGCGCACGATCTTGTGCGCTGTGCACAAGGAAACGTGACTAGCGGTATAATTCAGTGCTGCACGAATACTGAGGCAGAACAAGCGGATCGAAGAGCGGGATCACGGCGCTGGAACACGGTAGAAAATAGCATAGCTTCGGTAGCTGCGCACGTGACCGCAAAGACCCTGGGAACAAGCAGACGAAGCGGAAGTATATCTGTCTTGCTTTGTGGCGAAGTAAAACAGAACACACGCAATCATTCCGTTTGTGTGTTTTATTATTTCTCCAAACTTCAATTCAAGCAACAGATTATACAAATAACAGATGTTGTCTTGAATAATTCTCGAAGTCATGTGTCGCCACGAGCGACGTCACACGGCGGACATGACTACGTAGGCGCAGGGGCATGACTACGTCACCGTCCGGCTTGCAGCGCGGCGGTCGCCAGGTGAAGGAAAAACGGCGTTCGGTTTTAAATTTCAGATCTTTCCGTGGTGCATAGCGATGTAACACTTTGCAGACACAATCGTTATCACGCAATGTATACTCTGCGTGTGTCAGCTCGAAATGGCCAGCCCTTGTGAGGGGCCCTTTAATAGTGCCGCGCGAGCAGCGACTGTCCGGCCGGTCAGCGCCTTCTAACCGCGCAAGCGACCAGATCAGCGATAGTAGCGCATGCGCACCAAGTTCACTGGAAGCCGTTTTCTCCGACAAGCCGGGCAGCCTGCACCTAGTTAGTCATGCCAGGGGCTGTGTCGCGCTGGTGAAAAGAGCTTAGCAGACGAGACTTGCGACTGTATACCTTCATTGCAATTGCAGGTGTATTGAAAGCCCAGAGCCAGAATTGCTTACGAAGGAAACTATCGATCCCTCCCTTCTCTCCTTCTTTTCTCCTCTTCCCGCTAAAATAATTTCGACATCTGCCGTCGAGATCCTTCAACAGAATTGTCTCTTCGCGTAACTGCAGTAACAATCGCGCGCTCAAGAGGCCCGCGTCTTTTGTGTAATGGTGCGCGCCTTGGGGCGGAGTTTGTTTACGCGTCCACCGTGTCCCAACGCCGCGCCTCCGGCCTAGGCGGGCGAGCTGGCGGCGCATTGTTGCGCGATATCCCCTCGTCGGAAACTCGAGGACGCTTTCTCGAATAGGGGGCGCGCCGTTCCGACTTGGCGGATTAAAATGTTCGCGCATCCCCGCATCTCCCCGTCCTCCTCGTTTTCCTGTCAACGGAGCCGCACCTTGGAGATTCGGAGAGACGCGCGCACAATCTCGAGGCTATTGCAACGAAAGTCATCCTCCGACAACTTCTCCTTCCCACCCATCACTCTCCGTCTGCACTTCTCGAGTGGCGATTTGGCTCGAGTTGCGTTTAAAGAACAACAGCAGACATCTCCAGACATATAGGCTGTCCCGTCGCACGCATTGCTAAAGCTCCCTTCCATTTAGCCCGGCTAAGGAGGCTGCTAGATGTATGCTCTTTTTTTTTTCCCTCCGAAAGCCGACTCCTCGTCTATTCGATTCCCAGCAGCCCGAATCGCCCGAAGCCATCTTCGCAGAACGAGACTCCGTCCTCGATCCCGTCCTTCGCATTGTCTCCGGAGCTTGTAGAGACGGCGTTTTCGTCGCAGCCATCCTCATCGCAATCTCCTCGAGGACGCCAGCGCGCGTTCCTCTCGACACTATTCCGGCTGGCATCTCCCCGCGTACGTATATACGACGTGCAAGCTCGCGTCGAGCACGTGGGCGCGTCGTAAGCGCGTCCATCTCCTTTGGAAACAATGGCTCTCCTCTCTGGCTTCGAAAAGGACGCGCGCGCTGAGCCGAATACCCCCCCCCCCCCCTCTTTCCCGTCCGGATTAGCGCTAATCCCGCTGCTGCAGCGGCCGGCCTCGTATGTGGCCGAGTGGCAGCTTGCGCCGCAGACGATGCCCCGCGCATCGCGGTCTCGAGGCTGCAGCCATTGCTCTCCCGAGCGCAGTCCGCTGCCGAGCCAGCGCAGCGAGATTAGGGTCGCGGCTGGAAGGAGACTTAAGCGGCGGGAACGGGGCCCGTCAGGCTCACTCCGGAGAAATGGCGTACCGTATTCGAGCACTGCAGCGAATGCCCGCATCGTCGTTGATTACGGCTCGCATCGAGGTCGGCCGGGGCGACTTGAAATGTCGTCACAAATCCGGGATCGTTACTATTTCGTACTCGTGAAATGTGGCTTCGAGGGTCGGGCACTGAATAGGCAAATTTAACATAAAAGACGCGCATGGAAACTTGGGATCTTAGCTCAGAGCAAACAAACGTTACATGCACGAAGGAGAGAGAGATCGGAAGGGGGGGGGGGGAGGGGGAGGTACACACATGCGCAAACAGCGCTGACAAACCCTTGGGTTTTAATGCGATGTCGCTGCCTGGATTACGCGCGATGATGACTTCCCAGTATAGCATTGCACTGGCTTCTGGCTACCGCTCGGTTATGTAGGACTTTCCCGTGCTGGTTACTGAAAAGGAAAAGTTTTCTCAACGTTAGCCGCCCCTGTAACGCGGATTGCGTGGCGTGTTCTTTTTTTTTTTTTTTTTTTGCTCAGATGCGCTCGGACACTGGGTACTACGGGGTTGAGCCTCTGATACGCTCGATGATGATCTAGTGAATGTCTTCGTACACTGTTTTTTAAACTTCTGCGCATTCCGTAGAAGTGTGGAGAAAAGGAAATTTCATGAAAAGGAAAACAGGTATCCACTCGAAAGAAGCATAAAGCTGCAGCAGAAACTTAGACGGGTTCATCTGAAAGGAGCCTCCTCAGCTATGCACCATCCTGGTTAGCATCGTAGGAGTCAGAACGCCGGAGCTCACTATAGCGAATGCCATTTCCACTTGTATGGGATAACGTCGTTCTCTGTACATTAAATGTGGTTCTGCTCCTTCTGCTACAACGCTATGATAAAACTACACAAATATATATTACATGTAACTGCGCCGCTTGCACAACAGCCCATGTCGTATTTGTGCGCCAACATTTCCTTCTATCAAGTCAGGAATTTAAAAAGAAATGAAAAGAAAACGTGAGTGCCCTTTAAAGGATCTGATGCCAGGCTTCATCGACTGACCAGGACGAGCTTTTGTACCTACGAAGCTTTTGATGACCTCCTATGAGTTTGCTATGTAGCTTCACTCTGTACCTTGGGGCGGATGACTGTTTTCCCTTTCATCGTACTTTTTACCTGCTCGCGGATTTCCGCAGAACTGATTCTCCGAAGAGCCCGCAAGCCTCTCCCTCCTCGTATGTGCTCCTTTCCCGTGCCACTGCTGTCGTGCGTTGTTACGTGTACGTATTGCACCCGGACCGGCCGTTCGTCTGACCCCTGGCGCAGCGGGCGGTTTCGGAGCGGCGGTGTCTCGTTGCCCTCCGCGCCTTACGTCCGGCCCCGTACGCTCTGCTCGCGGCCCGCACGGTGCCTTGGTCCGCTGCCCCACTGCGTGAGGGACGACGGCGTGGCGCAGGATCGAAGAGACCGACGATGCCAGTCGTCGGCGTGGGGGGAGAGGGGCGAGCAAGACGAGGCGAGGCACAGTTGAGTGCAGCGGCTCGATAAGGCCACCGCCGTGGGGACGCAAAAGAGGACAACAACCCGCGAGCAGCATTTGGTTCTTCGTCGCCGGTACAATGTGGCGATTCCTTTCGCTCGATTCAAATCGCGACCTGCGGATGCCGTTGGAGAAACGGGCGGAGCGCCGCTCTGGACACCGACGAAGCGAGACAAGCAATGCCCCCCTGCCCCTCCACCCACCTGGTCCCCATTGACATAACATCGTTACGTTACTCCGGTCAGAGCACGGCCATTGACGGTGGCTACGAGTGAGCCCTCCTCTTGTTTTCGAGTAACAGGACATTCAGATTCAGATTTCCTCGTAAACTGAAGACGTGCGAACTGAAGAAACAAGGTCGTGTAGCATCAAATTGAAGGTGCAGAGTTTAGAAAGTACATATGTCGTTTTCGTGTAGATATGAGTTTGACAGGACACGTGTCGACGCAGCTAGGATCGAGGCCCTCACGGATTGTGCCTCCTGCCTCCAGTAAAGCCGGAATGGCGGGACAGAGCAGGCGATCCAAGCAAGGACGCGAAAACACGCGATCTTTCCTTTCCTGCTCCCCCCCCCCCTCCCCGCTACCCCCTACCCACTTTACGCAAGGAACAAATATGCATACGGGGTGGTATAGAAGCCCCTTATCAGTTGGCCCAGATGCGAATAACACTTTCAAATCACTCCAGAAGTTCACTCGCGAGTCCCTTAGCGATGTGTTGCACTGTCGCTAGAATACTGCGCATAAAGCAGCCGAAGACGCTCAACAGACACGTACGCGCGCATTCTCTCCGCAGCGCTGCACGCAACAAAAGCGAAGCAGCCGACATTCGCTCCGTGACGGGGATGCGTGCGCCCGCTGTTGCCGATGCCCGATGCCCGCATGTATTACGCGGGCCGCTCGCGCGGCTGGGTTCCTTCCGCAGCGTGCCGTGGTCTTCGGCGTGTGGCGGTCGCATGCGGCGCCGTCACTCTGGCCGGGGTCATTCACGCAGGCCAGCCCGGTGCGTGCTATGCACCGGCGCGGGGCACGCCGTCACCGGGTGGTCCGCGTAGTACGATACTGCGCCGCGGTCGGCCCCGCGGCAGACGCTGCGGCCAGCGCGACCGGTCTGCGAGGTTTTGGAATGCCTGCTTTCTGTTCCCTCCTAGGCTTCCATTTTTTTTTATAGATATAATTCGAATCAGACACGGTAGTGCACGACGCGGTAGCGTGCTCGGCCGAGATGTATGAATGGTGCGTTATACTCTCCATTCATGCGTCCTGCCTGCTTCTTTTTTTAGCCCAAGCGTGTGTTTGAGCGTAGGTACGCCCGTATGCGCCGGTGTCCCTAATATATCACGCGTGAGAGGACGGACCCGACCGGCTGAGCCTTTCGCTTTTCTTACGGCGCGCGTAGTGGCAGCTCTGCTGGACGCCGGAAACGCGTCTAACGACACTGGCCGGACCAGTCGGAGGTGCACAACCACGCCCGCTGTCGACATGTACGGGGCGCGCGGGCTGACATGTACGGTGATTGTGATAGCTGAGAAGACGTTCGCGAATATTGCAATGACTTTCGGTTTGACCGTGCACTATGGTGTGTCAGTTTAGGGAAGTTTGTGCTGCTCGACCTCGAAAGGCGCCTGTCGTTCCCGATTATGCTCCGGGGTCTTGAATACCGCTGTTTGCCGCGGACTGTCGAGAGAAAATGATGAACTGTGTTAGATGAAAATAATCATAATAATAATAATAATACATCGAAACAAAGACAACTGGGCGTAGCTGATGCATGAATATTTTGTCTTCGCAGGTTGCCGGTGAGGCAACGCTTGCTAAGGCAAATGAAACGCGTATAGCACAAATAAAATGTAGCAAGAAAAAATAAAAAAAGGTGGGATAGTTCTGTTGATATATGTTTTTGCTTAAAGGTGCAACGGTTCTATTTCTCGCATGCAGAAGATGCCTTTCTCTGTAGAGTGAACACACTAATATATGTCCTATACGTCGAGCACAGTCTCTCTCTGTGTAAGTATTCTATATTGTAGTCTGAAATGTTAATGTGTGAGTTTCAGCTCACCAGCGCAGTATAATCAGCACGTTCATACTACACCTACACTGTCATGACGTAACACCGGCGGGCGTCTTCCCTTATATAGGACCGCACATAAACATAAACGTACAAAGATTGCGCGGTGTTAGATATGGAGCTGTTTCCTGCGATTACTTCGAGTTCCCCAAACCACTTCGAAACGCAGCACAGCTAGTTGAGGAATGCAGAAGCAGGAAAGCACATTCCAGAGGAGCGGCCGAGCAAGCAAGTTGAAGGCAACAAGTTCACGTGCCAACAAGTTCGTACGCCGCCGGGATTAGAAGGGGCCCCCGGACAATGGAGCATGAGCAGCCCTCCCCTTCTCCTCGTTCGAAGAAGTGCATTGCCAGTCTGCGAGGCAAGACCGCAGAGAGCCGCCAGGTGTGACACCGCGACACGGGCGCCTACCATTGGCTGAAAATGGCGTCATCTGAGCGGACTCTCCTATTGGTCAAACATGACGTGACTTACAGTGCTCGAAGGGTTTATAAGAAGCCTTCCAGAGAGACCAGGACATGCCCTGATTCCCTGATTCGCCTCTCTCGAACTTCTTGCCGCGGGCCGCAGCGTCCGAGTTGCTGCCGGCCCGTAATGACTGTACAACTGTTACTTGTCGCTCACCCCCTTGTACATAATGTAGAATAAATACTCCAAGTTTTTGGTTTACATCCCGGAGTCCGTCCTTCAACCCCTACATCTGGTTGGCAGCGGTAGGATCGCCTCCGAATGCATCAGCTGGTGGCAGCGCTACGGATCAACCTTCGTCGAGAGAGATCCTAAGGAACCGGAAAAAGCGAAGAAGAGAGAGCCTTCGTCGAAAGAGGTCCGAAGAAACTGGAAGTAGCGAAGAAGGAGCGAGCCTTCGACCCAGGGAGTCCGGAGGAACCGGGAACAGCGGACAAATGAGCCGGATGGCAGGGTGCTGCAACCGTAAGTGAGCGCGTGGTTTTTTTCCTTATGATTCGCCAGACTCAAATGTTGTGTGTTCATTTTGATAGTTCTGGGAATCGGGAGTTTGTTGCATTGTGTGTTTGCACAAATTAATAAGGAAAACAGTTTTAACCACCTGTCGGGGCAGCTGCCATGGATCTTAGAAGGTTGACGAGGTTAGACTTGTTGTTGGTGTGCGACGATTTGGGAGTTGAGGCGGACGAACGGATGAAAACGCCAGCTATCATAAAAGCGATTAACGATAGTGGCAATGATGACAAAAGCATTGAGCTTGCTTGGGAGGTGATACAGGAGCCACGGGAGCGTGTGCGACGTGTACGTTTGCGAGAGCGTCGTGAACTTAGGAGTGAGCTGAGGCGTGAAGAACGCGAGAATGAACGGAAGCATGAGCTTCAAGAACTTACTCTTAGGTGTGAGCGACGCGAACGTGAGTATCAGGAACGTAAGCTTGAGCGTGAGCAAAAGTATCAGAGAGAGAAGGCAGCACTGATCAAAGAGATACAGCATTGTGATCAGTTATTGGCACAGAGACAACGGCTGTCTGAGAATTCTGTAGGTAGTACAGAGCGAAAGAATGAGGAAGCATCTAGCAGATTTTCGCCAGAAGCCGACGAGAAGAGTAGTGCCTGTGAGATTGGCTGCCGATTCATAAGTGAAGGGAAAAGGCTAGCTGCTAACGATGCCTTAGTGGCAACAGAGGCCGTTAAAGGCCGCAAGGAGAGCGACGAGGTGCTGTGCCAACAGATGACTGTGGAGACAGCTAGGCCAGCTGCGAACAAATTGTCACAGTCACCGCGTGTGTGCGTCGCTGGTAATGTTAGCGAGGTTGCTAGCGAAGAAAAGGGTACTGTTGACGCGACAGACGCGAGCACCCATGTCGAGCCAGATCTGCGTGCAGAAGTGAAGTGCGAGCTGGACGATGCAGTTGAGAATAGTTCTCGGGGTGGCGAGCTCCGTAGCTCACGAGAGAACAACTGCATTGTTCAGGGATCGGTGCGGCTCTCCGCCAGTCTAGATAGCCTAGATAGGGATGGTTCAGTTAATAATCATTCGGACTGTGCGCGTGAGACAGCGATCGATACCGACGGGCTGTGTGCCGATGCACAGCGTGAGCTGGGCAATGTAGCAGAGGGCAGTTCGCAAGGGTGCGAGTTGTCTAACTCGAGTATAGCCTGCTGCATTGTGCCAGAGTCGGTTGAGCTGTCCGCCAGTCGAGGCAGAGAGAGTGTTGATTTAAGTGAGAATCACTCAGACTGTGCGGGTAAGAGACCGATCCGGGCCGACGAAATGTGTACCGGCCAGCACGAGGCACGAGATGGCGACATGAAAGCGAGTGCGAAGAGAAAGCGCCGTAAAAAGAAGCGCAGTAAAGACCGAAAGACGGTAATTAATGTAGCGCCGCCAAAGATGGCGAGAACCCCAAATGGGCAGGGCGCGAGGAGAAGAAAGGTGCGGTCGTCACGGACGATGTTGACGCATCCTAAACGTTCGAGCCACAGGTCAAAGGGGGACCGCGAAGAATGTTCTGCACGGACGCGGACAAAGGGCACGAGGCAGTTAAGCTCCTCGTCGTTCCGTAGTTCTTTTCACAGCTCAGCGTGCAGTTCGAAGAAACGCAAGGTGGCAGGACGAGACCAGGTGGGGAGTGGCGACGCGGTCAATCGAGTTTGTGTTGAAAGCGGGGCGCGAGGACGCAAATTGGCAGGAGACCGTAACGTCTTGGGGGAGCTGATAGTGAATCAGCCCTTTTGTTGTCTCTCGGCAGCCAGAGTAGCTTTGAGACCACGCCCACCTCGGGTCAGGCTGAAAGTATGAGTCAGTCGTAAGCAATCGGGAACGGGAAGCCAAGAGAGCTTCCGTGGAAGTAAAACGTGTTATTTTGTTTTTTATTTTGAGCATCGGAAAGTTTTCGCGAATTGAGACTGGGATTTCTTTCAATGTGTAAGGTTTGAGCTTTGTTTATGTTTTCGTTCGAGAAGCTCGAGATTTCAAAGGTGTGTTTTAAGTAAACCTGTAGTCTCGCGAAATGCTCATTAATAAGTAGATAGGCTTTTTTTTTGTGTGTGTGTGAGTAACCTGAAGGTCAAGGTTATCGTCGAAAGGCCTATGGTAAAGCGCGTGTGTTATTTAACCTTCTTTCTTTTTAAGTGTTTTTGAATTTTCTAAGGTTAAGCGCGTAGATTTTCAGTGAGTACATGATTTGCACGGAAAAGCGTTCTTAGTTCCATTAGCGCGTGTCCTGTGTGGACGGAAGGAAGCATACTTTATGACTGGGTTGCTAGTGTGTGTGGAGGGCAGCCGTATTCTGACTTCTCTGATAAGTACGCGTGGAACGAGTTATTAAAAGACGCATTATTTTAAGAGTTCTGCGGAGTGTGTAAGTCCCGCAAGTTTAATTGTTCGTTTATGTCACGTGTCCTGTAGGACTTTCAGGGAAGAAACGTGAGTAAGCGTAAGTGAAAAGTTTGCCTACAACGCAAGTACGCGTTTTGTTTAGTGACCACAAGGCTAGTGCGCTTGTGATTACGTACTTGTGAGGTTGACCAGATTGTTCAGTGGCACCATTATGTGCGATAAGTACGCCACTGCGATAGATTGGAAACATGCTGTTCGTGTGGTTAGGCCACTTAAGTTATGTTCGGCTGTTTTCATTTGTTGTTTGCATCGTCAACGACCCTTTTGTTTTGCAACAACAATAGTACTCTGGTCTTGTCGGCATTCGAGGAGAAATGGATAGCTGTTTGGAAGGGTGGTTGGAACTGTTTTGGCAAAATTGGGGAAATAAGAGATCAGGGTTGATTTTGACTCAGTAATAGCCTGGCGAGTCAGGGGTGAAGAGCCTGCGCTTACACGTGGGGCAGCGCTGTGTTGTTTGGTTTGTTTGACGTCTGTTCTCCAGGGCCAAGGATCCCGAAGTTCGTCAAACGAGGCTCGACCCCAGTACCCTGCAGCTTCTATCAGCGTTCCTCATGACCAGCGAATTGAGTTCACCGGCCATTCAGAACTACCGGGGCGAGGACGAGCTGTTAGATATGGAGCTGTTTCCTGCGATTACTTCGAGTTCCCCAAACCACTTCGAAACGCAGCACAGCTAGTTGAGGAATGCAGAAGCAGGAAAGCACATTCCAGAGGAGCGGCCGAGCAAGCAAGTTGAAGGCAACAAGTTCACGTGCCAACAAGTTCGTACGCCGCCGGGATTAGAAGGGGGCCCCGGACAATGGAGCATGAGCAGCCCTCCCCTTCTCCTCGTTCGAAGAAGTGCATTGCCAGTCTGCGAGGCAAAACCGCAGAGAGCCGCCAGGTGTGACACCGCGACACGGGCGCCTACCATTGGCTGAAAATGGCGTCATCTGAGCGGACTCTCCTATTGGTCAAACATGACGTGACTTACAGTGCTCGAAGGGTTTATAAGAAGCCTTCCAGAGAGACCAGGACATGCCCTGATTCCCTGATTCGCCTCTCTCGAACTTCTTGCCGCGGGCCGCAGCGTCCGAGTTGCTGCCGGCCCGTAATGACTGTACAACTGTTACTTGTCGCTCACCTCCTTGTACATAATGTAGAATAAATACTCCAAGTTTTTGGTTTACATCCCGGAGTCCGTCCTTCAACCCCTACAGCGGGCTCTCTGCCCACATGACTGAATGCATTCCACAGGGATGTAGCAAGCTGCGCCGGGCTTAAAACTCGTATACCTAGCGTGTCCGCTAGAAGCGGTTGCCTCAGAGGCGTTGGTCGTTACGCGGAAGGAGAGCTACGTTAATCTCTGCGTGAATGTTTTATAACTGACAGATCTACAAAAAGGATTATCGCATTCGCTATATTTATGCGCAGATTTATTATACACGTATATCGTTCTTTACCTATCTGTAGATTACCGCGCTTGCAGTGTGTGCAAAAGAAAAGGAGAATTGAACGTAATGGCATGAAATTTATATTATCGCATGTTGATGTGTACGAGGATTGCATCACTTATCTGTCTGTAGTTTGCTACGCTGAGCAGCTTGGTGTACACGTAATTTGTTCGACTGCACACTCTAGTAAACGAGCAGTATCGCTTTATCGCGGCTGGAGGATTTTTCGTGCGCACATAATGTGAAATAAGCACGGTCCTATAATTTCCATGTGCGAGCCGACGTTCCATGCAAGGTACGCTGCTCGTTCAATTAATCGTTCTTGGCCCTCTCACCACTTCGCGTTGCCATTTCCATGTTGCTATTGACTGTATAATACTGAAACAATAGCGAGTTAGACTGTACTGTATAAAGTTTACCATTCGGCGCAAACTGTAGTCACACACGGTTATAGAGAATTGAAGCCAGCAGGTGTTGGGCTAGTTGATCCCTTATGGCAGGAAACGGCCTTGTGGTCGTCACCGTCTCCTTGCTTGCCCTTTTTGTCCTCTGGCACCGCTTGCTGAATGAGGCCAAAGAACAAACTGGAATGTCCAGGACGCCTCCGTCGAAGCAGGACAGGGATAATGTGTGGGAGATTATTAGGGTATAGCGTAAAGGGCCACTGTAAAATTGAACTTAAACTTGCGAGGCATGTGTGTGTGTGTGTGTGTCCTTCTAGACCTCCGCTGCACACATGGGGTATGTGTCTCCTGCCTGTCGAGATTGTCGTCGAGGCTGTATAAAAGAAAAAAAAACATAAAAAGAAAACCGCGACCACAAAGTGCGGCGCCGCGTACGCCTCGCGCGCACGCGCTCCCGAGCAGTGTGTGCATACTGCAGCAGCGCACCGCGGCTCTCGCAAGCGCAGCGGAGCGCGCTCCGGCTGCTCCGCTCCGCGTCGTGTGTGCGGGACCGGGGCGGCGGCAGGGACGCGCTAGATGGATCTGCGGATTAAGCCGCGACTGGGGCTCTCCTCTCCGGGGGATCCCTTCATCCCAGATCGCCGGTTTGGGGCCAGGCAGGGATCTGCGTTCGCGCGGTCGCTATCTGCAGCCCTCACGCGCATGCAGCGGCGGCGGGGACGGCGATCTCGTGCCAGGGCGGGCAGGCAAGGCCTCCCTCCCCCCTCGTCGATGCGCGGCCACCAGCGCCACGGCCTCCGACGATGCCACCGGGGTCCGCTCTCCATCCCGGTGCATCGGGAAGGCGGCCGCTGGCCCTGCCGCATACAGTGCGCAGGGAAGGCACAAAGGGGGAGTCGAGGGGCCAGGGGGATCTCGGCAGGCCCGTGCTCAGGCATGCATGTGCGAGTAGGCGTATCGTGAAAGAACGGGCTCTCCCCGTATCCTCACTCGCGCGAGGTGAGCCTTTCCCTACCCTTGCATCTCCCTTCCGCACTCTCTCGTTCGTGCGCTTCCTTTCTCTCCTAATTTACACGGTGGGAGCGTCGGACCGTGCGGAGGTGCGCTGACGATTTATTCGGCCTCCGCGCCTTTGGCTGCGCGGCTTCTTGGCGCGACCGTCGAGGTATGTGTGCGCGTGGCTCGTGCAGAGTGCCTTAATTCCCGTAGCGCGCGGATTCAGGAAGGGCCTCCGGACAGCTCCTCGATCTGTGCCTCTCTGGCATTCATTAAAGCTCCCTCCGCTTGTATATACTTCCCCCGTTTTCTTTCTTTTCCTTTTTTTAAATCTCCACAATGCTTTGCATCGTCATCGTTGCCGGGCTCCGCTGTTGCGCAACCCTATCGACCAGTCACTGTGGCGTAACAGACAGATGCGCAGCACACCGCTCTTCTCTCGAGCACTGCAGATGTGCGGCGCAGACCTCTGAAAGCGAAACCAGAAAGCAGCAGCTAGGGACTATGCGAGCTACGGCTAACGCTTTTCTTCGGGGCCTGTTGGGCAGGTGCTTCACAGGCATATAGCCCCATATCACGCCTCATCCTTGTCTTCACCTGCTATCGGTTATTTGGTAGTGTCATTGCCAACGATTTTCGTGAAAATGGATCACTGAACGATCACCGATGACGAAAAGACGCCGTGAAGTACAATTACGTAGTTCGTAGTCGTAGCTTTATTCAGGCGTTCAATAAACGCGAATTTCCATACCTGAACAAAGTTGAGAGACGCTCATTTTGTACACATACGCGGACACGCTGCACGCCTGTGCCATTTCACCAAACAAAACGTTATTAGATTTGTAAAAGACTGCCAGACAATAAGGACTGGCTACGGAAGGTATTGTGTCACCTGTAGCTCTTCCCTGGCTCTCAGGAGGTTATACCTGCGTTCAATGTGGCATGTGGTATTATAATGAGGGGCGAGCATTTGTAGACACGTTGGTAGCCACTGTTTTTTGACATCACCAGCCTAAAGGAGCACGCTATGCGCTAATTCAATACAATATAAGCTAACGTAATGTTGAAAGCAAGAATTAGAAGGAACCGCCTAATCATGAAATAGATTAATGGAATTCTTTCAGCTACCGTCTTTATTATTACATTTTTTTCTAGGTTAATGAACACTTACGTGCTTCATGTACTTGAGTGGAGGTCATTTTATCCTCGGACTACCTAAGAGCTTTAACACGACATTAAGAAGTACCTAACTTACGCATGGACACATTCGAATTTCGAAAGTGCCCATGATAACTGCCGCTTTAGAAGTCCTAGAAAAGTGCTCTCTTAACTTCATTCACAAAATGATCCTGGCTTCGAACGTATTCGAGCCTTCGTGTCGCCTCAAGTTAACGGAGAAGGCGGCTTAAAACAACCAAGAGAAAGATACCTTCGTCTATAAAAGACGCGAAAACAACGGCTTCAAATTTCATCTAGACACGCAGTGATAGTTCGAATTCGGCCGACGTAGCTGTATATGCTCAACTCTGTAAATTGCGTCCCCGAGATGCGTATTTCTCGCCGAAAGAACTGTTACCGAGGAAGATGTGGGATACAAAAGAAAAAGAATGGGGTATGGTGACAGAAAAAATGAACACAAGAGAAAGAAATAAAGAAAGAGAAGAAAGACGCTTCATCCGCTTCCTATATTTCCGCGCGTTTCGCGTTGGCGGAATCAAACGTATGCCATAACCTGCCTCCGCGCAGCAATTTTTTTTTTTTTACTGAAGTAATAACTGCCAGACCCGTCTTTTAAAAGTGGTGATACGCGTTGAGATGGCCATAAAAACGGGGGTGTATGGGGGGGGGGGGGGCAGTGGGAGGGCACGGGAAGTGGGGAACGCAGAAGCAACGTGCGTGCCTGCCGAGTACCAACTCTCTGCCGGCTCTTCCAATATCGCCTCAGTATAACGTAGCGAGTGTGGAAGGAATCGTTCCTCTACGGTCTGGCTCGTTCGAGCCCCTCTCGCCTTCCGCTTTCTCTCTCTCCACTTCACAGCACAGCGCGCCCCCTCTCCATTCTTCAGCGCCGCGTGAGAGAGAGAGAGGCTATCGCGCCGTTCTTCCGCGCTAGGAGAGACCGTGCGTGGCATTTGCATGACGGAAGGAATTAGGCGGGCTGGTGGTGCGGTTGACGGAACCCTCTCGGCACATTGACTCTGCAAAGAAAGCAGATTTTCCAGAGCGCGCGCGGGATCCTCCATTGTGCGAGCGCCTCTCCTTTCATTGGATTCCTTCCGCCTGCTCTGCCGCTTTGTCTTTGAATGGCTCGCGCCACAGTCGTGCGAGAGAGAGAGAGCGAGAGGCGCTTAACGCTGACGTTCTCGAAATACGACGCGCTGGCGCTTGGCGTGCAACCGTGGCGAGCGATGAGCGATCCCTCTGGTCCAAACCCCTTCGCCTACGATCTGCCTGACGTCGTATCTCTGGACTCTGCGCAGCCTATTCAGGAAGTTGCAGCAAACTGAATCATTAGGTTAGTTTTTTTTTTATCTGAACGTTCTTCGCATAAGGTAATACGTTGACGGCCTTGAAGATTGTCCTGCCGCTTATGCCTCGTGCGTCTAGGGATCTCGAAGAAAATAACCAAAATGGCGCGGAAGGCTCATCGGAAACTGCCTTCTTTAATAGAAGTGAGTGAGAGTATAATGGAGTAGCTGGGAAAAGTCTACGACACCTTGCTGGGCGCGTATAATACACAAAACTACTTGTATATACAGAGGCAATGATTAGACGAATGTCGAACATAACTGCTGAACATAATCGACGGCTCTTTTTCTATTAGCGATGAAGTGTAGAAGTTTATTGTCGGAGCTGATCAGAAATAATTACAGGACGAGTTCTTTGGGCCCGTGTATACTAGGTGGTTCAAACTCGCTTAAAGACCGCCTTATGCACCCTAATTTGTTTGGCGTAGCACGACGTATTTTTTTTTCATGTTAAATCACCTTTATTCAGCTATCACTGTTGCTCGCGTCAACTGCTTGTGTCAACGCTCGGATTTCGATAAAGGCTCACACTGGCGTCAAGCAATGGTGCACTCTCCAGTCCCATTCTAACGTCCCGATTCAGTGAGTATGGTCTCCTGTTATCGGTGAGCGAGGAGGAATGTGAATGGCGAGAGTATGCGGTAACCGCCGGCTGACTCGGGGGCGGCTTTGCTTCGGACACAGCGCAAGAAGCGACCGCGACAAAGGAAGCGGCAACAGAAAAAACCCTGGGACGAAGTAGAAAGCAAGCAGAGGCAGGAGTGAAGGCAAAGCTTAGTTCGGCACGGCGCACAGGCGGCGGTCGTAAACCGCGAAACTCGGTGCGAGGACATACGAGACGACACGTGATCCCTGCACCCGGGACCCGCGGGACGTAAAAGGGACGAGTAGCCGTCAAGAGAGCAGAAGAAAGAAAAGACCTCCCATGAGTGTCGTCGCATCAGTCAGCAAGCCCAAGGGCCTATCGTGAGGGAGTAAAAGGTGTACAAGGAGACGACGAGAAGAAGGGGGGGAATGTGGTCACTGGGTGGGAAGGAGGAAGCAAAGGAGATGGAGGAGAGGGGTGGGGGGGCTTGACATCTCTGGCCACGGAAACAAAGACAGAGAGGACAGGGAAGGAAGACGGGCTGCTCCTCGCGACCCCGACGCCGTGCCCGAGAAGCGTCGCGCGGGCCTTGTTCGTCGCGGTCGTCCCGCGTGTGGCGTCGGCGGCACCCCAAAACAGTCAGCGGCGCGCAGGCGTCGGCAAGATAAAAAGACCGGCGACAAGTGGCCCTGTCAACCGGCCTGGTGCCGCTGTTACTAACCCTGCCCCTCTCGCGCTTTCTAACCTCGTCGGCCGCCGGGTACCACTTCTTCTTCTTCTTCGCGCGGGATTCGGGAGCTGAGCGGGGCACCTATTCTTGCTCGTTGTTCCTCGATCGGCGCTTTTCCTCGTTTTTCTCCCCTCGCGCCTGGTCGCCTTGGCGGCGTTGCTCTTCTGTCTTCGCTTCTCCCGCCTCTTCCCTGGCGGCGGCACCTCCGGGTCCGACGAGGCGAGGCTCTCGCTTTCCTCTCGGGTCGCTGCGCGCGTGCCGAGAAAGCAGCCGACCGCGTGGGGTCCGCCGCGCTTGTCGATACGGCAGCCGCCGGATCTTATCGCACTCGCACCGCTGAGCTCGGTATCTTTCTTTTTTTTTTCTTTCTTGTCGCACTGTCGCGTGCACTTCCGGCAGCGAAAAGGAAACGTGATGCGTCGGGAAGTGGCAATGCTAAACGGTGCAGTGCTTTTTCTTGTTCTTTAAAATATTATTCGCTAAATTTCAGTTGGCGTGATATGATCAGTCACGGGGCGCTTGAGCGCACGATAGTATACTTCTCCTCTATGTCCTCCTCAGGCCTTAACACAGTCCATGGACCTAGTCGCTTTTCACCAATTCTGTTTATCCACTGCTATAAAATTTCCTAACCTGAGAAACTCATTTCTCTTAAAGTACCACGTTTCAATGCGGAAGGCAGCATCTGCATTTACGTACGTGGGGAAAGTAATCACTCTTTCATTATTTTTGACGTAAGCGCCGCTTTTCGATTTTGTTTGTTTTGTTTAAAGAAGAGAGCTCGACGTGTAACACTGAGCGGTTGGTCGGCATGTCCACGCCGCGTCAACCGCATGCCCATTCTCCACGAATACCACCAGCTGCCGTACATAATGTATGCTTTTGCGTCGCCCCCAACGACGCAGCGGTTTGCTTAGACAACTTCGATATAACTCTGCATGCGTAGAACTCTACATCCGGGATTAATATTTTACGTAATCGCTTCCGTCTTGAAAACTATTGAAGGCTATCTACATTCGAATGTGAAAGGGTCCACATGAGGATACGGTACATGCGATATTAAAATGTGTCTATCCGAGCTACAGAAACACACACGGCGCGTATGGTAAGTAGGTGCATAAATGTGTGTGTATGCTTCTCTTTTCTTCTTCTTTTTTAAATAATCTAAGCATAATACAGAGCGCTTCATAATGGTTCTTGCAACTCCTGAAAACCCTCAATTGTGAAGAATCCAATTTCATTTCCTTAAGGCCCTTGAGTTTCAGGGATTTCCTAAACATTGTTAAATTTTGCTTCCGACTCAGCTTGATGGATTTTATTTGTGTATTTCACCGTGGGATTTACACAAGCCGACAGTCAAGTTAATCCAAACTGATTAGCATTTTATGGTATGGAAGCCATGCATCCGGTTGGGTGACGGTTTAAGCGAAAAAGGAGCAGCGAGCGCCCCCCCTCCCCCCCCCACCCTCCTGCCTCGCCTCCCAGTTATAGGGTTTTTTGTTTTTCCCCAGGTGCGATAAAATATTTGCTCGATTTTAAGACAGTACTTTGTTCCCAAGCTGTCAAACATCGTGTTCCTTTAATTCCCGAAGAATCTTTCTCGAGCCCTTGGAGGTCCTCTCCATTTATTTAGGAAAAGCTGCTATACAAACCGTGATCACGGCGGTAGGCCGTAGTAGCTACAGTTCAGCTTATAACCATTAAAAATGAAATTAAGGGGTTTTACGTGCCAAAACCACGATCTGATTGTTAGACACGCCGTAGTGGTCGAGTCCGGAACAATTTCGACCTCCCAGGGGTTCTTCAACGTGCACCTGAATCTAAGTACACAGGTGTTTTCGCATTTCGCCCCCACCGATATGCGGCCGCCGCGGCCGGGATTCGATCTCGCGACCTCTTGCTAGGCAGCCCGACACCCTATAGCCACTGAGCAACCACGGCGGGCGCTTACAACCGTGCCGCGCAGGGTTGGCGTGGTCCTCTAACTAGAGCATTAACTCGGGCGGGGAGAAAGGTGCCCGCAGCCGTCGTCGCATGCGGGGCGCGGCCCGCCCGTTCTCTCCGACGTCTACGCTGACGCCACCCATCGATCTCTCGGTGGGGGATGCGAGCGCGGCTGCCGAGGCTCTCGGCGTGAGAAACGATGATCGAAGGAATCGCGGCTTCCGCTCCCTGCGCGGTCTCGCTCCCCGCGCTTCGCCCCCGACTGGGACGTCGGAGAGGAAAGGAGCGTGCGATACGAGGAACTGCGTCGCCTCTGCAAGCAGTATACGCTCTGCGCGTTCCTCTCTTTCGGTTCCTGGTACATGCCGTACCGATGTGTGCCGTCGCTCCCAACACGCACAGGGCCGGGCGGGGGGCGCAGCGATCGAGGGTTATGTGGCGTACGCGAACAGGGACAGAGAATAAAGAAACGGCAGGATGGATCTGAAATTAAAGCAGAGTAGGTGATGTTTTACTACAGAGATTATCAGGAGCAGCTGGAGCTGGGGGCTGGGCAGGGACCACTGGAGTATAGTAAGGTAACGGAATGAATAGACGACGAGACGATTTGCATTCCAGCCGCTTTTGTACCAGATAAAATGTTGTAACTGCGAAATTGCTAGATTCTCGAGTATACATCCAATTAGATGTCAACTGGCGAAGGAGAGGTGATCTCTGGGAGAGGCTCGCAGTGGGCTCAATTGCGATAATGACGATCGTGATAGCGATGAGCATGAACGCAAAGAATACCAGGATTATTAACACCACCTCGCGCTAATTCCGAGATTCCTGCGAAATTCCTGATGTGTCCCACAAAGTAATCTTGTGCCGCTCTCAACGGCGTCTCCTTTAAAGGGGTGCAGTCAACCACAAAAGTTTACGAACCACGGGATGTCAGAAAACGTTCTATTTCCGAGCAGCCTGTAACAGTACTCGGCAAAATCGAACATCGCAGTGTTGCTCACATATACTGGTAGGGGCTGCAAATGCGAATGCTAGGCTGGGTCGTGTGCTTGCGCAAACATCCAGCTTTTCCTCAGATTTCGTGGTCCGCAAAATTTTGTAGTTGATTGTACGTATTACGTTAAACGAGTAGGCAGCTGGCGAGGGCAGTGTATCTCCTTGGCGCAGTGCCTGGTCGAGTCAAGGTAGGCACCTTGACTCGACGTTTTCAGTCTCAACTAGAACATAAAATGCAACGGAACTATAGCTTACTTAGAGTACGTAAGAGAACTCGCGTTTTCTTCGTCGCTAATCCGCATAAGGTTTCCTGTAATCCTCGATAACACCAAAGCTGAATGTCTGTAGAACGTATTAATTGCATGCTTTTCTTTTCAAGGATATCGGCAAGTTGATTCAAGTTGTTCTGACAACTAGATTCAGGTGAACGTTCTCATCCACAACTTCAAAATGCTAACTACAAATCACAATTAACTTTTTTTTTTTGGCTTGTACAACGCTCATGGACAAATAGGGCTCAACAATATTTCACACAGGGTAAGCAGAGGAAGTGCACTTCCTTTTCGGTCGTCCCTGTTTTCTTTTCTTTTTATTGCCTTAATACTGCGCAAACGACGAGATGAATACGTTCCACCTGCTCGGTTTTCGATCATCATACGATTCCTTGTTCCCTTGCCAGGGCATTGAACGTAACGTTAGATTCTTACTTACAAATTCTGAATAGATTTGTAACATTTCACTGTTCTTTCATATATTATATAATTGCAATGTTTTATGGCCACTAGATAAAATGTAATTTATATGGCGCTTGATGTGTAACCCCATGCAGCCATATTGTACCTAAGGGGGTGAGGTTACCTCAAGCCGCGTCTGTGCGGCTTTTTTCCCTCATCCACCTCCATTTACCACTCCTCTGTACATGTGTGTGTGTAAATGGAAATCAATAAATCAAATCAAATCAAATCAAACCGTAGACCGTTAAAATTAGCCGATTGAATCATCGGAAGTCATTCGCTGCAAATCGTTTTCAGTTTTGCTCGACAGGACAACGTCACCTGAAAAGCGTTTGTTGCTGACGTGTTTCTTGTTGACCATGACAGCCAATCCTTGCATATCACGCATCTCGCATGGCTATTGCAACCACGCAGTCAGTAACGATAGGGAGATGGCCGTTTCTTGCCTAACACAATCCTTAACGCGTATTGTTCCCCCTTTGTTTCGGACAAATCTATTGATCTTGTTGGTCTATTGTAAGTACGTCAAAACCTCGTCCCTGTTGTTGAGCTTAGCGCCATCGTTTTCATTGCCTCGTCCTGTCCTTCTCAGACAGATAGAAGTCTGGAGCGGACATTTTCTTTTAGCTCCGAAGCCTGTCCACTCATGTGGCACGCAGCTATAGTCGTTCGCCCAGAACTCGTCAGTGACATCCGCAAACTTCGCAGCGTTCTTGTCCGCCCGATCGGCAGGCGCAGCTCGAACTGCGTCGGCGACGGTTCAAAGTGAAAAGAGGGTAAAGGCGGCTTCACATTTGCCCGGCGCGGTGTGCAAGTCTGGCCACCTCGAAGCGCGCGGCGCCTGTCAGGACCAGGCGCGACATGGCGGGGTGGACAGGTCACGTGGCCCCCTGTCCCGCACTCGTGACAACTCTTCTCTGCGATGCGCGTGGGGGCGCTGGTACACACGCTCTGCGGGAACCCGCACGCGCCAGCCGCTGCTTGGTTGGAAATCGGTCAGGCCGTTCTTTCTGTCGTGCGCCGCTGTTCACAAAGGCACCACACACAAAGAGCCGCAATGCGGTAACGGAAAAGAGGAAGGGCAGGATGGGGGAGGGGTGGGAGGAGGGTACTCCAGAGCGGGACAAGCAGAAATGCGTGCCCGACGTGTTTTTGGGAGGCCCGGCGGAACGAAAGACTGTGCCAACGACGCGAGCGATGCCTGCACTGTCGTGACAGTACTCAAAGTTAACGCTGGTAAAAAGAAGCAGTTGGGGCTAGTTTGGATGCTTGCGTCCCAGCTGACAATACTGCGAACTTGAGAATCACATGCATATCGAACCGCGCAACACTCCGCAATAACCTGAATGTCCTGTTCCGCAAATATTTTATAACGACGTTTCACACTACTGTAACTCCGTTTCTAAACTTTGTATGTTCTTTCGTAGCTATTCTATTGGATGCCAACTTTCAGCTCTGTGTGAAATGTTACCCCCCTACTCAATACCCTTGAAGAAGGAGATGACGATGTGATGTCTTAAAGCGTATATACACTTGTGTCGCCAGTCGAGACAAATGGAAAGCTAGCGCTTCCGGAAGCTATGCCGCACCATGGCTTTACAGGCTCAGTTTAGGTGCGAACCTGGGATGGCCGTAGGTGATTCTACCCATATTCTATCCACTTTTTTGCACACTTGCCCTTGCCACTGCTGGCCGACGTTTAGGCCTGAACCGTATATGGCATATGAGCAGTTACGATGCAGCCAACGTAATTTTCCTGTGTCTTTGATTGTTGCTAAAACCGTAAATAAAGCAACAATTGAGGCAGTAGATTCGGCAACGTGCAGCCAGCGAGGGTTGTTGTTGAGCGGCAGTATCAAGAGCGTCAGAGGGAAATGTGTGTGCTTATGTGTAGACCAAGCTTACCGGGGGGGGGGGGGGGGGGGTGCGATGGCTTTCCGCGGCTGTAAGGGAGCATGAAAAAAATAAAAGAAGACAAAAAACGCCTATTTGAGATAGGTCTGAATTTAACGCTGCTAATGTGAGCAATGCCGGCCGGCAGCTATGCAACACCACGAACTATTAGCTCGGAATAGCTGGGAGTCACAATCCCCTAATTTCACATCGGCAGTGCCCGAGTGCCATAGGGGGCCACAAAAAAAAAAAAAAGGAAAGGAAAAAGATTAACAGTACTACTTTCCACGCAACCAGTGCAAGCAGCATTATCCATCAGTGGTTCTTTTCTTTTTTTTTTTCTCGCATTCCTTAATTACGAGAGCGGGCTGTGACAGAGTAGCGTTCTGGCAGAGCATGTGCTAATCGACGCGGAAGAAAAAACGCTGTCGAGGCGCTCGTCGAAGCGATGCTTACACTGCCGCGCCGGATTCGTACATCCTTCCACGCCCAACTGCGACACGCCGGCACGCAACATTCGGGCAGCGTATGTCGTGACAGACCCCACGGCATCCAGACTGTGTGTGTGTGCGCGTGTACGGGGGCTTGTTGGGGCGAATCCCGTGTATCTGTACCTACCGCACGCTGGCTAACGCGGGGCTGGGCCAACGTGGCCCACGTTCCCTGCGGCGACGACGACGACGACGAGAGGGCAGCGGCGTCACGTTGGCGCTCTGCATACGTCGCCCCTCGCACCCCCTCGAAGAGAGGGAGGGGGTCCCGTGTCGAGCTCCGCGGGGCGTCTCTCATTGAGCATTCAGCGGCGCCCCGGGCGGTCTATTCAGCGGCCAGGGGCATCTGCCGCGGGCCCGCACTCGTGGCCGACCTGTCCTCCCCCTTCCTCTCCTCCTGGCGCTGATCGGCGCGGTGCGGACGTGTGTGCTGGAGACAGGCGACACGCACACCTCACGTCAGCGTCAAAGCAAAGGCGCCGGGGACAAGAGAGGCCGAGGAACGGACCCCCTCCGCTTTCATCCCCGCCGTCACAGACACACACACGCACGCGCGCACTTCCCCGAGCTGTTCGTCCCGGCTTGCGCTACAGGGGGTGCGAGGGTAAAACAAAAGACGGTGGGTGGGGGGAGGGGATGCCCCTCGGACGTGAAAACGCCGCGCGCCCCGCTTGCACCGCAGTTCGGAGCATGCGCGGACATACGCGCGCGCTTATTCATTTTGCATGCGGGCCGCCACATGCCCCGTCGCCCGCGATTTGTGGGTTGTGCTGGGGGATCGGTATGCGTATACGCACTCGTATTCTCCAAGCTGTGTACAGATGATGCGTCCGCACTTCTCGCGGCTAGATCCACCAGGCACGTTTCTGTTCGCGTTGTATACGATGACGACTCGCAGTAGGTAATGTGTTGTTGCTCCACGAAAAGCACGCGCATGTGACAGTGCGAGATATACGAGCGAGATGTAAAAAAAAAAAATTGCTGCCCTTCAACTCTCTGGCCCTTTTAAGGAGAACCAGGCGCAGGTCGGCCTGGTATTGCACTATCTTCGGGATCGGCCCACGTATGAAAAATTGTTGGTCTTTGCCCACGGAGACGAGATCCGCTAGAGCCTAGCCATAAACAGGTTCGCTGTAACGGTAGAGAGTATAGCCACGGGACGCTAATCGAGCAGTTTCAAGATTTTTTCCAACTACGGATATCTGAAGCAATGGAGATTTTGGATATCTAGATGGATATCTGAACAATGGAGGCTAGATATTTTCGTGCAAGCGAGCACTTTCAGGTAACGGCGCGGTTATATTGTCTAAGCACTGCACGCGCGTGCACCGTTGTGCCCATGAGCCAGATCGGCGCGTTCTGTTTGCCGGTGCACTCTCTCTCTCCCCACCGAGCAACGCCGCGTCCATTTTGACCCGACCGACACACACACGCAAGCGTTGGCGTTCCGAAGGATCACCTTGAACCGGCGGCGGCCAGCGCCTTGATTTATGGACGAGCCATGACTTGTGGAGCCCGCCGCCGATGGCTGCCGCACGCTTTCCCAAACTCCTCTCATTCTGCTCTCCACCCTTTATTTCTTTTTTCTTTTCGCGTCTTCGCAACCGCGCTTGTTTCGCCGCGACCGCTCCGACGCCGGTGCCGCACAGCTGACCCTGGCTTTCCACGCTCGTAACGCCCACCGCGCTCCGATCGACTCCTTCCGAGAATGTCGTGAGCGGCAGCGCCGTGCCCCCCCTGTGTATCGCCTCGTCTTTTTTCTTTATATATATCTTCGTAAGTCTTTCTTCCTTCTTCTACGTTTCTTCTTCTGCCTGTCATTAGTATCTTCCTCCTTTCCCTCTCTCCTTCCTCGCCCGATCACGAACTGCTAGGAGCGTAATTATTTATACACGTGCCTTTTTTTTTTGTTATACCGCAGCTGTTTCTCTCCTGCTCTGCGTTTATTTCATTTTTCCCGACCATCATTTTTTTTTTAAACGTGGTATCGGTGATAATCCTGCATCCGAGCGAAAGAGCACGTGCCTAACGGTTATCCTTATCTCTGTGCTCCTGTTCCTATCGTCGCGGTGGCCTTCGCGGCCCTCTCGACTCTTCGCGTCCTCCTCTCTCACATTCATTCTCTCCAGACCAATAGCCAGCGGGCAGCGTCGTCCGTTTCAATTTCACCCTGCCGTAGCCGCGTAGCCACGTGCTCATTCATCGATCGCGCTCGACCCGTGCACACACGTGCCTCTTTCGTAACAAAGTGCACGTTCACGATGCAATAAGAGAACGAGGTAATGGCTTGATGCGGCCTGGAATAACCTTTTGAAGCTTCGCTCCACTTGCCCGAGAATTACCTACGCGTCTGTTTCATCAGCGTCGTTGCTGCATGTATATCCTCGTGTATATCCTTTTATACGTCACAATGTGCACGTTGCATCCAATCTTCTTTGCAATGTGAACTCCGAATTTTTAACGTAAAACACTCATCCTAGAGTCGGTATCAAGTCGGCATGCATACAGAACTGTGTGAAAATAATATCATGATATTCTTGCCGTCAGCTTTACCAGAAAATTGACCGTGAATTGATATGTAGGCCGTTGTGTCATTCCAGACGGTAAGAAATACACCATTAAGTGAGTTTCCAATAGCGCGAGTTGACATCAACATGCAGGATGCATAGCACTCAGCGGGAGAACGCACCATACGTTATATTTGTGCTTAAGCAAAAAAAAAAAAGCGTTTATTACCGGGAACATGCGACGACGACGGTTACTTCCTTCACGCACATATACACATTATGCCTCACACGTGCAATTGCCGGGAGTATATAATGAAAACAAAACGAAAGAAAGGGTTTCCCACGTTCATAACACACCATTCGGCAACAAGCCCGACATGAAAGTGCTGCGAGTCTCTGTGCTGCGTTCGTGCGTCAGATAGACATAGCTATATAGACAGGAGTGCGTCGGTTGAATCGGGTATCGCGAAGCGGCATGATTTCGGACCAGACGAGTGATTCGAAAGTCGCCTGGAGAGTCGCTCTGAAAATTGCTAGAGAGCAGGGCCGTGTTTACAAGCAAAATATTTGCCGCTGCGCGCCTTAAGCGTCTATATACACTATTTGCGGTATGTGCATGGGTCCCTTTTTCTTTTCCCTCTTTTTTTTCATTTCACGTCAGCACCGGCTGACGAAACAGACGTTGGGGGGCTGCAGGCGCTCGCTAGCTGGACCACGCTATACGTATACGAGACAGACACACAACACGCGCTCGCTTCTATCGAGCGCAGCGATCCCGGAATGAGTGAAGTGCGCAGGCGAGGAGCCGGGTTGGAGAACTCGAGGGGCACCGCACCGCGATCTCTCCTCTCGGCGGATCTCGGCACGGATGCCAGCTGTCATCGCTCGCGTCCATTCGCCTGCCTCTTCTGTCTGTCTGCCGGGGCGGCAACCTTTTCCCGTAGACAGTCCCTCCTTGCACCCACGCCTTTCGAGAATGCAAAGGAAAAAAAAAGAAATATCGAAACAAATCCTTGTATAGGCGGCAGCGACGACCTCTGACCCTTTCACCGGGACTCCCGCCGGCCAGACCCGCATCAAACCAGACGCGCTCGAACGTCGGCGTACGCGGCGGCCGCTCAGGAAGCTCGGATGGAGCGGCGTGCATGTGCGGTCACGTGGGCACGCGACGCGTGAAAAGCGAGTCGAGCGCCCCGGGACGCAACACGCGCGTACGCACGCGCGCAGTGTCGGCAGGGACCCGCGGGGAAAGGTCACGTGGCTGGAGGCAGCGGTTGCCGACGGGGGAACCGCGAGAGCAGGAGGAAGAAGAAGTGCGCGGCTGCGTATGCAAAGCGGCCCTTGCAAGAACGTACACGGAGAAAGAGAGACGGATCTTGAAGTGACGCGCGCGCGCCTCTGTCAGGACCGAGCCCGGCCGCAACGTTCCCGTCAGCTTCGAGAGAGCATAGTTGCACGCACCTCCGTTTGGCAAGGCGGCGAGGTACGGCGTATACGTGGTCCGCGTGCCGCTCGCGTACTCTATAGTTCTTTTTTTTTTTTCTACGCCGGCCGCCGAGAGACTTTGCATTATAGACAGAGCAGCAAACTGCCGGCGCCTGTTTCGCCGTAGGCGACTCCACCGCGTTTGTCCGCTCGGCGAAGCTGGTGAAGGAAACGCAGAAAGATGAAGAGGAAGGGGCGGGGGGGGGGGGGGGGGGGCAGGCAGCCGCTGCACGCGAGATGGAAATGGCTCTGTCGCCTCTGGCACTGGTGTTCGCGCGACAGGACAGCAGCTGTCCGAGACACCGGGAACGCGAAAGAAAGAACCAGTAAGTAGGAACGGCCCGTGTTGCGTACTCCAGGGTAGCGTACCGTACTGCTGCCGAGAAGTAGCGGCGCCTGCCTATCGAAGCTCGACCGACATTACTTATTGGGTAGCGTGGCGTTGTCGGCGGGCTGCAGGCATCCGGTAGACCATGGTGACCGAGCAAGGGCGAGACGATTTGCTAGTGCGAAACTTGCACGGTTTATTCAAATGTAGTTGAAAGAAAATGAGAAGAGCATGAAGTATGTAAAAGTACATTTCGGAGCCCATTAAATAGGCTCCCTACAAGTGTGGGCGGGATCTTGCTTCCGTCGATGTCGCGTGACAGGCACAGACAGAGGGCCCCTCCTCCTGCATTACCGAGCAAGGAAAGGAGAAGTCAACCCTCATTTCGACGAATCCTGGTAGAAGGCCCTTTGTGCGCAAGGTGCCTGACGTTGACCCACGCAGGAGAATTCAACCCTCCTTTCAACGAATCCTGGTAGAAGGTCGGGCGAAATTCCTGTCGCCACGTGGTGTCAGACGCCAACCCTTACGGGCACCCGTGGGTCCTTGCGCGAAAGCGCGTTTTACAAGCCCACGTAGAAACATAAAACGGCCTGTCGAGATTCGCATCGAGATCGCACGGAAGGCGACGGCGAGATGGATACGGATGCACGCAGGAAGGTCGGTGAAATGTCCACCGGAAAGGAGAGCGCTGAGGCGTAACCTCCCAAACTTGCGGCATCCGGTCTCGATACGTCATGGCAGAGCTAGACGTCCATGACGACGTTCGCAGCTTCTGCGATGCGTCCCTAGCAAAGCAAAATACAGAATCGATCCATGCCTACATGTGTATCTATCTATCTATCTATCTATCTATCTATCTATCTATCTATCTATCTATCTATCTATCTATCTATCTATCTATCTATCTATCTATCTATCTATCTATCTATCTCCGGTTCATCAACAACGTTGTCCGCGCCTCGCGCGTGAGTGTACGACGCGCTCACTGCCGACGGGCAAACGCCCTCGGGCGGCGCGAATGAAAGCGTGCGCCCGTCGGCACTCGTCTCCGTCGTTCCGCTCTCCTCGGAGGAGCGCACGAGTCCAGCGCGAGCGGGCGGCTGCCCTTTGATCAGACCGTCGTGCCACATCGAGCCGCGAAAGAAGGAAGCGCTGGGGACTTCGGGGGGAGAGCCTCGACCGTCCGGCGTCGTCTCCCTTCGCGCTCGCCATGGCTGCAGCATGGCGCACACGTGCCGTTCGCGCACGTGCGCCGGTCGTCCGTGTGCGCGCGATGTGCACGAGCGCGGCCTTCGTGCGACCCGCAGCTACGCGGCCTTGTGAGCGGCACACGCCGCGTCACGGTCACGTCGCCCGTGACGGGACCCCCGCGGTGACGACGACGACGACGGGGACGTCGACGTCGCGGGGCCCGCGCGTGCCGGACGCTCCAGGCGGCCGCCGTCACGCTTTTCTGCGCGCGCAGCCCATGCGTGCCGTATAGAAGCTGAAGTTCGGTCGAAGCCGCCGGGGATGGCCGGCACTTTGCCGCGATAAGCACCGGGTGCATGAGCAAGGGTTCGCGCCCTAAAAGCGCTTACTTTTACCGTTATGTGGGATAAGAAGAATGTCGTCTTGAATGTCTTGCAACGGGGAAAAAAATGACGTACGAAGCAAGAAGACGTCTTTTTGCGGTGCAAGACGTTCGCAATGTTGTAAACCCAAGTAGCCCTCGGACAACCCGTCACGAAGAAAAAAGAACAGTATTTTCTTGCTTTTTTTTTTGCACTGCGACACATTTCCAAACTTTTCGAAGACAGTCTTTCACCTATCTCCGGAGGAACAGAGCACAAGGCTACCTGCCTAAATGAGGAACGAACAGGAAATTCATAGCTACACGCCGTAATTGCAAATTGTCCCTAAACAAAGACAGTGTCTCTAGCAAACACTAAAGAAAGCTTTGTTTGTAGGGATTTCCAGAACGTCTGGGATCTGCATAACCTTATTGGTCGGTTTGTTGCAGTAAGCGTCGTCTAAACTTGCATAGTTAACTCACTCCCTTCGTTATTACGCAAGGCACAATCCTTCGTACGTGATAGACAATTAACTAAACAGGAGAGGACGCCGTCAAAAATCCATGACGTCATGACGATCAGGTGCAGGAATTTTGGCCCTACGTGGACCGCCACCCATATTTAATTTATGTATTTGTTCTGGCTTACCATAACTCCTTTCATTGCAAGTATTGCCGTTACGACATTGCAGAAGCGTAATTTAATAATGGAGCTGAGCGCGATGTTCCTTTTAGGTGTCACTTTACTATGTTATGATCTGTAGCTTGTAATGGTTATCTGTAGGTTAGCGCCGACATGACGTAAGTTCTGAAATTTGATACAGCAGAAGGGCAACATTGTTGCAGTGTTGCATATACGTCTATAAATGCAACTGAATGTCTTCCATAAGCGGCGTTTGGAGCGTTCACCCGGTCTTTAGGCGGGGCTTTTCGGAGCGAAAGTCGCTTTGTCTAGTGCAAAAAGTGAAATAATATCGCCTCCGACCCAAAATAGCAGGCTGTTCTATATTGTCTTCATTTGAATAACCTTAAAGCAAGGTCTAAAGGAAAAGAAAAAAAAAAGAATACTGGGTTTCTTAACAGGCGATGTTTCCCGATACGAGACGTGCATAACGCGGGCGTGTAACGAATACCGTTCGTTGCAGCTGGCTTCTCCGCAATACGACTGCTAGTGTGGAGAAGCCCGCTACAGTTTGTTTTCCCTTTTTCTTTTTAACGCAGCTGTCTTATACAATTTAGAAGTCCTTACGTTTCATGTTGTTACCCCGTTGGTGTTAAACGTTGTCATTAATCTCGAGTAATTGTAAATAAGGAAATAAGTAAGTTTATTGAACGTGGTTTCGAACCTCAGCTCTGGCTGCACATGCTAGGTAAGGACCCGCGCTCAGCCGAGCACACCACCACGGCCGCTCAAGTGCTGCACGGGATAGGAGGACACATTGTGCCGTGAAGCAACGTATCCGACGCGTTCGCCCCATGACGATGTTGTTGATGATGATTGCAGCGCCAACGATGTGGACATGCGACAACCGACACGTGTCTGAGACATTGCAGATGACAGAAACAAATGAAAGAGTGGGAGGAAGCGTCTTCGTGTTGCTGGATCCACAGAGACCAATAGGTTAGTCTAAGCATTCAAAGCAGTTGCCAAAGAACAGGCAAAGGCAGTAGGTGTTGAGCAGATGCTTATCGTAGGCATCAGACGGGGAAGGCTGCAATAGAGCGGACGAAGTTTTCAGCGGTTGTTTGGTTATCGTTCCATTAAAAGGTACACTTGTAGGCAAAGGAGAACCAAACGTGTCATTACTACACATTCACAAATGGAGAAAAAAAAAAGAAACGTCTTTCATGTATCGACAGAACGGTAGTTCGTCTTTTAATTTTATTCTCCTCCTTATTTTTTTTTTTGGCATTTGGTACAGAGGGGCACAGAAACGAGCACACTTCTGCATTCGAGTATACCAGACGGTTGCGCACGTACCCACACTCACAAGCGCACACTCACACACACGAAGGCATGCATTACACGTATACGTACACTCGCACCATTGACATACAGACACGCACACACGCACGACTCCCACCCCGCGTCACCGACGCGGCGCCAAGTCGGACGTCACATCCGCGGCTGCGCGCGGAAGAGGCCAGGAAGCGACCGCGGCCCATTTCCTCCCCCCCGGCACACGGAAGCCTCGGCGCGCGCGTCCAAGTGGCGCGCAAATTGCAGGTTGCCGCCGCCACAGCGCCTCGCCCGTCGGCCGCCGCTCCCTCCTCCCCGTCCCCTACCCCGAAATTACGGCCGCCCGCTCGGGCGAGCAACGCGATGCGCAAGAGAGCAGCGCCGATGGGTCGTCCGCTCGACGGCGCGCGTAATCTGGTAGACGTCGCCACCCTTCTTCCTCGCTTGTATTTTGTTTTTCATCATCCCTCCCTCTCTCTCTCAAGCCTCTGTATACGCGCATCCCTCGATGCAAACATCCAGGAAGGAAAGGGCGCGGACGAGAGTGGGTCGAAACGCTTCCTACGCGACGCGCTACTCCGCCTCTGCCGCCGCAGCATCACGCCTGTGTACCATACATTGCGGCCGCGCGAAACCTATCAATACGGGGCCGGTCTCGGGACGCGCGCGCGAATTTTCTGGCTCCTATACGCGGAGGCTGCGTTGCGTGCGCGCAACCACTGTTGGCGCGCCAGACCTGTCGCACCTGTTACGCTTCAGCGGTTCGCGTGCGCGCACAGTGCGTAAGCATTGCGCTGTGTGAAAGTTTGTATCTTGCAGTGATGCTTGGTTTCAAATTATGCAAGTTGCAAAGAGCACCGGCAGCGTGGCGTATGCCTGCCGTGCCCAAATGTTTGACTCTTGGCTTGGCGCCGTCAGAGTATTTTAGCAACTCGCCTTTTCCTTCCTCGTTGAGCGTAACTTTAACTTGCGTGGCCTCCCGCTCACCGTAGAAGCGAACCTAAACAGCACCACGTGAAGGAACTACACCGCCGACAAAGTGAACGTGGCTTGTAACACACGGGACTGAAGGGATAGATGAGGACACCGGTGCGCGGAAATAATACGTCGTGTCGGTCATTTCCGCCGCTGAGAGCAACGCCTTTGAGAGCGTTCAGCGACCTTTAGAATCTCTTCACGAACAGTCCACTGTCACACGAAAAGTGCTCACAGTTCTAAACTGTCGACATCTGATACTCTGGCTAGGAATAGTATGTAGTAAAATGCGCTAGCGGCAAATACTAAAGAGTGGCGGGACAGCTGTTGTCTTTCGAGTGCCTATAATTTCGTAGCTCGCCCGGAGGATTCGCTACGAACGCCTAAACGAATAGCCTGCGGGGTTCGACCTTTCAACTTCTTTTTCGCATATGTACCAGCGCTTCGGGTCTCACGGTCAGTTTCTCCGTGCCAGTAATGGCGGAGCGCGCGAGCTGCCATGCCAGAAAAGGGGCGAAAGCGACGTCGCTCTCGTACCGCGAGGCGGTCGCGGATCGCGCCGCCGAGGCCGCAGTTCGGCAGCGCGAGCGGCGGTGGCCGGTTTGAGCCGAAGGCGCTCCATAAATCTTCCGGCTGACCTCCCCACCCTTCGCCCTGGTCGTGGCTGAGGCCTCGCTTGTCGGTGCTGCGAGCCGAGAAACCGGCCGCCCCGAGGGAGAGAACAACAGAAAGCGCAGCGACAGCGCCCCGTACACTGGCAAGGAGGAGGGGAAGAAAATTCAGCGCAATAGAGCGAGAAAGGAGGGGGGGGGGGGGCGAGGCACGGTGAAGATCGACGGCCATTTCCTCCGGGGCTGCTTCTAGGGAAGAAATGACGATAGCGAGAGCAGGAAGAGATGACAGAGGGAGAGAGAGAAAAAAAGAAAAATGATGGAAAAGGAAGGAAGCGGCGAAATCGGCTGAAAGCGGGGCCAGCCGACCGACCGGCTGGCTGCCGGCGCTTGGTTAGGCGAGGAATTAAGCGAGAGGAGGAGCACGATAAAGGAGCAGCGAAAACAAGTATGCGGAGGCGCGCGGCTGCTGCTCCTCGAAGAAATAAAGAAAGGAATAAAGAAAGAAAGTAAGAAGGAAAGAGATGCGACTGCATAAGAGCACCGCCTCCTCCTTCCTCCTCCTGCGGCTACTGCTGGCGGCACGACGGCCGTGTACACCGGCGGGACAGAGTGGGGGGGGGGGGGGGCAGCATAAAAACGATGGGACGCCGATCAACAGGCGCTGTTTAGAGGCACTGCCGAACAGCAGCGGTGGCAGGAAGTCCAAGTCAGGGGTGTGCGCGCTTCCAATGAACGAAGGGACTCTCGGAGCACGAAGAAGGAACGCAGGGAGATGGAGGGGGGTGGGGGGGGGGGGGGGTGAAGGCACCATGTGCGTGTCGAGCGGCGACGACCAAGCTGGGACTCCGCCTGTCGCGGTGCCGAGGGCGGCTCATTTTGGCGCACGCATCAACATTGGCGGCGGGGCCCACCGATGACGGCAGCACCTTGTAAGTGTGCGCGTGTGTGCGTGCGTGAAGGGGGGTTGCCGGGTAGGCGAGAGTGGTGCTTCTTACGACGGGGCTGGTCACCTTCTAAAAGAGCGCGCCGCTCCTCGATGGGCGGGACGCGCCGTTCTTTGCAGTCGCAGGCCTCGGGCCCCCGCGAGAGATTACGCGAGCAGCTTGGGGCGGCGAGGTTTCGGAAGGACGGGGTCCCGCGCGTCAACTCCTCGCTCGCGTGCGTGCCCGCTCTCTCGGGCGATAGCGCGCGCGTTACGGTGAGCGCGTGTGTGCGCGCCCAACGTGGGCTCGCACACTCCCAATCGGGCCTCTCGCCCATCCCCTCGTCATTAAAAGCTGCCTTCGCGTCGCTTCGCCTCTCTCCGTTCAGCCTTGTCAGGGCTTGCGGGGCGCAAACAAACTGCCGGTGGGACGGGCCTCCCAAAAAGGCGCCGGCACGCTGGCAGATCGAAGCGGCGGCGGGTTCCACGATCGACTTCGTGGCGTGCACTCAACACGGCGAGCCATCCTGCCTGTGGCTATACCTCGTGTCCCCTCTGGGAGCAAGCAGCGGAGTGACGGAAACAAACGCTTTCCGTTTGGGCACGCGCATGGACTCGTCTGGTCAGGACGAAGTGCACATCTACAGATGAGAGCGGATCTCGTGTTCACCGCTGTTTACTTTGAATGTTCAGACAAGGGAAGCCTCGTCGATCGTCCACATCCGTTCCTAGTTTTCCTCGGATTGTTATCCCACGTGACCGAATGCGTGCTACTTGGTATGTGTGTCGGTTGTGCGCGCACCAGAGAATAGGCAGGGATAATGCGACGGGGAAAATCCCCATGCTTCAGGGAAATTTCTTGGAACATTCCGATCATTCGACGGGAACAGTTATTATGCACAGCCCGAAACTTCGCCAATAATCCTTACCACCATTAAAAAAGAAGTCATAATTCGCACTCCTGTACAGTCACATTATTTACAATTAATGATAGTCGCGGCCAGCGCGTTATCGATCATTATGCATGTTTTCATGTGCTAGTACATTTCCACTACAATGCAAACCCCGACCTTGCAATATTCAGCTGCGCAGCAGGTAGCGCCTGTGCGAAGTTTCCTGTCGCATCGTGTGACGGTTGAAGTGGCCGGGGTCTGGTTATTTCTACCTAAGCAGGCACGAATTAAATGGTGAAGAATCAAACAGCTCATCTATATACCAAGATTTTCCAAGCTAAAGACAAAACGTTTCGGGGATATAGGACAGTGGATTATCTCATTTTGTTAGGAAAAGGAGGAAGACAGAGCCCGCGGACGTCACAACTGTCTCATCTTTTGGCGGACATTCTGCAGCTGTCCCGCGCGTCCAAGTAGAAAAAGAAATAACCGGAATAGTAAACAGAATGGATAGACAAATTATGATTTATGGGCAGAACAAAAAAATAACAGAACATGGACAAACAGCATAAGAACGCTTAGTAGGTGAAGTCATGCAATATTGAGCGTAAGGAAGCGTGCGCACTTTACTGTGTATATACAAGACGACACAAAATCGTTTTACCTTACACTCGCACACTTCAGCACACCTGGACCATTGCTGGGCGGCTTTTAGACGCTCAAAAGCGGCCCAGATTTATGATGCGCCACTCGAGAGAACACGCTCGATGGCTGGACTAACCACATATAACAGTCTTACCATATATAGTCGAAATGTCGACTCGAGAGCCTGAGACATCCCGTGTGCGAAAACTCTTGATTATAGAAGTCTAGCGGCATTCCCAGGCATTCGCCGTCGGGATAACTACAGCACGCTGGGCATTCTCCCGGCATCGCTCAGTGAAAAATCCTCGGACAGTTTTGCCTCGTTCTGTTTTTGCTTTCTCTCATAGAGAAAGCAAAACAACAGTCCCGCGCCGCCTCTCTCTCTCTCTCTCTCTCTGCTCCACGCAAGGGGTGGAGCGGCGTCGATATTTCGCCCGGGCGGTGGTAATTGATGAGTTCGTTTTGTGTCGGAGCCCCCCCCCCCCCTCCCCCTCGTATCGCAGCCGGGAATCGGCCGCAGGCGGCGTCGGTGGCGGTGGTGGCGCGGTAGCCACAAGCCGCCGCGCTCCCCCTGTGCAGCTACTCCGCCTCGGCGCACACTGCCGTCGCTCAAGGTCGCTCCTTGCCAGGACGGAGGCGCCCGCCTCTGTGCGTACACAACACGTACGCGTGCTCGGTCGCCTTGCGCAATCGTGCGACCAGGCCGCGTGCGTAGACTGCACAGCAGGCGCCCAACACCGTCGCTAACGCGCAGGTGCACGTGTGGAATGCTGCGAAGTTTATCGCACATCTCGCTCGAACGAGAGGAGGCAGCCGTGGACAGCCCGTCGAAATTTCTTACTTTTCATGCATGCTCAGTGCACAGATTCATCTTGCGTTTCTGCTGACCTAATAGACTGTCTGTTAACATGCGATCGAGTATGATGCATACAGTTTGGCGTGCGTTTGTTTTACAGCGTTCTCGACTGTCTCTCTAAATCGAAATCGAAATTCAGTTGTGTTCGTGTTGACTTTCCGTTGATTGCAGTGGACTTTCTGTTAACATGTACTTGAATGCCGTACGTGTTCTTGGGAGGGGTGGCTGCGGAGTTACGACAAGGTTACTCGACTTGACGTACTGCGCTTAGCATCGCAAAATTACATTAATCTGTCAACACAGCATGGGCAATTAATTGACACTGACACAACTTTTGCACACTTCCGCAAGCTGGCACGTCGTACGCGTATATTCGTAGGCAATTTATGCAAATACGCTTAAAAACAGAACGCGAGTTGTACGGCAATGTCGGTATACGCCGAATATATAAAAGGGCTCCGAGCTAATACTGCCAGTGTTGCCCGCTACATAGCGTGAGTCCTGATCTCACCACAAAAGTAAGCTTTCATAGTTCCGTTCACTCCCTTCTTAAGTTCCGTATACCCACCGAGGCAGGAGTCGAACCCCCGGAACTTCATGCTCTACAGAAGGAGGAAAAAGGCACGTACTGAGCCAACGTGGTGGGCGTATACGTTAGGTCGACACGCGTCCAGGTCCACACCGCCCAAGTGCTGGGCAGGAATTAGAACAAGCGCCATGCATATACCAGCTGATGCCGACACGAACATTTCGTGGCTCTTGCCTGTCATTGTTGCCTTTCCTTCTGTCCCACAGGTGTAGAAACACTTTCGTTTCCCAGCGTGTATACAACGCTTAAGCCCCTAACAAAATCCTGCGTAAAAAAACTCCGTTGAGTTTCTATTGAGTTCTTGTTGCCGTCGCTATGTAGCTTTCCCGCTGAGATACAGCGGGGTGTATACACATGCACGATTTTGTGCAAGGGAGTGCTCCATATGTATAGAGAGGTGTGGACGTTGGCGACGCACAGCCTTGGACGTGAGGTCGAATGCGCGGTGCACGAGGAAAAAAAGGCCTCGTCTCTCGCGCAGCCGCGGTCTTCGGTGGCAACAGCGTGGGCAGCGCGGCCTGCACGATGCAGGCCACGCGCGCGTCGCCGTGCCCGCGGTGTGCTGGCAGGCGCAGCTGAGGCGCGCGCTGAAGAAAGTGGCGCTGCCGTGATGAATGCGGCCGTTAATGCGACCGCCGCTCGGCTGCTGCGGCACAATGTTATCTCCGGTCGGGAATCTGCGCCCCGCGGCGGCCTCGCGTGCGAGATTCGCGCCGCGTGTGTGTGTGCACACACGCACCCCGTGCCGGGCACAGGCGAACGCCAGCGGGTCGCGTTGCGCCAGAGTAAATATGTATATATGTACTCACGCATGCGGCCCTGCTGTACAATCGCGCAGGCGCGCTTAGTCACCCGCGGGTCTGTCCGTAGAGCTATAGCACCTGTGAGAACTGAGTGCGCCAAAAGCGGAGAACGCGTGCTTAACTGTCTCGGAGAAATCGCGGTGGGGGTGTGTCAGGGCGCTTTACGGCTGCCCAAGTGCAGAGCGGTCAATTTTAAGTGCTGTTGCTTCGTAGCGAGAATGTTTCGTGCGTGCTGGAAGTATATATATTTAAAAAAAAACAGGGCGAGACAGAGGAGCAAATCAGACTCTCGGCAGCTTCCTGCTGTCTGTCTGCTTAGAGGTTCAACTGTACCAACTCGCCTTACTTAATTATTTCAGCGCTGGAAATAACCACACGGTTATAAATAAATAAAAAAAAATAAATAAATGCGTTATATATAACCACACGTGTACGTCTCTCCTTCGCTGTGCAGCATCTGTCGCACACTATGTTCAGCGTGGAAAAGCCTATGCGTATATATGCCATTTTGTTAGGAATGGAGAGGCCATCTGCATGCCACATTCATTTGCATGTGACACTGCGAACATGCCGCGTCGAGAGGGGGCGAAACAGAAACAAGGATGAAAAAAAAAAGAAGAGACAAAAACAGACAAAGGAAATCGGGAGCGAGCTTTTGCCAGACGAATATTTATTGCGCGTTTAAAAAGTTGTAGACGTTTTCAATGGCGATCAAATTATGTTTACCGCGTATTCCCGGTATCTTTGCTTAATTTGTACTAAACGAAACCGGGACACTTCCATGCAGAAGTACCTGCATACAATGTTGTATAAAAACTGTTCCATCTACTGTACAAAAAAGAAATTGTGCATACTTGCGTGGTTCAACGAGCTAAATACTTAACTGTATACAAGTAGCGAGGAGTAAGAGTGCAACCGCGCGCGATAAACTTGGAACTATTGTTCCCGCTCTTTCACACGACACGCCTGAGCTCTCGAGGTGCCGGACATTTTGTTTTAACGCACGCGAGTCCCAATTGCTGGCTTGATTTGCGAGCGTCGGTGTATGGATCATCGTTCGTTGGTCATCGACGTCGTCGGGTAACCGTGCTTTGCTGAAAGCACATCCATCAGTTACTTCACGAGTCGTCCGAGATAGCTTGGCCCTTGACCAGGGGAAATTACGGTGCCCTAATGGAGAAAGTAATTAAAGGCGGGGAGGTCAGCCAAGCGCACATCCGCGGTGTGCCTATGCATCCTAGACGGAGCAAGGTATAGTATAAGTGACGGATAGAGACAGATAAAAGGCAGATAAAGTGAACAATATATACTTTAAAACTGATGGTGCCGCTAAAAAGGACGGACACACGGTGAAAAGACGACACGACGATGAGGAAACGGAGATCGCGTTTCCTCGTCGTCGTGTCGCCTTGTCACTGTGTGTCCGTCCTCTTTAGCGCCACCATCAGTTTTAAAGAATGCATCACCAACTAGCCCAGTACCAAGTTTTATTGAACAATATATATATATATATATATATATATATATATATATATATACTGGGAATCTATACATATCACTGTGAACGTTCCTGGGTCTTGGTGTTACTGTGCATGCAGTTCGGAATGCAGAAGACGCGTCATTGCTCCCGAAGAGCTCTTCCAGCCGATTAGGAAGCGCGTGACAGGCTTGATTGTATGTAAGCGCAGCAAACAGAAGGGGACAAACACAACCGCTGTTCTTCCAACACGTCTTTTGTCGCCTTGGCACGGGTTTCGCTTTCACTGTTGTTGCCCGACGTGTAAGAGTTGCGTGATGCGAAAATATTAGAGCCTATAGTAATAACTCGTAGCCCTAACGACGAAAGTGGCCTGTTCTCTAGGCGAGCCAACGCGGCCGCTAGTGACAGCCGGTGCGCGCTGCATCGAGGACAGTAGCAAAGTACGTGTTCTATAGAGTCTCCTCGCCGCCGCAATGACTGCAAGCCGCGCTCTCGTCCATACCGACTCTCAAGGCGAAAGATCTTGTGAAGGCAACACAAAGCCACAATTGGCAAAGTGCTGCTGTCTCGAGTCGAGAGAGTCCATATGGGGGTCTAAGTCGAAGGGACGGGTCTTGGAATGCCGACATGAACTGTCGTCGCACCGAAAGTCGGTCAAGGCTTTGTTGCCATTTTTACGTGGCAGTGGCCTATTAGAAAGACTACAATGATCCCATCCCGTCCCCTTTCTTTGTTTTTTTTGTACTTTTATTTTTGTCACCGCTCAGCTTTCCGTCTTTAATTCCTCTTTCCATTCTCCTAGTGCAGTGTAGCAAACCGGAGGCTTTAACTCTGGTTAACCTCCCTGCCTTTCTTTCATTTGCATCTCTCTCTCTCTCTCTCCTTCTCCGACGACGTACTTAGCTATACAGGTAGTATATAGTATATGAAACTGATGCGGTTCCTTCCGATGGATTTCGCGACGTTTCCCAGCTATATACGAACAAAGGCGGCGGCGCAGGGAACGAGTTCTTGCGCAGTGCTCACTGCAGGCATCGTAGCGCGGGCGACAAGTGTGTTGACATGATCGAGGAGTCGCTTCTTTTCTCGCCAGTGCATCCGTGTCGCATCCCAACATGACTGTCACCTTTGCGCCCCGCCCCCCCTCCTCACAGAATGCGGAGGTCGGTGTCTAATGCGCGGTCCTCCCCCTATCCCTTCTGTCCCCTCCCCCGTGCAATCGCAGGTTACGTGGGCTACTGCGGCGGCGTCGCCTCCAGTCCTGACAAAGGGCTGAAGCCGCAGTTCCCTGCCTGGGGTCCGCCGCTCAGGCCGTGCCACATACCTCCCCCTTACGCAAGTACGCACACAACCTTCTGGTTTCGCTGTGTGGGTAAATGCCAACCACACGAGACGTGTCTTTGGCGTCAGGCTTTACCGGCGGGCATCGAATCCATTTCGCGATGACCATGCTATTGTCCCGGCCGAAATGTGTACCGTGTTTTCAGGGATTAACCTGCATACCGCATCGAACACGTTTAGCTTACGTCAGCAGCGCGGTTGAAATGGAATGGCATGGAATGGATGCGCTGACGAAGGCTGACGGCGATACGTCGTACATGCGGCGTTTACGCACACATATAGTAAAGATCCGGCACTTGGAACCAGACGGAACTTTACGGAAACACCTTGGCTCTCGTACGCCTAATTGTGCCCATGAAGAATGATATTGCATGTCTCTTAACTTTAAGCAGGAGATAGGCCAGGAATAATTTCGATACAGTGGACGCTTTTTATACGAAGACGCTTGCAGGCGTGTTCTATATACACGCTTTCCACAGCAGATTCGAAGGAAAAAGCATGAAGCTGTGTATTCAGTATTAGGTTTCTGTAGCTGTATGGGCGTTCAGTCCGATAGTCGTCCGCAGTCCGTATATCGCGGCTACAATCGGGACATTCTATATCGCAACTTTCTTGTATTCTTCAGACTTGAGCGTCAGGCGGTCCTGCAGTGTCGTCTCCTCTCATCGTAATCTTTCTTGCTCGATATGCGCATTTGACGTGTTGTCAGCCTCAGAAGTTCCAGTTGGTACGTTTTCGACGCCTACAAGCCGCCACTTCTGCCTATCGGCATATCAATGTCTTCTGGCGGTTGTTACGTTAAATTAAACTCCACATGTGTCACTGTTGGTTCCTCAACAACACAAAGCTATATACGTCGATAATTTTAGGAGAGAACAGGGACTTCGTTCGGGGCACCAGTCGTAACGTGCACGTCATGTTGCATCGGCAGGTCTTATTCTCCCATTTTCTGCATGAAACACGAGTCTGACTGCCTTATTCGAAAGCGTTCAACGTATAGCGCTGCTGCATTACACGGACGCACTGCAAAGAAGGAGCAGGACGCGCTCCTCGGTGTCCGTTTAACAATGGCGCCGTACGCATTGAACGCTTTCGTGGCGACACATGTGCCAGTAAGCCGAAGCGACAACCGCCCCATCGGCGTCGATCCTCTGCCCCCTCGCAGTGCTCGGCCCATCGGGCTCCCCGGGCGACGCGACGCTCGACCTGGACGACCCGTCGGACGGCGCCGACGCCGACCTGCTGCTGCGCGACCAGGACCGGGACTCGAGCGTGGAGCGGGAGCTGACCCCCGGCGGCGGGGCGGCCTCGCCCTCGGCCTGCGGCGGCGGGGCCAAGGGGGGCGGCAACCCCTCGGTGGCCAACGGTCCCAAGCCGGAGCCCGGCGGCGGCGGGGGTTCGGGTCCCGAGGGCGCCGGCGGGCCGGCGACGGGCGACGAGGCCCAGGGGGGCACCAAGCGCCGCGGACCGCGCACCACCATCAAGGCCAAGCAGCTGGAGACGCTCAAGGCGGCCTTTGCGGCCACGCCCAAGCCGACGCGCCACATCAGGGAGCAGCTGGCGCAGGAGACCGGACTCAACATGCGCGTCATCCAGGTGCGTGCGTGCATCTATCTATCTATGTATGCCATGCGTGCACCTCTCTCCCTCTCCCACTTCCGTCCTCTTGCCGGGAGAACGCGTTGCAGAGTCTTCCACAAGTCGCGAACCCCTGTGTTGACGGTGCACTACACGGCCGCGGCTGTTGCGTGCAGCGGGATCCTGCAGGGATCCATATCTCTGATACGTTGTCGCTTGGTCGCTCAGTCATAGAGATAACCTTTGGAAGTGCTTGGAGAGCAAGGAGAGCGACGAGCGTGTTTGCCTTGTTTTTCCAATATCCGCCGTCTTCCCGTCTCCCTCGTTATTTGTGCATTAAGCGCCACTCTCTTCGTAAATGAAATTCACTCGGTCTTCGCGCCCATCTGTACTAATGGCTCTGCTTCCGGGTTACCTCGTTTAATTCTTTGTCTCATATAAGGCAAGAAACCTGGACATGAGCAGAAATGGTCCACGTTGTTTCGTCTTGACTGAAAGAGCCCCTATTGGTGTTAACTTTATGTAAGGAAAATGAAAAAGTGTTTTGGAGTCCCCTCACGCTAACACAGAGGTACTACTGCACGTGAAGGGCGGGACAGTCGAACGAGCAGCACGCGTCTCGTTGCATTGTTGTGAAATGCGCTAAGCTGTATTCTCTCCATCTCCTCTCTCTTTCTCTTTGTCCCCATACCCCCTTCCCCCAGTGCAAGGTAGCAAATCGGACGTGATAGTCCGGTTTACCTCCCTGCCTTTCCTCTCTTCTCTCTCTCTACTCCATTCAAATCAAACGCCAAGACTATACAAAACAAGCGCCCGCAATCGCTCGTTTAAGTAATTGCAAGCAATGTTAAAACCTCCCAGTCGTTCGAAAATTTAGGAGGTAGACGCTCACTCAGAGGGGATTCACTAAACTCCACAGGATGTACAGTAACCGTTTGAAGGGCATTCGTTGCTGGAACACGCGACACACTCGATGTTTCGTTCAGTCGCTGCATTCGACTCGGTTGAACGAGCGCGTTGCGCTGCAGTGTGCAGCAGCTTTAGCGCGCCACTGCACGCAACCGCCGAGGCGGGACCTTTCCCCGCGAGGACCTTGGTGCCCCCCTTTTCTGGCTCGCTTCCGCCGTTCACTGCACCGGCGCGCCCCCGTGCGTGGACGCTGGGGTGTTCGTCTTATCGCACCGCGCGTTCGCATCACGATCGGAGGCGACGGCGGCAATGTGAAAGTCACGACTTCGATGGGAAGCCCGCCTGCCTGCCTGCCCCGGGCTGTTGTGGGCCGCCGAGTCCACTGCAGCGTGTATATATACGCAGCAAAGCCCGCCGAGCGGACGCGTACACACAATCGTGAGGACGACCACGTTCTAAACGGCACTCGTTACGTCATGCGCCAAGATTCCACGAACGCGGGGTGTGTACGTTTCTTTTTCTTCGCTGGCATCGACGGCACGCTTCAGTGGCGCCGGAGCGCTTCCAAGCAGCCGTCATCTGTTTTTGTTTTCTTTTTTTCCTTATATAGAGTCACTATCGAGTTGGGGATGACTGAATGCAGGCGTTAAGTACAGCGCTGCGAGCTTAATTTGTTGCGTTTCGCCGCCGGCTTGGCCGCACGTGGCGGCGAGTTCTATGCAGGCAAATGTGGTAATCAGGCTTAGGAGCGCGCAATGAGCGATGGAGCGACGAATGATGACTGTAACGCTAAGAGGAAATGAGGGCAGTGGTGTGGATTATAGATCGAATGCGGGTAATTGGCGTTTTATAGTTGAGATTATAAGAGGGGGTAATGGCCCTGTAGTATGTGTGTAGTCCGGTTATACCAGTGGCCTATTAAAGCATCACAGAATGTGGGTGCCAAGGGAGAGGAAACGCGGTCGATGACGGCAAAGGATTAGATGGTGCCATGCGATTAGGAAAGAATTCATTGGCTACTTAGCGGTAAATGCGAGAGAAACGCGCCAGGATTACGTCGCGCCTCTTTAGGGTTCCGGAGGCATCATTAAATCATGTAAAGTGCGCTCACCGCATTGAAAAGTGTTGTTCAGGAGCTTATGCAACACACGTCCTGCCTCCTAGAGGCGCGAAGCGCGCCACTGGAGTAGACCGTCGTTAGTATAGTGCTATATATATATATATATATATATATATATACATATATATATATATATATATATATATATATATATATATATATATATGTGTGTGTGTGTGTGTGTGTGTGTGTGGGTTTCGCGCGCTCTGATAGCCGAAATTCGTCGTGCCACAGCTTCACGGGTAATCGCATTTTTCCAGATCGTAAAGTTGACGTGGCTTGTACAGACAGCTTGTTTTAATTTTCCAGTTACGATGAGCTATCCGAAACTAAATAATTAGAAGATAATTAACGTATTTTTTGTTAATTAGCGACGAATTACCGCTGTATCACGTCTCATCCCATGGTCGCCACCGTTGGCGACACGGCTCTGAAGGAACTGTTCGTTCAAAAGCGAAGCTCTGCGAACGCGTCGCCGGGTTTCGCGACCGTGGCTGCGGCCTCGCTGTTCTCCTGCCGAGTATAGGCCGACCAAGTCACAGCGGACGGAGACCGTGCGCCGCTGGGTTCCTCGCACCACCACCAGATGGCGCTCGCCTCCGCGCACCCGCGGCTGCACGGTAATGAGGAATCGTAATTACGCTTCTTGCGGAGAGCACTGGATTCGAATTTTGTCAGGCATTTATTTGCCTTTTCGCCAGTGTCCACGGAAAATCTGTATGCATGATTGTCCGAAATAAACAAAAAATTCAAACTTGAAATTTCAAAAAAAATGGCTGTGGCTTAGCTAAGGTTAAGCCCAGGATGCGAAACATACTAGCCTTTATTTTAGTTGTTGAACCACTGTTTAGCCTGGTTAACTGCTGTTGCTTGGCTATATTTGGTTCGGCTAGACGAAGAAACAACTCATGCGTTACTCTGCTTCGCCTTCAAGAGTGGAACGCGACAGCGTTCCCGTCGACCCGCCAAGGGGTGTAAGACAATGGGCTACGGCGCAGCGACTACGCGCCCCGCATTGGACGCGGTGAGCGTCGAGCAACGCAGCGTTCGGCGCGGCAACGAAATGTGCGCCTGAGCAAGCGAGGCACGCCTGAGCCTTAGAAACAGCTCGTTTCTAAGGCAACACCGCATTCACTAGAGGCGCTTTTGTACCGCTTTGAAGCATCGTACTCGCGGCTCAGTGGTAGCGTCTCCGTCTCACACTCCGGAGACCCTGGTTCGATTCCCACCCAGCCCATCTTGCAAGAGTTGAGCCAAAGCCACCTAGAAACAAGCGCAGCTGCTTATGTACCGCCGCGACGCCGCGAGCGACGGCGCGAGTTGGAGCCCCGTTTCTCCTCTGTCGTGACGTCACGGTGTCACGTGGTATGGCATGGGGTCAAAGGTCATTGAAGGCGACACCGCCGCGCCTGGGGAGCTGGGTTGAGCTCTAGTAATATGCTTCGCATACAAGAATTGCGCCACACGCGTATGCTGTCTCTGAAGCCATGATGCGTTGAAAGCCCCCGTCCGTCGTACTCAGTCAGCAGCTCCGCTTAACGAGATGCTCGGTACGATCTCTCTGCACTTGCGCGCGCGCGTGCGTGTTTCGACTCTACGCATTCACACAAAGCTTCGCTGTGTATAGATTCGAACTCGCTGGATCTGCCGCATATAATTTTTTGCTACATGTCAGTTTTTAAATCTCACTTAAAGTCTTCGTAGAAACATCCGGTATATAGAAGCCGTTATGTCCCAGCGTGTCTTGTTTGACCCACCGTGGGAGGACGGAGAACCACGCATGTATATACGCGGGCACACAGGCGTGCACTGTATGCTTTGTAATGGAATGGTTCAGTAGCAGCCTTGTGCTAACGGATGCTAAGCTGGCACTGCAACATTTCGGTAGGCCCCAAGTTGTGTTGGTTGGCTCGTTGTTAACTTTCCGAAGCCACTGTTAACAAATAAACAAACAAAAAAGAAAAGCGAAGCGCCTCCTGAGCTAGAGGACCGTCATCGCACGACGGCCGACCACAGCGGCCGAGGGCACCTCTCTGCACACGTAGGCGTGAGTGTGGCCGCGAGCTCGGCGGTGGCCGAACCGAGCGGGCGATGCGGGTTCTGTATATCCGGCGCGCTTAGACTGCAAATGCACGGGGCGCCTGCTCGCGTTGCATGTCGTCTGCCGCGCTCACCGCAGGGATTAGTGCGTTCACTCCGGCGTGAGTTACATCTGCGCGAGGAGAAAAAAGAACGGGAGAAAACAAAAAAAGAGAAGCAAAGGAACGCTAAAGTGTACCGCCTGGGCCAGGCAGTGTGGGCGACTGGCGAGGGTTAACGAGTGAGGCATCCCCACCGCGGCCCAACCCATGCGCGTCGAGCCGGAATGCGCATGATTCTTCTCTGCCACCACCGGGGGCACGAGCACGCACGCACAGACGCGAAATTGGGTCCTCCGGGAAGGTATCGGCGCGGGCCTCGCCCGCAGCAGCCGTTTCCCACAGCTTGCGCGGCGGAGGGAACGAAAGGTCGGCAGGGGAGAAACGCAAAAACGGCGCGGGGCCCGACGCTACAGGAGGACGACGACTGACTGCGGCCGGCCTCGGGGTCGGCCGACCAGAACAGCCCGGGCGCATCGCTCAGGGCCGGGCACAGACTCCGCTGTGTGCGCCGCTTCTCGGCGGCGGCGGCGGCGTGCGTCTGTGCGCGGCCGGCGTAGCGCGCGCGAGGGGAGGAGCTGTCAGGTGGACAACGCGGATGCGGGGAGGCGTAACAAATGGCGCCGGCAACTCCCCTTCGGCCCGCGAGCTCTTCTCGCCGAAGCCGGCCGGCGCGGATCCTCGCTCCGTTTTTCCTTTTGCTTTCTCGCCGGCCGAACAGGGGGAGGTTCCGCTGACCCCTCGGGGGCTCGACGAGGAGGAGGCACCGCTTGCTTTTTTTTCTCGGACGTTCGTCTCGCGGAGTCCCCAGTCTGTGGCGCAGCTGCGTGTGAGAGAGAGAGCGCACGTACTACGGCACATGTGTGACTCCAGGGCCGACGCAAGAAAGCACCCACACCACCGGCCGGCTCGCTGGCACGAACGAACGCGGGTTCTCTTCCGCTAATTGTTTCTCTCCGCAGCCGCGGCCCATTCGTGGCTCGTCCGGCGCATCGTTTCTCCTCCTCTCGCGCTTGCGGGCGAGCATTCGCGTGAGCGTCTTGTTTGTGTGCGCGTTTGGGTTTCGGTTCGCCGGGTTCCTTTGTCTCTCCGAAGACCTCGGTTCATCCTCCGTTGCGCCCTCTCCGCCCCCCCCCCTCTCTTTCCCCTCACTCCCGGCTGTCGTGTGGATCTCGGCTGCTCCGCGCCGCAGCCGTTTATAACCCCTCGGACGCGTCGTCAGGTGCGCGCCTCTCCGGCCGTGCAGACGCCCGCCGGATTCATTACCTGCGCGCGCATGGCCATGCATAAGTCTGGGCTGGCCGCCGCGGCGGCCAGCGCGCGCATACGCTCCGACGAAGGCAGCGTTTCCGGCCGTGGGACCCGCGCTGCACGCCTTGCTACGCGCGCTGAGTCTGGGCGCACAAGCCGTCGGAGAGAGGGTGTTGTGCGCCGACGCTCGTGCGCAGCGGTGGCCTGCTCCGAAAGCTCGAAACGAACCACTAGCGCGACGTGGCGGCGCTGCGGGCGCCATTTAGCCAGAAATCCTGAACAGCCAGGAGCCAAATTAGAATTCGTTCGAATTTGATCGGGGACGAGCCTGCACGAGACACGTTAGCGTGCCCTTCCTGCAGCTGTAGCGTCAAACTTCTTTGCAGCGTGCCGAAAATTTTAGGTTCTTAGAAAATGCTTTCTTTTTGCATTTCTGAATAAGAGACACAGATGCAGAAGAGCTCCACGTCCCTTTCTACAGTGGATCTACAAAAAAAAAATGTTTTACAAAATCCAACGGTAGCTTTCTACATCCTATAGCATACAATATCCAACCTGTTTATCTGCGCTGTTGGTTATCGGCGAACGTCCAGACCGATGTGCTGCATCTTCTAAGCCTTGTCAAGAATGGCGAGCTGCGAAACAAGATTGCCACACAGTTACGACAGGGCGACACGACGCGCACCTCTCCCTCTCCGTCGCTGCAGCTGGGAGGCGTTCAAAGAAGCGGCCTTTGCGCTGGTTACCGCCGCCTTCCACCCGCCCCATCGACATTGTGACGGAACTAGTTCGGCGTGTGTGAACAATGATTCCGGAGTTCCCCAACGCGGAGCTGATTTGACACGCATGGACAAGCTGCCGTGGGGACGACGTATTTTGGTGCGTCTCACGCTTCGGCGTGGCACGGAACAACGAGCGACCCTCGATCGGCACCGATAGTTCCCGGAACGGCACCCCGCCAACGCCGTCGTCGGGCATCAGAGCGCGGTTGCCTTTGTGTACGTAAACTGATCTGCAGAGCAGCGGCGAGTTGGTGATGAGTAAACGAACAGTCGCCGCGTCGTATGACCGGCGGATCGAGTGTATAAAAACTGTGGTTGTGCGAATGCTGAGGACACTTCTCTTGAGCAGTCATGTTAGACTGAGTCACTTCTCTCATGCAGTCATGTTGGACTGATACTCTTTTTCTCAAGCAGTCATGTTAGACTGATTTAATTTCTGTAAATAAACCCTTTTCCTCGTTCTCGATGAGAAACATTTCTTCACTTCATCAACGATCTCAGCGTAAATAAGTTGGACGACGGCATGGGCCAGCTACCTTCGAATTCATGCCGTACTCCAATCTTGGCAAAGGACCACGGACGATGGGATTGAGCCCCCAATCCTGACAGCCTACGTGCACGTTTTATCTACGCCTGGTGGCAATCTTTACTGCATGCGCATACTCACAATATACAACATGGTTTTCTACAAATTCCCATGCCTCTCTCGAAAAGCACGCCGAGTCAACCTTCTTCGAGCCTTTACCTCTCAACCCTCCTTCGAAAATAGAAATAATAATCTAAAGAAAAGGTCTCTGTTACATATCCCACGTAACATCCCCCGTTTGTAACGCAACAAATCACACATGCGTTACTGTATTTCCCTTGCATCAATCAGGACGTGTAATTAGACCGCAGGATTCAATGTATTCCTCCGTACAGCGTCTGACACACAAATTTACATACAAGCTCAACCCTACACCTGTTTGCGCGCGTTTGATACCTCATTGAATACGCACGTGCTTCAAATATCTGGCGAACATAAATCAGGGACGCTATGATGCCCTCGTATGAAAACACGTAGTCCGCGGCATTATCCATGTACCCACTTCAATATACGGTGCTTTCTTACGCCACAAACGATGTATTGGAACGTCAAACGGGCAGTGATAAGACCGTTTGCAATCTTTTTTTTTTTTTAGTGAAGTCGCGCTACCGGGGAGGCGTATTAAGGCCACGTGAGAGCGAAAGGAAATGTATGTGTTCACGGAGGAGGCGCCGAAAAGCAGGCACCGTGTGGAAAGTGCAAATGACACGTTGCAGTGCCAGGCCGAGCTCTAAACTTTGTCATCTTCGCGCGCGTATACACGGCGGCTACTGCGATTAGCGATAGACGTATATATATATATATACGCGCGCTGCCTGCGCGGGATTCAGCGCTTCCCATGGCAACACGCACATCGACGCTGGCGCGGAGGATCAGTCCCCGCCCCTCCGCGCTCTCTTGGAGTGCGGGGCGGAAAATGACCGCCATCGTGTAGCGGACCACACGTATCGGCGCAGGTCACGCGGCAAGTGACACAACAATGTGCGAGCTCTCTCCAAAATGTCAAGGCCCTTAGGGGAACGGGGCATGAGCTGTCCGACAGTACTGTCTCTGTTTAGGCTTGTGCGCATGCGTTCGTGTGTCCGTGCTTGTTGTGCGCGTATTGTTTGTCTATGGTCGTCCGTGCATGTATGCAAGTACGCATGCGTGTCTGCGTGTGTGCGTGCAGCTATTGCACTTGAAGTGCGTGTAAACAGCACCTTTTGTATATATATATATATATAACGTCTATCGGCGAACGAGGCCTGTTGCCGAGTTGCGTGCAGTATTGGCCACGCGCACCGACCGTATATAATCCCGCGCATCGATCCTCCACGGTGGTTCGACCCGACTGTGCCTCGATGTGGCGGCAACAACCGGATTTGCACGCCGATATTTTCCATCGTGCGAAGGAGGAGCGTATTCGTCAGCCGCGCTGGAGTTGTGCTATTTTGTGTTGTTTTTCGTGAGCGGTGGACGAGGCGCGCTTGGCTGAAGTCGCGTTAGGAAGGGACACAGAGGCGGAGGCACAATCTCCGTGATTTCTTGACATCTATTCCGACTATATATATCGCTTGTTGTTGCGCCGTGTGTCCGGCAATTCGGACTCTGTGCAAGCTGCTTATGGTATATAGGGTGTCCTATTGTGACGATATAGTGCTAATTGGTAGAGGCGTAAATGATTTATATACGTACTTGATATGCATCGTCAGTTTTCTCGCTCACTGTGTTTTCGTCTTGCCCGGGCGGAGCGTCGGACGTGACCACTCCCGAACGTGAAGAAAAGGCATTAGTACAGAGCACTGATATGCCACCCATGCCTTCTCGAGTCTACCAGAATGATAAACAAGTACAATAGATCAAGAAGGCCCAATGTGCGTCCAAAATCTTGCGTGAGGGGAAAACTATCCTGCACTCGCTGGATCGGGCCTCGCACCCCGGTATAGATAGATGAGACTACGTAAGACATCGACGAAAAGTTCGACGCTATATGCACGTATACGCCAAGTTTTCTCGGAGACATCGCGACTATGCGGTCTGTAACCGGGATTTCGGCCCCTTCAGAAACCGGTTCATGACAAGACCTCGCGTCGCCGTGTGCCCTATTCAGTAAAGTTTTCACTTGACCTGCCGTACGTATAGCGAGCGGCCTCCTTGCATATAAGGATATTATGGCGAACGTGGAAGTCCCAATGCTGGGCTTAGCCCTACCTAGCAGCACCTTGGTTTGAGTTGGGGATGTATATTCGTCTCTTCGTCTAGTTTGTGCCCTAACTTTCTTTGAAAGAGTGTTCCGCAACATAAGCCGTGCGTGCTTTTTTTTCTTTTCTTGCAACGAAGTTCGCCCTCTCGGTGAGTATAAATAGCCTACAGAAGTGTGCAGGACCTCGAACAGCGAATGCTGGTCATATTGGCTGAGTGAGATGAATGTTCTGACCTCTACGACTTTCTTACGAAGACGCATATGCGCTTCGCTCTAGCAAGACAGCTCAAAAATACGGAGAAAAAACCAAAGCGTTCGCGATGAACACCCCAGCAGCGTTGCTGATGGCCGATTTTTTCAAACAGTGTCCACATTATGTCATGCCTGTGCGTGGTTCTTTTCACAGCCGTGTACTACATGTATACGCGAAAGGTTAACGCGACTGCTATACCGTGTCACAGAAGGATTGCGGTTAAAATTTACTCCCACAAATCAGTGTTGACCACAGGGGGGTTCTCCTTTTGTGGCCAGCTAAACATCTCCTACCAAGCGTAAGAGGGCCGAAAAAGGGGACGGAGGAGAAAGATAGAGGGGGGTGGGGGGAGTTAAAGAAGTGAAAACTTTTACTCCGTTTCCCCGCCCTGCGTGGCGCGCTCACGAGGCATCAATTTTGCTGCTCGTCCATCACTGAAACCGCCGCTAGTCGCCGCCACCGGTCGAGACCGGACACAACCACCCGCTGCCGTTTCTCTCGTCTTCCTTTCGTTCCTTTGTTTATTATTATAATACTTTACTTTGGTGGCTTCTTCTCACTGCCTTCGCTCGCTTGCCTTGCAAGCAGAGGGTGCGTTTCTTTCGCTCCCTCCCTCTCGTCTTGATCTTCTTTCTTTTCGGGCCCGTGTATAGACGAGACGTTGTTGACACGTCGGCGGTTCAGAACACCGGCAGGAAGAACACGGGCTTTCTTCTTTTCTTCTTTTTTCATATTTTTGCTTGCTTTGTTTTATTTTATGTCGTTTCACGGACGGGCGGCAGGGGGTCAAGTGAAGCGGACGGAAGGAAGATTCCGCCACGGCGCAGGAAGGGCGCGTTCGCGGTTCGAAGACAAGACAAGACGAGTCAAACGAAGAGAAAAAGAATCGAGTTAGGAGGCACACACACGTACACACGCACATCTACGCACACACACACACACAAACACAAACGCAGACGGGAAGCAGCAAAGGAAGCTGACAAATACAGAGAAAGTGCGCGGCCTCGGCCCTATAGCCTGTACAAAAGACGCTGACAGCACGCTCTGGTTCGTAGGCCAGCGTGGTTCCACCCTTCTTGACCGCGTGCCGAAAAACAAAAAGCAAAGCGTTCGCGCCAGGCCCTCCCGCCTTTCGCCCTTTGCATGCTGGAAAGGACCTCGTCTTCGTCGAAACGCGGCGGCGCGCATTCGGCTGCCGTTTGAAAGAATGGCTCTGGCGAGGCGGACGTAATTTTCGCTCGCTTGTTAAGTTCGCGCCTTCGTGCTTTTGTTGTTCCCCAGAGAAAAGCTGCGCTGGGACACGGCTTTTTGCTTACCTCACGTGCTCAAGTTAAGTCGGCCAGTTGTGCGCCATCTTCTGAGGTTCTTGTGCGTCATGCTTGTTTTCTGCTATCTATTTTTTTCGATGAGGGAGGGAGGAGAGGGAGGGGGCGAGGTTTGTTTCCCGAGAGCTTAGAGGACATACAGAGCAACAAAGGAAGAGCTGATGGCGAGAAATTAGAACCAGGCAAAAGTTTGAAACGAGGCGTAAATGTGTTGTTTGCCATAGATGGCTGTGCGCTTCAATGGGAAGCAATCCGTTATCCGTTCTTCCGATATCTTCTGTATGTGTGTATTCCTTTATTTCTTTTTATTTTCGTCCCGAAAGCATGACAGCCGAATGTTTAGTTACTCGATAAGTGAGTAGAAATGAGCTGCTATACGGGCTGCGAGATGCTTTTTTGTTTAATATGTTACTTACTGAGCTTCCTTAGAACGACTCTGGAAAAGAAGAAATAGTGAAAGAGAAAGATATACGCTCAGCTTGTTGTCTTGTAGCTTATTTACGACAAATTGGATACATTGCATTGAAGGACATGGCTGAAAGTGCACATGGATGACCGTGCACATAATAAATGAGCAGCTGCAGATGTTAGCCCCCTCGCTGTGCTTAGCATGCAACTCCATGGGCTGGGTGATAGGTATGGTACATACACAGGGATGGCCCCGCGTTCGGTCGTCGGAGGGAGGGAGGGAAGGCATGGATGTTAACCAGTCAAGAGTCCGGCTGGCTATCTTGTAAATTGCAAGATCTGTTGTAAGTTAATTAGTAACATGTGAATTAGGTAAATTTTGTTAAATAGTGACTTACGCATTTGACTGCTCGTGAAAGTAATCTCCACCTCTTCGAGTAATTTAGTCCGAGGTTTAAAATTGTGCTATCAGCCACAGGTGGTTTTCTATTTTTTTTATTTGATGCAGCTAAAGAACAAACAAACCCTATATGCCAAGAACGGCACCACTGGGAGAACAGCTAGAGGTCTAGCAATACCTTGAGCTAGTGGTCACTTCGTGCATGCCACACGGCATTGTGCATAGGGCGCTTATACATATTTGGAAACGAAGAGGCTGCTCCTACACGGGCTACCACGTACTATACATTAAGGAGGAACATTGCGTTCGCTTTGCATTTGCTCACTGCTATTCTGTAGAGTAAATGAATATTCTGTTTATCACAATAAAACAACCCATACAGGAACGAGATATTGGCAGGCCCTGCATGCTGCGCATTGTTTAATTCGAACCGCGGCAAAATGCGAGTCAGTGATTCCCGAGATCTTACCTACGCCTCTAGCGTGAGACTATGCATGAGATCAGGGCTCCTCTAATATAGCGCGGACACCAGAACCTTGTCACTGAGCCTCCGTGAGAGAGGCGATATGCAAGAGGGAAAAGAAACGCGAAAGATGTCTGCGCGGGCAGCAGATCTTTACTCGATGCCACATTCGCAATCAGACTGTCTGCTAGACTGGCGTGGTAGTTCCGCTTATCGCATATCGCGAATGGCGCGCAGTGGATCGTGCGTGCACCCCTCCGTTCTCACCACCATATAGCTTTCCCTGTATGCGTCCTGATGGACTCTAGGCTTTACATCACAGCCTGGCAGCCTGTGCAAGGCTAAGCCGGCCTGATTTTGTCGACACCACTCCTCCTCCCTCAAAGCAACACCGGCGATACGAGAGGACGCCGCATAGTTCAGTACTCGTGAATAATACTGACCGTATTGTCCACAGCCGTCGAGCGAGACGCCAGTGCTGGCCGTAAAGACAGCGGCCAAACTTTTCTTCGCCGCTACAGCGCGTATGCACAAGCGGCCCATACGCGGCGTCCGCTCGCGCGCTTTCGTTTTCCGGGGCAATTAGTTAGCACTCATCCACGTTGCGCGGAGGGGCTGCGTGACGTATCGCCGGCTTGTTTTGTCTTTAAGCCCCGCATCTTTCGGCCTTCTTTCGGCTCGCGGCGCTACTGCCGCCGACGTTTTAAGGCGCACGCACGCCTTTCTCTCTCTCTTTGTCGGTTTCGCCCGGGCCGACAGTGAGCGATCTCGCTCGCTCGCTCGCATGCCACAGTCAGTCGTGCTCGAGTACGCCGCGCAAACACTCGCACGCCTAAACGGATGGCGTGCAAGCCTTTGCAGCGTTTCGCGAGGTAGAGCCTGTTCGAAACGATAGATGCGGCGGCAGCAACAGAAAGAGCGAGTGTAGTGCGAGAGAGGGCACGCGCTAAACAGCGCTTTCGTTTCTTCTTTTCTGGCCCTCTTTTGTCTCCACCGGCCGAATACGGAGGTGGTCACGCACGCGAGGGCCTGCGGAGAAGCGAGGCCCTCGGTGTACGAACGTTATAGCTGCCGTGTCTTTACCCCCGCTAAAAAGTTGTTTTCTTTCCTGTAGTTTTGCTTTAGAGACGGCGAGCAGACGTAGGCGCTCTGCTCGCGTGTTCGTGCGCGTGAATTAGCACTATCCCTTTCTCTACACGAGGGGAGTACTTGACATACACCCTTCATTCGGGGTACGCCATTAAAGCCACTCCTTATGCAAAATGCATACACTCAAGAAGAGGAGCACGTGCTTCAAATGATTACCGTGATAACGGATAGTCTAAACGTTTTTAGACTTTAGTGAAGGTGAAGTCCGCGACAGTATAAATTTTCAACCTTCGTCAGCCACTCTTCATCAATGATTCTGGTAATACGCGGGAAGGTCCAATAAACTCGGTGAAGCATTTCTCGATTATTTTTTTTACATTTCATTTCGGCATTTTCAGCGCATATAATATTCGTGGCCATTTTAAAAGCACATGTCGCCCAAAAGGAACGCGCTAGTTTGCTTCGCCCCATAGAGACATTGTCTGCAGAGAAGCACGCTTCTCGGGAAGACGCAAACGGACGAGCTTTGCGCGTGTCGGCGGGGTGTCTTTCATTTCGCATTGTTGACACCACTCGTGCGCAATATTTATTTGCACAATAAAGTTTTTGAGCCATTCTACATCGTGCCACTACCGAAAGGTGAAGCTACGACGTCGCAGTAAACCGCTCTGGCGCTCCCAAGTATGTGGGTGGTGTTAAAACTATAGGCCGACAAGGATAACACCAAAAAAAAAAAGAAACGAAAGGAAATCTGAGGGCACCTAAGCGCTTCTTATGAGCTGTGAATGCGAAACTACTGATGTCCAATTGAACGCCTCTGAGCGGTCCTTCGAGTTTTGCGCCGCGAATAATGGTTTCGGGTTTTGCTGCCGGGTATGTTATCGAATTTCGCGATTAAATTGGTGCAGGTTATTATTTTTTGTTTTCTACAGTTTCTGCGTTAGAATGTTGGCTGTAGACATGAATCGTTTGTACGACATTGCTGGGAAATCAAGGACTCCGCACGCCACCAAGGTCCTGCGCGAAGAGAGACCGAGGAATCAGCAGCGGCCACCAAGACCGGCAGGCGCCTCCAGCAGCTGAGCTCACTGGGGGAGAAATAGGGACCACGCGCCGGCTTCCGGGAGCGAGACGGCGGCTATCTGCTCCGTCGAGGCGTGCTGGTGACGTGGCGTCGCGGTGATGGCGCCCACGCAACACGTGGCGCGGTAACAGTTGTTCCGTTTCGCACGCTCTGCTCCGTGGAGGCGCACACGTGACCTGGCGTCGCAGCCAATGGAAATTTAGGTGCCGTTTCGCTGCTACAGACGCCCGCTTTTTCGCTCAATAGGTCACTTGATGCTTTCGCATCGAAACTTGGGCATCATGAATTCTAAACAAAAATAACATGTGCAGATGTGGCCGACGCTGAAAACAGTAATTGGTATTATAAAAGTATAATGAAAGATATGTGGCTCGTGAGGTGAAAGTGGACGTAGTCTGCGCAAAAAACAAGAATGTTAGCAAGCTGAAGCGTACAGTCACAAAAACACAATGAACCCCAAGGCAGCAGCATTACGTTTATAACAGCGATGTCCACAGAAGCGGTGCAGGAGAGTGACACAGGGGACTAGTACAAATCTCGCGCTCGACTCGCGCAATCCAATTTGAACCCACGGAGACGCCTTGGTTCGCAGGCGGGGAAGGGCAGTTTTCTTTTCCTTGCGTGGACGACCTCCTCACCCTAAATTGCATTTAGTTCTCCCTCTTTGTATTGTTCCTCTCTCTCTCTCTTTCACACCCAAAAGCACGCGACAGACGCCAGCTTTAAGTTCTGCCTTTGCGATGTACGTTCGCCCTTCTTTTTGCTCCGGCCCTTTCTTTATTGCCAGTCGCTTCCTTCGGAAATGAGTGCGCTTCAAGTATACTTCCTCGCTTCCGCCGAACGTAGAGGGGGAAAACGGGAGGAAAGAGAGAAAGGAGGCGAATCACGACCTGATAGAGCGAAGGCGACCTCCGTCTCGACTGCAAGCGCAGTCAGGTTGGAGCGCACGCGAGAGCCGACAGCGGCGCCCACGGCTCCGAAATCGGGGAGCCTGTCGGCGCGCGCGCGCACACTACAAACAAACGCGCACAATACGCGCGCGAGCGCTGCGAAGCCGGGACACCGGCTCGACGTCGTTGACGCCGGCGTCGAAGACTGGGTGTACGAGACGGGGGAGCGATCAAGTGGACGGAAACGAATGGAGGATGCGTGTGCAGTCTAGGAAAAGGAGCGAAGAAAAAAGAACAACAGAAAAGAAAAAGACTCACCGTGTGGGAAAGGGGAGAGAAATAAAGTAAATTGCGCAAGAAAAACTGTAACGTTTGCGCTAGGTGAGGAAGAGAACAGCAGCATGGAGATAGCGAGTGCGTGGGGCGCCTTGTGGATCGAACTGCCGTTTCACACCGCGGGGACTCGCGCCTCTCTCTTCTTATTTTGACGGCTTTCCCGTTGTTCTGTCTCGTTCGTTCTCGGCGCTTGTGTCTCTGTGTGTTTGTCTGTACGAGTGTTCCCCGTCGCCTATTATCCGGGGATCTCGCTATTTGGATTGGTTTCTTATTTTGCTCCCCCATGCAGGAAAGGCTCTGCTCCGCGTTGTCGTCGACGGCCCCTCGCGCAGAGCCCCGTCGTCTGCTGCCGTGTTCTCGCGTCGTCTGCTCTTTCTGCCCGTTCGCTGGCTGCTTCTGTGCGCTTTGTGCTCGCTGGGGAGATACCGAGATGGAGAGGAATGAGAAGAAGAAAGACTGATAAATCATAGGAAGCGCCATGATGTGGAATGAATGGGGGAGAAAGAGAAAATTTGCCGGCGAAGACAAACGTCGGTGTCCTGAACTCTTGGAAACCGACTCCTGAAAACACGGGGTGGAATCGGTCTGCAGAAGTAAGGAAAAGAAAGAAGCAGAGGGTAAAAGGAAATGAAAACATATCTGTTTTTCTCTTGATGCGGCTGCAGGGCCATTGTCATCTATGTTTTGTCTTTTTCGAGAGCGATTTCGTGTGGGAGGTCGTTGTGGAGAAAAAAGAAGGTGGCCGCTGGGCACGACACTTCAGCCTTTGTGAGGTCCTGCTCTTTCGACTGTTTAGCCTGGGGCGGCTATTGTTTTCGAGGACCGAAAGCTTGTTCGTCGTTTTTGCTTTTCTTTTTTCTGTTAAACGCCGTCTGGCCGTCGTATTGTTTTCCTTGCAGCCTCCCCATCTGACCATTTGTTTCCCACTCTTTTTAAATCATGTGGTCCTCAACATGAGCAACAATATAGTCGTGCGTGGTTTTAAGCTCTACCCAATGTGCTTTTTCACTAGGCTCTTGATATTCAAGACTATATCGGTACGGAGGTTCGAGTGCTTGATTTCCAGTGAAAACGTTATGTGCAGTAGTTATTATGCAACATGTGCCGTATTACAATATTAAAGACGGGTTAGGGCCTGCGGCTGTTTCATTTCAAGATGAATACTTACTCGGTCTGCTCGTTAGCTTAGGTGAGATTAGACTAGGTTACGAGGGCAGTGGGTGCAGTGCTGCACTTGTCACCTGTCGTCACTTGTCACTTGTCACTGTCACTTGTCACTTGTCACTTGTCACTTGTCGCTGCACTTGTCACCTACCTTGGCGGTGGAAGACACTTGGATGGCGAAACGCGCTTAGCAATCCAGCAAGGGATCGGGTAAATTCTGTTCCATATTGCGCAATGCAAAATTTCGCACCGATTTCAAGTGTCCAATATGCGCAAACGTCAGTTATAAACGTACTTGCATGGAGCACGTCGTTGTGGCAAGCTATCAAGATGCGTCTCACTAACCAAAAATTCACTCACACTACGTCGCATCACTCATTGATGCTGGTTTCCCAAGTGCGGAATTGTTCGTCAATAACTTGCTCGGATATTGCTCGCAATCGATGGAAGACCGTGATTGCTTCGAGCGATTGGCTTTGACGTTCTAGAGAAACACGGGGACCCTCAGTGACGCCGCAGTGAACGACATGACCGATTCCGGGCACTTGGGGTGCTCCAACGTCTAGTATAGCCGAAGCTCGGCACTCGAGCGTTTTCTCATGCCGACCTCATACGTTGTCGCGACCGGGGGTCGCACCAGCAAACACGTGTTCAGCAGGAGAAGGCCATGGTAACGCAAAACGTTGTATGAAAGACAGCCGGAGGTTAGGCGTCAGCGGACCCTGCGTAGCGTGATATCGCATAAAAACAGTTAGATTCCTGCGCAAAAGCTGCTTTTTTAGAGCACGTTCCTTGCTTTGGTTTCCCACATTAAGAGAATGACAGAAGCTGGCGACCTGAGTTTAGCTTCGAAAGTAAAGGAAATGCGAAGAGGCACTCAAATCTTAAACTGCTGCCTGAAACTCAGTGTTCAATCCTCAATATTCACATCTAAATCATTCAACCAAACATCTTGCCACTGGGGTCTGGGAAATGATGACCAGCGACGACCTCCCAGAAGGCTTCACAATTCTGCATCGCTCGGAGTTTCCGACCATACGCCGCGCAAGTTTTCCAATAACGAAAGGGCGACAGGCGCCCGAAATCCCACCGGCAAGAGACTCACACCAAAGCAGGAAACGGTGGGTTGGGTAGGGGAAAATTGAACTCGTCGACGGAATCCTTATTTAGACAGAAGGATGCGCTACAGACTGCTGACCATGCTGAACGATGCAGTCTCGAAGGCACATTTCCGGATGACGGCTTATTCGAGAAAACCTATTCTAATGCCAGTCAGAAACACACATCTACAAACGCGGGCATAAAAACTAACGAAAAAATGTTCGTTAACTCGCTTTCACCCCTCGCCACTTTCGATTCGTTTCCTCGGTAGTGAAGCTCCGAGTTCTCTGAGGCGGTGTTGTTGTGAGCTTTCTAAACGTAACAGGAACGTAAGCAAAGATTCACTTTGCTAACAGTGCCCCCGCGCGTCAGTAGCTGACCTTTTCCATTTTTCTCAAGAACAGCGAGGCCTAACAGTGCTATACGGACGATCTGGTGTAAGGGAAAACAAAAGAAGCCGGGGGCGAAGGAGTCAGTGAAGAACGAGGGATGGCCGACGTTACCCGAGATGGAGACGCTGGCGCGGCTTCGCAGCACAGCACGGCTCAGAAGTGGGAGACAAAAAAAGATGAAGTACAGAGAGAAAGAAAAGCCTGAATAAACGAAATAATTGATAGCAAGAGACACGTGAAAATGTGAACGGAGGAAAAGTATAAGGCTCGAACAGGGAGCGCTGGCTGGCTGGCAGGCACAACATCAAAATACTGAGGCAACTCTCCCCAAAGAAAGAAGGAGTGAACAGGGAACCCCTAGAGGAAGCAAAATAAAGAAGCCAGGGCTTGAAACGGGAGATGTGGCGCAAACGACTCCATCCGGAGGATCCACCGCGGAGAAAGAAGTCGACGCAGTCGTCGCTCTGTGCAACCGTCCAATTCTTATTTTTACTTGATTCCGGGGTACTACTTCCTCTTATTTCCTATGTGTTTCTTGTTCTTCTCATTTTTCTTCCCCTTCATCCACCGATCACGGCTAGACAGCGAACAACGCTCTAGCCGGGCGGGCAAAGCCAGCCGAGCCCCGGCCGGGCAGCCTGCGAGCGAGCGAGCTAGCGGGTGCGAGGAGCGGAGCGAACGAAGGAGTAAACGAGAAATAATAGAGCGAAGAGGAAATGAAAAGGAGGAAAAGAGAAAGCGAACGCCTCCCCCCCCCCCCACACGGCCGGCGGCGGCGGCGTGCTACCGTCCTGCTCCCTCCCCCTTCCCCACCAACCTCGCGCGTCTTCCCTCCGGTTCTCCCGACTGGCGCGCGGTTCCCACACGGCGGCCGCGGGATGGAAAGGACGGGAAGATAAGAAAAAGGTGGAGAGGCGGCGGGCGCAGCGAGCGACGAGTGAAATGGAGGCCGCGAAAGAAGGCACGCACGCACGCAGAAAGAGGCGCGCGCAAACGTGCGCAGCCGTAGCGGCGGGTCTCGGGAGAGTCAGCGAGCCGAAATGAGCTGCCTGCGTGGCTGCTGCCGCCGGGGTTAGGAAGAGGAAGAAGGGGAGACGGCGAAGAAGTAAGCCAGATGAAAAAAGAAGGAAAAAAGTAGGGAAAGAAGGCCGTTGCGAAAGGCATGCCGCGCGCGCACGCCTCTCAACCGGAGATGGGTTGGCGACGGCGGCCCAAGCGTGCGAGGAAGAAAACGCGATTTCTCTGCGTGTATGGTTCGGGAAGAGGGTTAAGGGAGAAGAAGGGGCGGAAAACGAATAAAAGGAGAGAGAAGGCTGCTTCTTTTTTGTTCCTTAGTGCTTGCGTCCTCTGCACAAGCTTGCGAGGTGTTACCACGGGTCTGTGGCCTGGTCGCCGACTTGCCCGAGTTTGTACGAAGGGGGGGGGGGGGGGGGGGCAGCTCCCTCGCTGCCTGCCCGCTTGATCGGGTCGCGCACCCCCTTCTAGGGAAGAAAGGGGAACGACCGATCCCTGGGGCCACCCCTAAGGACTCATGGGGAGACAAGGCGACGCATGAGGTTCGGGTTGGTTCTGCTAGAGCAAAACGAAGGAAAAAGAACAATAGAAGCACGAGGCCTTCGCAAGCCGGAAGGCAGCCGAGCAATGCGCGAGTTATCGGGAAACGATTCGGGCGAGAACTGTGAGTTCCCCTCGCAAGCTTCCCACTATCCCCACCTCTTCTTCCCTCTTCACGTGCTTCCTTCGGCGGCGTTCTCGGCACGTAGTTCCAGCAGCGAGCGTCTGTGGCGGCGGCCCGCGAACTTAAACGCGTGCCACCCTCCTCATCTTCTTACCAGTGGCCCGAGCCCTTCGATAGCTACAGCCACTCTCCATACGGCACAGAAGGCGCGCGGGCAAGCTTTTCTCTAGACGTTATAACTAGGAAGGAAAAGAAGGCTCTGGCAGCCGCTTAAGAGGGGGAGAAAAAGGAAAAAAGTTCCGGCGCGCAGGTGAGGGAGAAACCCTATCTTGGCACGGCAGCGACTTGGAGAGGAATGCAAAATATACCGCTTCGCCAGACATTTTAGAAGTGGGGGATGGGGGTTATATATATATATATATATATATATATATATATATATATATATATATATATATATATATATGTACATATATATATCGTACCACCGTTTCTGAAAGGAAAGCGATAAATAAAACAAAACGTGCTGGTTTTCCCACTTCCTGCAAGGCAGTGGCACATGCCTGAAAGGATATAAAAAAGGGGGAGGGAGAACGAAGCCCTTGAGTCACTTTCCGCCCCTTCGTGTGACGCAACGTGAATACAGGCGCGTGTGCGGAGCATCGCCTTGCGTGTGCTGCCCACCTTTCTTCTATCTGCTATAGTGCGGCCGGGTCAATTAACAAACCCCCGCTCGCAGCATGCACAAATGAAAGAGCGGGACCTTGCCACGTTTTCCCCAATGCCTTTACTTATACGTTTGTATCCTTAAGTAAGGCATGTTGTTGGGCTAGTCTGTTCATAGGTTCAGCAAAATTTTAAACTGCGTGAAGAAGACAGAACATGAACAGAAAGATACACGCACACACAAAGTGCAGTATTCCAACTTGCTTTGTTTCGTGAAGGCAGGGAATTTATGAGGTTATACAAAATAGAAAAACAAGGAACAATCGTGATGAAATTGTGCACGAAGCAGTGACGAAAAATAGCGAGGCCACGTGTGCTTTAAGAACATGCGATAGTCTTAATGTGCGCATCCAAGAATTCAATTTCCTTCCTTGATAGTGACATAGAAGGTGAGCTAACGCAGTTGCCACCCCTTTTAGCGATGTGGAAGGCTTCGGTGACTTCCCTTTCTGTTTTTGATTTTGCCTTTGAAAGGAATTTAGTGTGTTCCAGATAGGGCAAACACCGTTTGCTCTCGCATCCCTTGGGGAGATTGCTGCCCGTGTTGGTGCGCATGGATCGCTCGTGTTCCTTTCCACGCTTATTGAAGCAGCGGCCAGTCTGACATATAAGTAGAAACTGCCGCGTGGCAAAGGTAACTCGTAGATAACATCAGAGATGCCTTTAGTGAACTCGTTATGATGGTTCTTCTTGCATGAGCTATACTCCTTTTTTTCATTAGACAGTATAGAGGGCACACTTCCTTAAGGTTGCAAGATGCTGAAGAAACCGACGCGAATCCCATATCTTTCTGCAACCTTCTTAATGGTATGCGATATACAATGCAAATATGGCATGACGAAAGGTGGTTTATGGCTCAAGAGTTGCTCTTTCCTTTCCGGAGATTTTAGATTTAGAAGCAGGCTCTCAGATGTACTGCAAATTAAGTGACGAGGGTAGCCAGCGGACACCAGACGCTCAACCTGACATTTGAAACTGGATGGTACAGCGTGTGCACAAGGTTTCTGCAGGGCAGAGAGGCAACTATGCATGATGATGCCACGCGTTTCACATGTTTCTAATGTGCACTCTTGTAAGGTAAAAGGCCTTTGTTAGACCTTGGATTATACGACCAACAAACGTGGGCACCGGTCAACTGCAATTTAAGGTCAATAAACTGGCTGTGATTGTTCTTGGTCAAGTTATGGGTGTATTTAAAACGTTGCCCCTCCTCCTCCTCCTCCTCCTCCTGTGAGAGGCAAGGTTAGAATTTCTGTATGTTATGATTTAAAATAATCCGTGATTCTCATCACTATTCTGCTGTTTTCGTACGGTAGAGTGAGCAGCTACATATCCTCAAAATGTGAGGCCTCTGATCGGTACGCGACAAGCGAAGGGGCTCACTGATACGTGTATCGTGTATCACATAAGTGTATCGATTGATGCTGGCCAATTGATAAAACCGTGCAGTCCTCGCGCAGGCTTCCCCGACAAGCAAAGTGCAGAGCAAGGACTTGGATAACTGCTCACCTGGGAACTTTGCCACGTTTAGAACCAGGTCTACAACTTCTATAGTCTGTGCCGCGGAGTGATAACAAATCACTTAGTAATTTTGTATTCTACCAGCAGCGCTGAATACTTATTTGCGAACTTCGTGAACTCTCTCTAAACACTGCACTGCCATGATTTAAGAGAGTGTTTAGAAGCAGTTGCACTGGTGGCCGTGGGCACGCTTTCTGTTTGTTTGTTTTTTTCGATAGGAAAAAGCCCGAAATCTAGAGGACATGAAAGCGGTGTCAAACGCGGGCGGGTTAGCCGTATATATAGTAGGCGACTGCGGATTTGTTTTGACCACCCGGGGTTCTTCAACGTGCCCCCAATGCACTGAACACGGGCGTTTTCTTTTTCTTTTTTTTTTTGTATTTCGACCCCATGGAAATGCGGCCGCCGCGGCTGGCATTTGATCCTGCGACCTGGTGCTTAGCAGCGCAGCACCAGCTAAGCCACGGGTCATTGAGCTTTCGAATTTGATCGGTGTGCATGAAAATCTCACTGCCTCCAAATTAGCCATTTAGACAACTGCCACAATGGCACTAATGAGAACTCTAATTAATATTTTGTGCTAATTAATCTTTTGGCAAACTATGTCCACCTCCTAGGAACTCGTTTGCAAAAACATGATGTTCGCAGCGTTGACTAGATCCTTATAAATAATCTGTATTGTCTAGGAAAGATTATATATATATATATATATATATATATATATATATATATATATATATATATATATATATATATATATATATATATATATATATATATATATATATATATATATATATATATATATATCGCTGCCTATATAAGATGCGTTGTCTGCATTCTACTTTTCATGCGCTTCTTTTATATTTCATGCTTCCAAATTTCAAATATTCGCACAACACGCACGTTGCCCTGCAAAGAGCAGCTGATAAAAGTGGCAGGTCGAGTATGGCGACTATTCCTATACAATAAAGAAGAGAAAAGGACGTGATGCAAATAGTGCGTCACGAACACTATAGAGACAAGAGAAACGAACGTGCCTGAGTAAGCGCAGTTGCGTCACGGGTCCAACGTTGGAGTGACTGGCGTGCCGGAGTCGCTCATTGACACGTGCCGCCTATCGCGCGACGTATATTCCCGGGTTGCCGGCAAGAACACCCGGTCCGACTGGCCCCGGCTGATGTTAACGCGTTGGTTGAACAGTCAGCCCGCCGCTCACAGTCGGGCCACGGGCTGGCGACAAAAAGCGGCGGGTCTTGCGTCGAGCCACGTGCGTCCAGATTTGGCGCGCTTTCACTCGGCAGGAAAAGGGCGCGCGAGAGAGCACGTGGCCTGGCGCGCCGGGGGATCCGTTCCCGCGGCACGCGTTCGCGCGCTTTTATCAGCGGTGACGGACGCGCGCGTACCCCCACCGCCGAGGGGTTGGACAGGAAGACGGCGGGGCATTGTTATTCTCCCAGTGTATACGTATACGATAGATGCTGTGGGGGAGTGCCTCGGTGACTGCTTCATTCAGACAATACCGCTTGATACGACTTAGGACTGCCGGGAAGCATGAACATTAATCCAGGCGCGAATACGACTCACTGCGAAGCGTCGTAAACGAATTAAGACGATAATTGTCGAGCCGGCTGTGTCGACTACTCGAAAGGCCGAATGCGTCGCAAGTCATTCGTGTCACCTCGTCGAAACGACTCAATTACTTCAGCTATCGCAGCTTCTGCATCGGACACCGGTTCGTTCAGCTCATTGAATTGTTCCATGGTTCTGTTCCCTTTACGCAACAGTGAAGGTTAGAGGTACGCATGCTTCTCCAACCAACTCCTCCACCTTTCATATCACTTAGCTTCTTCCACGCTCTCTTATAGAACTATGTGCTCTCTTTGACCTGTTTGTGACCCGCCGTGGTTGCTCAGTGGCTATGGTGTTGGGCTGCTGAGCACGAGGTCGCGGGATCGAATCCCGGCCACGGCGGCCGCATTTCGATGGAGGCGAAATGCGAAAACACCCGTGTGCTTAGATTTAGGTGCACGTTAAAGAACCCCTGGTGGTCAAAATTTCCGGAGTCCTCCACTACGGCGTGCCTCATAATCAGAAAGTGGTTTTGGCACGTAAAACCTCAAATATTATTATTGACCTGTTTGTGCTGCAGGCGTGTATTGTTACGCCTCACTGACAAGCATCCAACCGCAAGAAGTTACCAATATTGGATATCGAAATCATCAAGTTTAGAAACTATTTCATTAGACGTTTTTTTTCTGTCTTTTCTTTTTCTTTCAAAGTATACTACACGACGTTTCGTGCACTGTCGTGAGTGCTGAGATCGCTATTGGCTGGAAAGTTGAACGTGGTGTGAGAACGAGCTTGTTCGCCTATAAAATCCAACTGCACTCAGCGACATACATTTGTAGAGCCCCTCTGTTGCGATTGCCTGGCCACGTCTTTGCGTCCACGATTGTGAGCTTGTTGATGGTTCGCACCGTTGGCTGTCACTTGCGGAAAATTCGCTGTGCGTCTTACGAAAACAAAAACAAATATCGAATAGGAAACGCTGTACGAATGGGCAACAAGGCTTCGCAATAACTTACGCTATAACTAACACTCGCTGTGCATTTGCTCACGCTGCCGCGGGCATAGGTGTCTAAAAGCAAAAGAAAATGTACCCGCTGTATATTGCATATGTGGCAAGGTTATTCAAGTATACCTTGTGACATCTGTATCTTGCCCCGCTTGTCTGCACCTCGAGATAACGATAGCTATACGTATGCTATATCTAACACCGAGGACAACAAAGATAACTGTGATGGCCTTGACCACTAGAAAAAGCCAGGCTTGTCTTATCGCTCTCTGTTTCTTCCTATTTCTTTTGTATGTGTATGTGTGTGTGTGTGCGTGAGAGAGAGAGAAATAGATAGATAGATAGATAGATAGATAGATAGATAGATAGATAGATAGATAGATAGATAGATAGATAGATAGATAGATAGATAGATAGATAGATAGATAGATAGATAGATAGATAGATAGATAGATAGATAGATAGATAGATAGATAGATAGATAGATAGATAGATAGATAGATAGATAGATAGATAGATAGATAGATAGATAGATAGATAGATAGATAGATAGATAGATAGATAGATAGATAGATAGATAGATAGATAGATAGATAGATAGATAGATAGATAGATAGATAGATAGATAGATAGAGCGAGAGAGAGAGAGAGAGACAGCACATATGATACAGGGTCTCACTGCCAAATGCTGGACCTGGTGTAATGAAAACGCCGCTCAGCACAGAATAATTTGAGGCTCGACATCACGTGCACCGGTTCGATCGCCCACTGCGCATGCGAACAGGAACAAACCCCGTCGCCGTCGAATCGCGGAGCTCCGACCCCAAGTGCGGCCGCGACGTTCTCGAAGCGCTTGCGGCTGCGCCTTGCGGGACTGAGCGCGTCGGCGATTTCCTCGCAGTGCGCGCGCGTCGTTCGTGCGCGCGCATAGCGCGCGGTGAATCAATCATACTTTGCGCGAATAATGGAGGAGGACGTCATTTTGGACCACTGAATATTAGAAGCGGCGGTACAGCCGGTGCCCCCCAACGCCTGATGGTGACCGTTCGTCTATAACTGTGCGCGCGCCCGTCGCATGCACGCGACGCGCGCCCACCTGTGAGACCGACTGACTTCTCGACGCAGTGGGCGGGTGCGACGCAGGCGCTGCATGCCCAGCTTTCGGGTATTACTCTATAGGCGCCGCGGGGAGTGCATCGCGCTCGCAATTATGATCGGTGCGCGCGCACCGGCATCGACGCAGCTCGTTCGTGGCAGTATTATAGGAGCGCGGCGATGCGACAGGTGCGCAAATATGGCCGCTCGGCACTCTCGAACCTTCGAACTCTAAAGCCCGATTTCGACTCGTTCTATACATCTGTCAACTATTCTTTCTTTCCTTTTTTTTTTTTTTGAAACAAGAAAGCTGCACTGTTTGCGGAAAGTTTATGGGCAAGTAACCCAAAGCGTGAGCACAGAATGTAGGTAGCGGGTCGTGATGTGCGCGGAAGCCACGTGTTTGCAATTCACATATCGCTGCAGCTTCGGATTGTCCGGAGTGTGCGTGTACGGAAATTGCGCAACGCGGTCCGGTGACTTCTACCGCGTACAAAACAGTACGCGTCACTGTTTTCGCGTATCCTACTGGCGAGTGAGGGCTGCAATAGCGCACGCAGCGTCCGAGGCTGTGCGAATAGACGCGCTTTGAAATGACGGCGCGTTTGAGAGGGGAACGCGTCGCGCTCTGCGACGAGCGCACGCACAACCGCGCCGAGCAGCCGGTCGCAGTGAAAGCGGCAACGGTGAGAGGCTCCCGCAGCATAATACTGCACGCTGCATGCGTGCCGAGCCGCGGGACGAAGTGCTAGCGGCGCGGCGGTGAAGGCAGACTTATTTCGGAAATTCGGCCTATCCACGCGACCGGAAGCCCACCCTTCACTTCCGCCTCAAAACAGGAAGCGCTTCCTAATGGCGTCATTACAACGGCCCGCCCCGCCCAGCCATTGTTCGTGCGGGGCGTCGCGTCCGCGTGTTTCGAGACGCAGTTGCGTGCAGCATCGGCTAGGCGCGTTTTGCTCTACGATTATACATCGTCTATACTGGAACCAGCGCGTAGTCGCGTGAAATATTTGTAGACAACGGAGAGTTGGAACGTTTCTCGAGTTACGATCGAGCCGGCTCGGTGTCGGCGCTCCATGCATCGTGTACCGAGCTATACAGTGCTGCCGTTGCGTTTCGGGCGTAGTCTGAGCTGGACAGCTGGACTGATTCGCGCATTGTTCAAAGCCATGTAGCGCGTGTAGAAAGACGCCGAGCCTGTACGTATAGTTCCCATTCAGTCCGCCCGTTCTCTCTGCGCAGTACCCGAGTTCTCGGTTCCGAATATAGTGTGCAGCGCATATATTCACGCGTTGGATATGTGAGACAACGTGATCGGCGCCTTATGGTTGCTCCTTCAGCCACCTCAGGGTGCTGCAAAGTGGATCTTTGCGGAGACCGCTCAAGATTACAGAGGGAAGCGGTAAGGGAAGAATGGCGCTCGAAGGAAGCTTCACAAGCGTTGACGGCTTCAAGTATGGTCACCCCTAACAGTTTCAATAAATCTCATTCTGGGGCTATATTCACACACACAAAAAAAAATTATCTGCAGAAACGCCCTATGCCATTGGCTTGCACTTATTTAATATGTCCAGCATCGGGATTGGCTAAAATTTGCTCTTACGGAGGACTTTAGGGTAACGAATTTTCGTGAATATGCGGGCCCTCAACCGCAGCACAGTAGAAGCCCGTGGAGCTTCCGCTCTGCTGCACAGTATACGAACGGGCGACGCGCAAGTGCGCATCGCTGACACCCTGCACGCAGAAGCCGGGTTGCACGCTGTCCCTCGCGCGCTCTTCTATTCTGCATGCGGCCCTGCGGCGTCGAGCTCAATTCTCGCCTCTGAGCGCGCGAAAATTGGTATTGCACGTTGCGACAGCGCCCCCCTCTCCCGTTCCCCCTTCTCCTCTGTCCTCTCTGAGCGATCGTTTAGCGCGCGTCATTTCACCATTTCCTGAACGACGGCGAAGCCAGTTTATGGTCCTGTTCGCGTGCAGCTTGCTTTGTCTCATGCACGTGAGCTGTATATACCCATATATATATATACCTCGTTCAGTGCAGGCTCACGCTCCCCTTACATAAGTCGTCATCAAATTTATTTTGCGTTTCTATTGACGTTTTTCTTGCCTTCGATGGAGCGTCTGGTGTCATGCAGTTGAATACCTATATCGGGGATCCTGGAAAAGGCTGGCTACCGGTTCCAGCCATATCTATTGGCCCTTTAGCGCACGAACGTGAATTTGGAGGAGCCTTAGCAACAATTGACCGAACGACTGACGAATGAACTGATCTTCGCTCTACGGGTAAATATCAGCGCTGCTCATCCGTTTATTCTTATACGGATGCGCCCCGCTTGTGCGCTGTAGCGGCTAACAAGCTAAACTGAAGTAAGCTAGATTTTCACACTTCTCGGGGCAATGTTGTATCGACATAGAGATACAAGCCGGGCAGAGCACGTTAAAGAAGTTCAAAAGACAGTCAATTACAGACTGCTCAACTGTGTTGGTGCACAAAGATACCCGTCGTTAGGTCCTCGTTTGAATGCTTTTGCGCGATCTCGTGCGTTGCACCGCCGAGTTTCGTGATGGCCGCATCTTTTCAATCGCGTGCGACATCTTTCAGGGTCCGCAGACCCTGCGCTTGACAAAAATGCAGCAGAGAGAAATGCAAGACACGTGCGATATGTGAGCGCAACGAAACTTGGAACTATATTTTCCTAGCAAACGGCTGTTCAAAACAGAGCCTTCTTAACGTCGCCGGGTAAATACGGTAATCGGGCACTATGGGCGAAGTATCTGCGCAGGCTGCCTGCAGGGTGATCATGTAGGAGGTAATTGCATACTCTGTTGCGAGCGTACCGCACGTCGGCCGTGCTTCGAGCACCCATATACCTCTCTCGTGTGTGCGTACAGGCTTTGCCACCACGCATTTCTCGGCCCTGTTTGTCTTGCGCTTAAGCCATCCGTCAAACCGCGGCTGGTTTTGCGTCCGCCGCGGAGGAAGACACACTCACCGCGAAGCTCGAAACTTACAAAAGAAGCGCGCACAGCGGCGGAGGCTGCCGCGATAGGCGACTTTAGAACAACGCGTGTGAAAAATGGGCCCCTCCTACGTATTACTTTTCCTTTTCTGCGTTCTATCTTTCAGTTGACAACTTTTTCTTTGTTCTCTTTTTTTTTTAGTCCCTCGTTCATTTTTCTATGCTGCTCGTGCACCCCCTTCGCTTATAGCTTCTCAAGCGCCAAGCTTCATTCATTTCTATCTCGTTGTTTTATTTATTTATTTATTTATTTATTTATTTATTTATTTATTTATTTATTTATTTATTTTATTTATTTATCGACCAGCCACGTGTAGCTGCTGCTGCCGACACGTGAAATAGATGAATGTTGTGGGGAACAAAACCGAAGAAAGAAGGCTACTCATTCTGTGTCTTTTTTTTTCTTCTTAGAACGCATGGAGGTACTTATTTTCTGCGCACTAAGCTGAGAGCGTACGGCGTCAGGCATAAGACAAAATAAAACAAAAGCAAGGAGCGAGATTAATGTTGCCTTCACGGGGGCCCTGCACGGAAGACAGGGCGGCCCATTTACGTGGTTCCAGTGTACAAAAAAAAAAGTCTATACTGCATGATCTATACGTGAAGTCAGTACCAAAGCGTTTTGACTCTTAATATGATTGGCTTGTCATTGAAATGAATGAATGAATGAATGAATGAATTGCAATGAACCAAGGCGAGCCTTCTCGTTTTCGATGGCAAGAAGACGACGATACTTTACTCAAGCCCGTGAGACAAGTCCAAGTATATACCTTAGTGTTAACTTCACTTTGGCGACACCACAAACAAACAAACAAACAAACGAAAGGCAAGCAAACGACGACCATGACCATGACCGTACGGTGATTGTGAGAGAGCTTGTGCTATCCGCCGACATGGTATACAATGCTCCTAAGCATTTATTGCCATTGTTATTAAACCTTATTGCAGAATTAATGAGCGAAATTCAACATTGTCAAGACTATATAGGTTATTTACAGTTATGTGGGGGGACGAAAGTATCATCTGTCGCGTACAAATGCGAATAAAGCAGTGTCGAGACAACGTAAGAATTCTGTTGAAATTTCAGTTCCTTCGGGCATTTCGTCCTTGTCGCTAGTCTGAGCGACGCTGTTTCTCTGACACCGTATAGGAAGCTGCCGCGAGTGGTGGATGATGAGAAAGGAGCGTATAATCGAGTGAAAGTAATATCCTTGCGTTACACCGGCCTTGCGAACGTGTCAATCGCCTCTCTTGATTAAACTGGCCACATCAGAATAAATAACTGGCTGAATACTTGTCTCTCATGTACTGGTGTCTTGTTGCTGAGGCAGTGATATCAAAACGCGCTCACCTCGCTTCATCTACAAGATGGATTGGATCCACGGTATAAGCCGGTGGGAGCGCGGCCAACAGAACAGCAGAAGCACGGTGAAATGATGCAACGGTTGATCGCTGTGAACGCACGTGTAACTATGCTTCACTGGTAGCAGAACGCGCTGTCTACGGAAGCGAGAAAGAATAGTTGTTTTGCCGAGCAAAGAATCCAAGCAGATCTTTGCAATCGAAGCCTAAATTCGGACACTGCATCTTTGAATCTTTAGCGTAACTGTATAAGAAAGGTATACGAAAAGTCACAGAGCGTGGCTGGAAAGAAATTAGATGGGGAAAATAGAAATATGCGGTTTTTCTTATATTTTCATCCGTAAGTATTAATGCATGCTTTCGGAACAGTCTAATAACAAACCGAATAGACACAAGAAGAAGGAAAAATCTTATAGACTGTAATAGGTTGACGCAGGCACTGTCAAGAGAAACGAAAGGAAACGATGCCGCGCCTGACACCGTTGAAGTCAGCTTCTCAATAAAGGCCTCGTCAGTGAGCAAAATGCAGCGCACCGGACGCGCGCGCTTATATACAGGCATATAATTGAGCGACGCGCTGTACCGCGTAAAAGCGTGTTACCATGCATGCATAAAGGAAACTGTGTATAGAAGCTGCACAGCCGATGTTTTCCCATTGTGCTCACATATGTGGATCAACCGAGCAGTAAAATGGGTGGACCGGCGGAAAATTATAGCTCGAATATTATATGGGCGGTGAAGCGAGGCCAAAAGATATCAGCGGACACCCGCACGATGAAGTGGGCCGGAGTGGTATAAGCGCCGCAAGTTTGTTTCACAGCCTCTTCTGGAGGTTCACTCTTGAGTGTTGCGCGGAAATCAGCGTCTGCCGACTGACGAGCATATAGGGCTGCCTTTCGACGCCCGTCCGCACGCTTTTACTCTGGCGTGTAGCAGCCAGTTTGGTGCGGGCGAAAACGGGGAAAACGAGGCCCAGATGCGAAAAAAAAAAAGCGGACGCGGAACGTACATAAATGAAGCGGGACCACGCCTATATAAGTGAGGAGTTTGACGCCCGGCCACAAAAATCTTTACGCATGCATTTGCATCTTTTCCTCGATCTTGCGGCCGCGGAGGTAATATCGCGAGCCTTCAGACGCAAAACAAACGTGTGTCACATTTGGCACGTAAGTTATTTGTGTAGGATGTGCAGAGCAGGGCGTACACCGGCGTGGCATCTGTAGACCTACTCTTACCGGACGAACAGTGTAGCTATGAGGAGGGAGAGAGGGTACACCCGAGGGCTCTCTCTCTCTCTCTCTGACGCGGCTGTTTGCCAGTTTTGTCCACCCGCACTTGGACAGTTACGTGACAGTCACGACGGGGAACAGTGGCGCTCCAGCTGAGCAGCGCTATTTTTTTTATTATTATTTTTTTGTGTTTCCAACTGAACGAACGAATAGTGCTTCATGCACGTCATGCTTTCATCGAACTTTATATCGAACATCCATACTAGCCCTACATGTCCCTGGTTTCTTCACAGCGATTGCTATTAAGGCTTTAGCTTTATCTAACTATCTTATCAATATGACTCGCTCTTTATTATTTTTCTTCTCTGTCCTTCTTATCTATTCTTCCACTTTCCCCATCCCCAAGTGTAGGGTGTAGGGTAGCCAACCGGGCACGTACTTGGTTAACCCGCCTACCTTTCCCTTTTCGTTTGTCTCTCTCTCTTATCATCATAATGTTTTTCATCATTATCAATGCTTATTATCGTCATCGCGTTTTCTCGCCCGAGGAAAGTCGCCAGAAAAACAAAAGGAAAGGTACATTTGTCCTCACCTAGAATTTTATTCCGTCCGCGACGTCTGAGTCGTTGTGGCCCGGCCGTAGCTGTCGCTGTACAGTGGCCGTCCTTATTGACGCGGCCACTGTCCTATTGACTTAGAGGTTTAGTTTCTTTAAGATGGCCTCTACAGCAGTTTCTTCGTTTTTCGTACCTTGTGAGAGCGTAGAGGAAGCCGGGACTTCTTAGCTGCGACCAGCATGCTGAACTGACTGTGTGGTGGTAATTTGCACAACACCGCGTCCACAAGAAGCATGTACCGCATTGCAATGAGATAGTGAGAGAGAGAGAGAGCAGGAGAGGAGAGCCGTGAATCAAACTGCTAAGGGATACGGAACGGTGCATGGAGGCACGTCGGTGCGGCGCTTCAGGGACATCAATAGGAGAAAGCGCGAAGACACGCGCCCACACGGGCACATGCCTGACGAACGCACGTAAGCGGACACAAGCGGGAGAGTGGGGGGGGGGGGGGGGGGGGTTGCGTTGGAAGGCGGCGGCTGGCGTGGTGCGGCGGTTTTTTGAATGACGCGCATAAATTCCGCCTCGGAACGGGAGCCGCAGTTAGCGTAAAATATGGCCGCCTTTTTCCGCGCCGACGCCTCTCTCGAAGCGTCGACGTCGTCCCCCCCCTTTATGCGTGGTGCTCTCTCTCTCTCTCTCTCTCTCTCGGTGCATGCCGCGCGGACATTCCTGGCCTCGGACCGCGGATGTTTCGCCGCGCTGTGCACGAAACAACCGCGATGGCGGCGCACCGGCCATCGCTGCTCGTAAAAAGAAACACGGACACCGCTCTCTCTCTCTCCCGCGTGGCTCGCTATATTTTACACTGAAGCAGCGGGCGCTTCATGCACGCACTCTCCCGCGCATGCGCTGCCACCGTCCTGTCGGCATATATTTTGCGCTGCTTTACATTTATGCGGATGCTTGTGCATTCGCCCGTGTGGTGGGCGTGCGGGAGATAGAGAGAGAGAGAGAGAGAGAGAGAGAGAGAGAGAGAGAGAAAGGAAACGAGAATGCGAAAAGGGACTCTCCGCACACACGCGGTGAGCCGCCTGACAGCGATCCTATAGCCTGTCATGCAGTCACTTATACTTTCAAAGTTCACGGCAGCACGTTTACAAACATTGGTGGTGGCAGCAACCAGATTCGATTCCTCCGGTTTTTTTTTTCTTCACGGAACGGTTTCTCGAGCGCGCCAAGGCGCGATGGAGAGCACAGTTTTTTGTTCACTGAAGCACGAACAGTCACGGAGTTGAAATTAAAAAAAAAAAGAAGGACGGCCGATGTTAACCAGGATTGCGTCCGCGGATAGCTACGCTGCATTGGGTGAGAGTGAAGAAAAAGGACAAAAGTTGAGGAGAAGGAACAATGGGCAGCGCGTTTGCACTCGGTGGTCGCAGTCTTTATTTTGACGACTGACCACAGCGGGGCTCAGGATGTTTCGCACGCGCAGACTACACCCGAGGAGATATTTGTCCAGCTCTTCTGCCGCATGAATGGTCTACCCGGTTCGGGCTGGAGCGAAGATGTTCATCGAAAGACTAAGGAAGCTCACGCGAATGCTATACGTTAGCTGCAGCTCTTCATACGCATATAGAGGCGGTTCCTTCCAGTATTTTTTACAGGCAATTGCTACGCTCGAGCTCAGTGACGTTGTTTCAAATTAGCATGAATCAAGATCTTGCTAACTATTCCTTAGCGTCAACCAAGTATGGGAACTACGTCCAAAATCTTCATACGTGTATTCTTTCGCCCAATTTGTGGCAATGGTAATGACTGCTTGCGTGGGAAGCGTAAAATGTGTGGTGTGAAGTGGCTAGTTGTCGTGTGGCGCCGTCTTGCATAATGCATTTTTCACGTGCAGTGAAGTACGGTTTCGTGCACGTAAGTTTGCTGTTAAGTTCAGTGGAGTGCGACGCGATATAGCGAGCGTGTCTTTGACGGAGTACGTGTGCGTCTGAATTACGAATATTCCTGCACCATTCGCTCGACTTAATCGAGACAGGTGTCAGAACCGGACGACCCTGCGTGTTTGGTTTGTATAGCGACGCAACCAACAAAGTGCGCGTGGTTAAAGTATGCGGACGTATACAGAGATCGGTATACGATCTGTGTTTTTGAACGGACCGCCTATGGATATATGTGTGTCTGTGTATAGCAGAGGCTATGGGGAAGTTGGGTCGACCGAAAGTCGTTCAAAGCGAGCATCACGACCAGTTTCGCTGTGGAGCCTCTCTTTGTGCCAAGTCGTCGACATGCACGTTTCCTCGTTCAAGGTGATAGCGCACGCAGACAAAAGTATGCGCGCCACAAGTGAAAGGCGGGAGTGCAAAAGAAAAAAAAAATTGACATCAAGAAGGAACAAACTGAAGGAGGGTAGCTCCAGCCCAACGTACACGACCACAGGCAAATACGCGCTCATGTACAGGCCGTCAAAACCACTGTGTATGCGGGAGAGAGACGCATTCCTTCGGGCTCACGCACGTACGCTGGCAGAATCTTGCGAAGAAGATGCGAACGAGACAAAAAACAAAAAAAAGCAAATCGAAGAAAGACGAAAGTCGACATGCAACGAACGGGCCCTGCGATACACACGCAGCAACAACAAGCCCCCCTCTATTTTTTCGCCTGCTTTGCACACTGTTCGTTCTTTGTTGTTGTTCTTTTATTCCTACGTTTCGGCGCCGGCGGCGTTATTCGGGGTGGTTCCTCTCTCTGTATATGGCCGCGCACCAGCACGGCAGCCACGGCGTCTCTGCCCCGTCCGTGTACCTGGCCAACCTGAGCCCCTCCGCCGCTGCAGAGTCCGAGCATGAATGCGTCGCCCGCAGGCAGGGAGAAATCATGCAGCGTGCATCGCTCAACGTCAAACCGCTCTCCTTCCCGTGAATGCCGCTGCTCTCTTCTGCCGCCGGCGGCAGCGTACACCGACCGCCGCGCTGTCTTCCACACCGGGACCGCTTCGAGCGCACACTCGCCGTCCGTTCGTCTCTTTATTTCTTCTTACTTTTTCTTTTTTTTCCCGGTGGCTTAGGGACGCGTACGTTGCACGGTTCAACCAAAGAGGCGACGCGACGCCGGCTTTTTTGTTTTCTTTACACGCCACTCTTAGAAGCCACGACAGCGGCACGGTGCCCCTTGCAAGAGAGGAGCTCATCTATCGGCCGCCCGAGGAGCCGCTCGTCTCGAAGACGTCTCGTCGACGCACGAGGCCGCGTTGTCGACACCCCCGCGCGGTGCCGCCGCGTCGCGTCTCAACTCTTGTCGCGATTCCTCGCGTCGCGCGCTCGTCGCGGCAGCTGCCCCGGGCACCATCGCCGCGGGGAGTCCGTCCTCCGGTTCCGCACCGTCTCCTGCGGGCGCCACGCGACGCCGTCGCTGGCTGACGCGCACTGGCGCGCGAGACCTGGCGCCACCGGCGGCGTCGTCGTCGTCGCGACGCGAGTGACGCGCACGCCGAAGTGTCACAGCCGTTGTCTTCGTCGCCGTCCTGCTCGCACAGACAAGCCGGCGATTGGAGAGTTACGTGCCGTATAGCCGTTCTGAACCTGTCTCTCTGCAGCAAGGCGGATTCAGCGGGCGATGGATAGCGTTGCGCGTTCCAGCGGTTACGCAGTTTCCCGGAGCCGCACGCAACAATCTCTGCCTCGCGACAAGTTGTGTTCGAGTTGTCGTTGGAATAGCTCGGTCGGTTCCGCATGAAATGGCACTACAGACTGCGCGGGATAGACCAGGAATTGGGCGGTATAGTAACAAAATGGAAATGAAAAGAAATGGAAGGGGAAGCATTAAATATATATTAATAGTACATCAATCAACAAGCATAACGAAGAAACAGGGTTAAAGAAAAGGTACTAATAATACGGCCGCTTATTAATGAAAATACTACAATAGCAATATTAGGATTAGCATTGAGAACTTGGCTCAATTTCTTTTTTATTTGGTCCCGCCTACGAACCAACAAAGAAAGCAACGAAATCCCAATAAAGAAAGGCGTCAGGCAGGCAGATACGGTGTCTCCAATGCTATTCACAGCGTGTTTACAGGAGGTATTCAGAGACCTGGATTGGGAAGACTTGGGCATAAGAGTTAATGGAGAATACCTTAGTAACCTGCGATTCGCTGTTGATACTGCCTTGCTTAGTAACTCAGGAGACCAACTGCAATGCATGCTCACTGACCTGGAGAGGCAAAGCAGAAGGGTGGGTCTAAAAATTAATCCGCAGAAAACTAAAGTAATGTTTAACACTCTCGGAAGAGGACAGCAGTTTACGATAGGTCGCGAGGCAGTGGAAGTGGTATGGGAATACATCTACTTAGGACAGGTATAGTGACCACGAATCCGGATCATGAGACTGGAATAATCAGACGAATAACGGGCTGGGGTGCGTTTGGCAGGCAGTCTCAGATCATGAACAGCAGGTTGCCAATATCCATCGAGAGAAAAGTGTATAACAGCTGTGTCTTACCAGTACTCACGTACGGGGCAGAAACCTGGAGGCTTACGGAAAGGGTTCTACTTAAATTGAGGACGACGCAACGAGCTATTGAAAGAAGAATGATAGGTGTAACGTTAAGGGATAAGAAAAGAGCAGATTGGGTGAGAGAACAAACGCGAGTTAATGACATCTTAGTTGAAATCAAGAAAAAGAAATGGGCATGGGCAGGACATGTAATGAGGAGGGAAGATAACCGATGGTCATTAAGGGTTACGGACTGGATTCCAAGGGAAGGGAAGCGTAGCAGGGGGCGGCAGAAAGTTAGGTGGGCGGATGAGATTAAGAAGTTTGCACGGACAACATGGCCATAATTAGTGCATCACCGGGGTAGTTGGAGAAGTATGGGAGAGGCCTTTGCCCTGCAATGGGCGTAACCATGATGATGATGATGATGGTGATGATGATGATGACGACGAACATGTGACGTGCGTCGCTCTTCTGAAGGCCACTCGGGGTTGCTGAAGCCACGCTGTCGGAATCTTGCGGGCGATTAGTGGCAACACAAGAACTTGGTTTTCATATGTGAGTGCAATTGGCCTTCAGCGTTAACTGCGATGAATCCCTCTCTCGCCGCAGAACCGCCGTCTCGAACCGTCTCGAACCGCAGAGGGGGTTTAAGCGAGAGCAATCTACTCAGACTCTACCACGCGTTTCTGATGAGCCACGTTAACTATGTAGCCTCCGCGTTGCGCTGGTCTAAAGGGGATGAGGCCAAAATCGACGCCCTCATGCGCAAAAACATCAAGCGCGTGCTGGGTTTACCACTCACTACCAGCACCGCGCGTCTCATGCAACTAGGCATGCACAACACCCTATCAGAGGTGATCGAGGCCCAACGAGTGGCTCAAATAATGCAACTATCATCATCGCGAGCGGGGAGACGCATCCTCGAATCCGTTGGATGCGGTCACCAGGAAATCACGGAGCGCAACGTGACCCTATCACCCATGGTCCGAGATACGTTCAAGGTAGATCCCATGCCACGTAACGTCCACCCTCAATACAATGTAGGGCGCCGGGTAGCCAGGGCTCGTTCCCTGTTAAAAGCGGCTGCTGCCACTCCGAATCTGGCATGTTTCGTTGATGCCGCCCAGTACGAGTGCTCTGATCACTATGCCGTAGTTTCGGTTGACTGTAATGGCACTCTCATTAATTCAGCATCCGTGCGGAAGGTTTCTTCAACAGTAGCCGAGCAAGTTGCTATAGCTATAGCACTGAAGGACCCTCTACGTTCCAATATCTTTACAGACTCCAGATCGGCAGCCCGAGCTTTCGCCTCCGGCTCGATCTCAAAGGAGGCGGCGGCCATCCTCGGCAGCGAGGGGGCTGCTGGTTTTCATAGCATCAAATGGTTCCCGGCCCATATGGGAATCAATGTACACTCTGAGCTTGTTAACGCCAATGAGTTGGCCCATGACTGTGCGCGAGGTCTTACACACCGCGGCGGTTCAGGTGGACTCACGGGCGGCGACTTAGGGCTGTATAGGGATTCGCTTCTCACCTTCCACGAAGTCTTGACACATTATCAACTTGTTCGGCGGGCCTTTCCGCTACCACACCCTAAACTTAATAGACCACAATCGTCGGCGTTTCGCATGCTTCAGACGGGGTCATTTCCCTCCAGGGGCAGATTCAGTCACTTCGCGCCTAACGTAGAACCCCACTGTCCAGACTGTGGGGAGGCGTACTGCTCCTTGTCCCATATGCTCTGGCAATGCCCTGCGTTACGCAGCTCATCGCTAACCACTCTAACCGACTGGGAGGCAGCCCTTAAGAGCGGCGACCTCTCAGAGCAACTACGGGCTGTCCAGAGGGCCTGCGACAGGGCGGAGGACCACGATCTTCCGACCCCGACGTGGGTGCGGCCCGCGACGGCTACGGGGACTCCCTGAAAAGGGGGGTACCTTAACGCCGGTTCCTCAGGACCATTAATAAAGTTCTTTGTCTGTCTGTCTGTCTCTCTCGCCCCGTCTCGAAAGTTGGAGTGCTCTCATGCCGAACGAGGAACCGAGTTAGTCTAATCATCGTATAACGTGTATAGGTTATTGCACAATTCCACCTAACTCGCTTTTGGGAGTACAGCAATGAAGAAAGGAAAAAAAAAGAAGCAGTTGCAAGTTTGTTAAGGCTCGACGATGGCTGAAGGCAACAGGAAGAACTAAGGGCTTCAAAAGTAAGACCAACAAAAACAAGAAACCAGTCGCGAGTGTATACGAGAAATTAACACCGTTTTCCCTTCCGTACTTTCACATTTCCTTTGCTTCGGCGCTTAACATTTTCCCGACAAAAGACGGAGGTCACGCGCGTCCGTCGGAAGCTCTAGTAAGACGCCAGAGGAACGACAACGCTGCCGAACAAAACCGGAACCTCGGCAAAACACGAACGTATGCGCGCTCTGAGAGAGAGAGAGCGTCCGTATCTTCCGAACTGTTGCAGAGAAGCTGTTCATCGGCCCGCCGAGCGCTTCTCTGCGAATCACGGGGTCCTCGAATTAAGGCGTACACGCGCGTCCATCGCGCCGCTTGGAAAATAACGGTCCCGCGCTCAGCCCTCGTGTTCACCTGGGCGACCGCACGCCCCGTTGATTACACAACGGCACCCGACGGCTTCGCTTCCGTCCTGGTCTATGCGCGCATGCCTGCGCGTCGGCACAAAGACGCGAGCACCGCGGAGCAGCGGCACCTTCACACCCGCGAGCGCGACCCCCTCCCTCTTTCGATCTCGAGCACCCCCTGCTTGTGTACAATGCGACTGAGGCGTATACATACATGCAGGCTTCTGCCGCCGCCGCAGGTCGTGCTGGCACCGCCGCCGGCGAGCTGGGGCCACCCCCACTCGTGCGCGTCGAGTAGCGGTCAGCGGGAGTTGATCACAAAGGCGGACACACGCGCACACGGGGCGCCGACCGCGCCTCTCTTGTCGCTTCTTCTTCGCCACGCCGCTATTTCTGGTGGACGCGCGTGCCTTATGCACTCCGTGCAGTTGCGCGCATCGTTTGCCGAAGCGCCCGGGTTTGGTTGTATTATACGTTATAGCGAGTTGTTCGCTTTGGAGAGGTAGAGACACTTATTTTGAAGAAGGAGTTAAAAGAACGCGAATCTTCTAAACGCTATGCAGAACAGTTCGCTCGCTTCAGTAATGTCGATTAACGCCGACCTGTGGGTAGAGGCGCACCTGATGGAACTTCGCTGTTGTTGGAAGATATTTGGAAGATATTGCTGTGGTTATCTCGCGATATCCACTGACAAGAGCCGAGAACATAGTGCGTGATAAACATATAGGTCTCTCGCATATTTGTGAAATCGGACATTAACAGTCTGAAGGTCGTATCTGGTCGTGTGTCTTCTCACGAAATAGGCAACAGCACATCGCAGCTTCATGTCGGAATGAAGTTTTTCCTTGCGGCGTTAGTTGTCTTCCTTTCTTTTTTTGTATGTTTCGTTCGAAAGAGTGCACCGAGCGAATCGGTCGACATTGCGGAAAGGTTCGGTTTAGCTGTACCGGTTATTTTCCTTTATGTATTCTTTATTCCGTAAAGGCTACCGGCAGGATTCCGTAAAGGCTACTCAACAATAGACCATATTCACACTATCAATCAAGTGATAGAGAAATGTGCAGAATATAACCAACTCTTATATGTAGCTTTCATTGATTACGAGAAAGCGTTTGATTCAGTCGAAACCTCAGCAGTCATGGAGGCATTACGGAATCAGGGTGTAGATAAGCCATATGTAAAAATACTGGAAGATATCTATAGCGGCTCCACAGCCACCGTAGTCCTCCATAAAGCAAGCAACAAAATCCCAATAAAGAAAGGCGTCAGGCAGGGAGATACGATATCTCCAATGCTATTCACAGCGTGTTTACAGGAGGTATTCAGAGACCTGGATTGGGAAGAATTGGGGATAAAAGTTAATGGAGAATACCTTAGTAACTTGCGATTCCCTGATGATATTGCCTTGCTTAGTAACTCAGGGGACCAATTGCAATGCATGCTCACTGACCTGGAGAGGCAAAGCAGAAGAGTGGGTCTAAAAATAATCTGCAGAAAACTAAAGTAATGCTTAACAGTCTCGGGAAAGAACAGCAATTTACAATAGGCAGCGAGGCACTGGAAGTCGTAAGGGAATACATCTACTTAGGGCAGGTATAGTGACGGCGGATCCGGATCATGAGACGGAAATAATCAGAAGAATAAGAATGGGCTGGGATGCGTTTGGCAGGCATTCCCAAATCATGAACAGCAGGTTGCCATTATCCCTCAAGAGAAAAGTATATAATAGCTGTGTCTTACCAGTACTCACCTACGGGGCAGAAACCTGGAGGCTTACGAAAAGGGTTCTACTCAAAATGAGGACGACACAACGAGCTATGAAAAGAAGAATGATAGGTGTAACGTTAAGGGATAAGAAAAGAGCAGATTGGGTGAGGCAACAAACGCGGGTAAATGACATCTTAGTTGAAATCAAGAAAAAGAAATGGGCATGGGTAGGACATGTAATGAGGAGGGAAGATAACCGATGGTCATTAAGGGTTACGGACTGGATCCCAAGGGAAGGGAAGCGTAGCAGGGGGCGGCAGAAAGTTAGGTGGGCGGATGAGATTAAGAAGTTTGCAGGCACGGCTTGGCCACAATTAGTACATGACCGGGGTTGTTGGAGAAGCATGGGAGAGGCCTTTGCCCTGCAGTGGGCGCAACCAGGCTGATGATGATGATGATTCTTTATTTAATTTTCTTTCTCCAGTCGCGGTGACTCACTGGTTATGTGACATTATTCAACTCAGCAGGAAGTCACGAGTTCCTCGTCCTGGGCCCATGGGCTGCATTCTGACGGGGCAATAGCGGGAAAAAGTTCGCGTACCTACCGTAGGATCCAGATTAAAGGACGCCAGGTGGTCAAAATTAATCCACTACGGCGTCTCCCATAGCGCGTGCGTTAATTGCTTTCACACGTAAAGCCTGATCAATCATAATCATCCTGTATTTTTTTCGACATCGTTGTCATCTAATCAAACTCAGAAAGCAGACGTACACTTGGTCCTGCTGCCGGTGCGTATGTTCAGGAGGAGCAGAATTTAAGGCCACGGCGCTTCACGCAATTTCCTGGTTATAATGCTGTGAAGGGATACCTGCCTGCACCCCCCCCCCCCAACCCCATTAAAAAAAAAAGAAACCACTACAATATAATTGTTCGTAAGAGAAAATTCAAACCAATGTCGGGGCTTGGCATGTAATTAGCGGAGGCGACAGGCTAACGCCAAATAACACTTACGAACGAGAAGCTTTGTGAATTTGATGCATAATTTTCCTGACGCGATCCGCAACAGTTCGTAGCTGAGTGTCGACTACAGCTCTTGTGGAAAGCGTCCATATTTTATCTCCACGTTTCGTATTTGACTTAGTAATGCCGTCCCAAGTGTGCCATCTGCAGATCCGTGAGTTACCCGCCGCGGCGGCTTAGCGGCTACGGTGTTGCGCTGTCGAGCACGAAGTCGCGGGATCGGATCCCGGCCGTGCCGGCCGCATTTCGATGGGGGGCGAATTGCAGAAGCGGCAGTATACGTGTCCCTTGCATTGGGGGCACCTTAAAGATCCCCTGGCGGTCAAAATTATCCCGCACCGTGCCACGTCGTTTTGACGCGTAAAACCCCAGAATTCATTCAGCAGATCCGCGAGAAGCTTGCGAAGCTTGTGACGGGACTGTTCGCGCAATTTATACACTTGTACTCATCATCGATACTTTGTCAATGCGCTTGACCGCTGACATTTAAGAACTCTTTTTTTTTTTCTAATGCGTATGAGGCACCTATACGCAGGTTGCCCTGAAGCTAGAAAGCACCAGAGTTAACGTTGTAGAAGTGTCTATACAGACAGCGCTCCTGTACGACAATGTACATAGACTGGCACAAATAGCTCGCGCGACATATGCCACACTATCGCAGTATTGCGCCAGAGAGAGAGAGAGAGAGAGGGAAAGGCAGGGAGGTTATACCAGAGGCGAGTTTCCGGTTTGCTACCCTGCACTGGGGTGGGGCATACAGGGGTTGTAAAGACGACAAAGACAATGCGGCGTAGTCGCGAGGAAGCGGGGCTCAAGCGTGGACAGCGCAGAGCGTGTTATATATGCAGTGTTTCGGTGTTTCCATGTGGCTATAGGCTTGCAACGGTAACTACTATTTTTAAAATCCTTAGACGACACTCAACGCTCTTGGCCACTTGCGAAAGTCCCATTGCAGAGCTTGAGCGGATCAAGAGCTAAAAGGAAAAACAAAAGAAAGAAAAACAAAAACCTCTTGCTAGAATGGAATTGGCAATACAGCAATACCCTCGAGTTTTTTTTTTTTTTACGAAATGGTTATAGAGAGAAATGTAGGCGCTGAGGCATTAGGATGCCTCGCATTGAGGCACCCAATATTGCATACGTGAGCTGCAAGTGTGACCTTTGAGCTTCCTTGAGTTTGATTATCAGTACATGGGTATGCATAAACTTGGCCCTTCTGGCTTCAAGCGGCTTTGTGACTTTGCAAATAGAACATCTATTCAACGAAATAGTGCGTTATAGGTGCGAAAATTCGCAACGGTTATGCGCTTGCACAGACTCCCTTGCTCTGTTTAGAAAAGTACGATTTATTGACAATTTAGAACAGATAAAGCGCAATAAATAAGGCCACAAGAACGTTCGAAGCCGCAAGCGCAAAGGTTCATACAAATCCACGTACTAACGATCATTCCCGCGATAGCCGAATGATCGTCCCGCCACGTTTTTCTCTATAGCAACTTCCCGTAAGGAGCTCCATGACCCATACCAGGCAGTTATTTGCAGGCGCTCCGCTTTAGCAAGCTACGCGCGGCGCTGCACACAACAATCGAGACGAGAGCATAACGGAGAGGACTGTTCCAAAATACGCGGTCATTGCGAGACGTCTCAATCTTGCGCTGAGGAGGCAGCAAAAAGGAGAGAGAGAGAGAGAGAGAGAAACGGTCGTGCGCGCTGGGCGTCACGCGTTGCAGACGCCGCCGCCAAACTTCTGTTGCGCCGCCTTCGACGAAACGAAACGGAACATCGGCGACGCACCTGTGACGCGAGTGCAGAATGGCCTAATACGATAGCGCTCTCTCTCTCTCTCTCTCTCTCTCTCTGCGCGCGGAGTGTAATCAGTGGACAAAGGAAAAGAAAAGAAACGGGCCGGCAGTTACGTTTGGTGCGCCGTTGTTTGCACGGGCCGCACTGCATGTATGCACGACACACGCGTGCTCCCCCCTAGGTGAGCGGGCGGTGTTGCCGAGGGGAATTGGAAATTGGTGGTTCCGCGAGCTGGGGGCGCCAATAAGGCGGGCCAATCAGGCAGGGGCCACTTCCTGGGCAACTGTGTGCGCGCAAGACCCGAGATAAACTGAGAAGATGACTTCATCGCGAGCTCGGCTCGATGTATGGTGGTACAACAAAAAATGCCTTGCCGCACTTACGCGTGCAGGGAGGAGGAGATGACTTATTGGAGGGCCTCCAAACAGCGGCTATAGGGTGACTCTACGTATGACCGACAATCGCGGTGGTATACATATACCTCGTACGTCGCCACCTATGGACCAAACCTGTATGCGTTGAGAAATGGAGCTTGCAGCTTGTGGCTGAAAGCAGTTATACTTCCTGTCGCTGTAAGCCCTTTGTAACAAAGGGGGAAACAACTTGGTTTTAAATATACGTTGAATTTATGAGATCGCGCTGAAGCCTTGACACGTGCAGCACCTGTAACTTCTGGAAAAGCGGCAGCGCGTCATTTCTAGTGTGCACCCTTCTTTATCTATGAGGAAGCTTTCGACGCCCCGAACCGCGTCGATTGAAAAAAAAAAAAATAACTGCATCGTTTGCTTTGGGCGTCGTGTACAGCTAATTCGCGAGAGCGCATCGCAAAGCAAACACAGCGCGCAACGTAACGGTTCTCCATATGGCTAGCTGCCCTCGCGTTTTCCTCGAAGGCTCTGTTCACTATACGCGAGAACGCATCTGGCGGCTCGAAAGCGCGCGTTGAGGCACAAGGAAGACTCCACTAAGACAGTTCGCGCTCAATGCCGATACTTGAACCCGCCTCATTCGGCGACGAGTTAATTAGCTCGGATCCGAGGATGCGCCGGCGAGCAGTCGAAGCTCTTTTTCCCAGATACTCGACGCGGGGCTTCACGGTGGTGAGGCCCGGACGATTTTGCGGCAACGTCGACTTCACAGCGCACACAAGCACTCGACGAGTTTTCTTCTTGTTTCTATTTCACCGTTAAACTTCTGGCTTAGAAAGCACTGATTGGATGATCATTATAGAAGGAAATGAATAAGGACCAATGCTCCGACCGGAGCGTGTAAGTGTGGGTGCTTGTATACGCACCGGTATTGATGGAGAGCACACAGAAACGAGCAGGGAGCTTTGCCCTTTGCTGAAAGATGCTGGTACTCGACCTAAATGGAAGCGGCATGTGAACTGAAAGAGCGACTACTCTCGGCACTTCTACAGCTATACATGCGCTCTGCAAAACGAGGGGCGTATAGCTATGCGTAACGACGACGCATAATGCAGGAAGCTCGGAAAAACACAAAGTGCTGACTTTTAACTATATAAATTTGAATACAAACGCACAGATATGCTCCAACTTGATACGTTGGCAAGATGCAATCTCTCTGGATGGAGATTTCGTCTATAGCACAGGAAGCAAACCCTTTGATGAGCACGAACAACGAGAATTGTGACTCTGCCTGGAAAGCTACATAGTTTGCAATTGCGCGCTTATGCGCTGTGGACACTGTTTTACAGCGAAGCTGTATATGCCCAGCCGATTCGTCCGTCCGTTTGTTTGTCTCCTGTACGCCGAAAACTCCTCCGGTGCAACCCCATGCGTATGCGCGAAAAATAAAATGGAGGAAGAGAGGCTTGCGATTGGCTGCGCCAGTAGTGATGTCGTTGCTCTCCGTCGCAGCCTAGCGCGCGCGCAGCAGTTTCTCTCCGGCTCCGAAATGGGTAGGCCACGCGTGATACATACTCTTGAGGAGCAGGCAGCTTTCGATCAGCAACGCCGCGAGCAGAACCGGGAACGAGCTCGTCCACGCCGTGCCGATGCTGCAGCCCGGGCACAAGAACAGGCTCGTACAGCCGAACGCAAGCAGCAGCTGCATACCGAGGATCCGGCAGCCTACCCAGAGATAAACACCGGGGCCGCACGTTTCAGCTTCGCTGGTTAACCATCTGTACGGAGTGCATGGGCGGTGGTTTTTTTAACAGCGCGTGTGTTGCTATGGCACGTGAAATCCAATGATTTAATTTAGCTCTTTAATATGTGGCCCTTGTCGTGTGCCATGTAGCCACGTGGTGTCTGAAACTACCCAACCGTGGATGCGAAATGGCTATGCAGCATCCCACAATTAAACAAACGTTACCTCTCCGTAAGGTGCACCTGAATTGCATGACATGCATGGGGCCGTATATTTGGCAACGATTAGTTTCGATTTTCATTGCTCCTTTATGGCTTCAGGGCAGCAGTGACAGTGCTTTAGCTCTCCGTATATGGCTAAGCAAAACAGGCTGACTCCATTTGATTATAGTCTCATTTAGCTCCCAGCGATTACTTACAAACAGAGGTTCGTACCTGTGTTGAGAACGCGCGTTTCAGGTGCGTGTGGGGATTCTGCTTTTTCTTTTCGTGTGGTTTATTCCATCTTTATTTCTTGTCACCCATATTGTGGTCTCATAATTAATGCCATATCTTCGAATAGAGTCAATCGTTAGAAGCGCTTTGTTCAATCAATGTCTCTCTTTGTGCGAGTGGTCCTCAAGTTTCTTCCTTTGCAGTGCTGAAAATCACTAAAGCATGTTCCAACTTCACGTCGCATTCAATTACCACAGAACACTTGACTGAGCGCCTTCCTGCGACGACGACATTTGAAGAGCCTACCACCGCATCCACATCCGAGCCAAATGCACACTCTTGCTCCTGTTGCGACGTCTTCAAACACATGAGATGTTTCACTGGGCCAAGTTTGTAACCTCTGCAACAACTTCAGACCATTCAAAGGAAACCACGGTTGTGATAGCTAAAAGACAGACTGCTATAATTTTATGATACGGTCTTGCACGCTGCTGCTGCGAACTGTGACAAAGTCAAAGAAATGTACGCTGATGCGCACCCCACTGGTCTTCATATATAAGTGGTCCGCGGAACCCACATGGACAAAGCAGAAATAAGATGACACCGCACACGAGAAAGGGTGAAAGACACGATGCCTGCTACAAAGCAGAATATTCGTGCAATCGGTGAGGTCTCCGTCATGACTCGCATTTCGATGGGGGCGAAATGCGAAAACACCCGTGTACTTAGATTTAGGTGCACGTTAAAGAACACCAGGTGGTCAAAATTTCCGGAGTCCTCCACTACGGCGCGCCTCATAATCATAAAGTGGTTTTGGCACGTAAAACCCCATAATTTAATTTTTGTTTCCATCATGACTCACGCGAACACCCCTTCGGCTCCTTTTCGTTTTTTTCCTGCGGCTGGTGTTCGAGACTTGTACATGATATAGCCACGGGAACTTGGGATGCCCTGAGAATGCTACAGCTTAAGGCGTCTTCCTTGCCAGTTATTTGATGTTTGCTATTTGCGGCCTCCGTCTGCCCAAATTCAGGCGTTCTAGAGATGTGTCTCGATCGTTTGCGTTAAGTCGGGAGGCGACTGTGCAGACAGTAGCACGACATGTACAATCCACCGAAGCACCGTATACAGACTGCGTGCCACAAGCCAGGCTTATACTGAGATACGTGATCGGCGAGACACGTGGTCATGCTTGGGATTCGCAAATAAGTGAAGAATCGGGCATTCGGCCCACCGCGCTGTTTGAGCGATAGAATGTACGAAGAGGTCAGTGGTGAGCAGAACAAAGAGAGAGAGAGAGAGAGGGAGAGAGAGAGAAATGCAGAGAGAAGCGTACGACGGGTGACAGCGGGGCCGCTCGATCGTTTCCCAGCCACGCACACACACATGACTATCACCCCCCCCCCCCCCCCCCATGCTTCCTTACAGTGAAAGAGGGGTGTGTGTAGGGCGGAAGGGAGAGGGGCACGATAGCGGCCCTCGCGGCGTCGTAGCCTCCGTTGCCGGTGCTCGGAAGGCTGTTATTACCGAGTGGCGCGACCGCAACACAATACAGCCCCGCACTGTACACACTGCAGCCCGGCAGCGGCGTCGAAGGCAGCAACCGCGGAAGGTTGCGGCGGGAGGCACGGTGAGCGGGTGAGAGAAGGGCGGAGGGGGGGGGGGGGGGGGACCGGCGGCGGCGGGACGCCCCGTTCGGGTGCGCGCGTCATCGGTGCCAGCCATGCGGCGCGTAATGAAAAGGTTGCCCGCGGCTGCTGCTGCACCGCCGGGTCAGGGCAGCCCGCGGCGCTGACACCCGCCGACCCGATCGTGAGTCGGGGGCGGTTGCGGTGCGGACGCTGTACAGTTTCACGCGCGTGTTGCGCGCTGTTCGCGGTCTTCCACGTGGCCGCTCCGCACGGTCGCTGCGTTACGCGGGGGAATTAAGTTCGCCGCTGTGCTTTTTCACTTTCGATTGCTCGCTCATGGCTTTTGGACAGCACGGCCAGTGACTGAGCCCCTGGCTGAGCAAAACAGGTTGACTGGATTTGATTGAAGTTTCATTTAGCTCACAGCGATTATTTACGAACTGAGCGGCGTATACATATGTTGAAAAAGTGTATTTCAGGTGCGTATGCGGCTTCTGTGTTTCCTTTTTTTTGCGTAGTTTATTCTGCCTTCTTTCTTGTCGAGTTTATTGTAGTTTCATATTTAATGCCATACCTTCGAATAAAGTCAGTCGTTAGAAACGCTTTCGTCGGTCCATGTCACTATTTGCCTGCGTGGTCGTCAAGTTTCTACCATTGCAGCGCTGAAAATCACTAAAGCATGTTCGAACTTTATGCGTCGCATTCAAGTAAATAAAATCATTGGCTGTCACTAAACCTCTACCGAAACTTTGTTTCCTGTCTGTACACTGTCTAATTAACACATTAAGTTGCGACAGAGCTAGAAAATGCGAAGACTCCCGTTTCACGTCGCGCTTCGGCGGCAACAACATGACAACGTTTGCCTTTTGCTTTCCGATGTTTCGGCGATTACAGCCTCTCTCGATCGAAACTAAGAGGCTCTGCGAGAAATCGAAAGTATCGTCAGATTAAATTCTCTTCAGGAAAAAAAAAACTATTTAACGCGAACACATTTTTGCGCTTAATTACATGAGTCTGCACTTCCAACTGCCGGCGTAGTCTGAAGTCTACCTGCTGAAGTGAGCTTCAAGCCGCTGTTGCCAACTGAAGCGAACTTTCGAACCCGAAAAGGTGCTTCAAATTTCAATTAATTGGCGATGAGCGAAAGTCCGCAAGTGGGCTTCTTCCACATATCGTTTGACTCTAGAGAGATTTCGTGCTTAGCCAGGAGATTAAGCGTGAGCGCATGTACGAGCTAGCACCATTATCATCCTCCGTCCGTCCCCCCTCCCCATCTTGCTCGTTACGCGTGACCCTCGTCTGCTATATATAGCTATGCGCGCCTGCAGTCGGCGATGTCGCTAAGAGCAATGAACACGTATGTGGGAAAGCCGTGCTCACGTTATATCGTGCATATTTTATTTCCGAAATGCTCAGAGCGGCAGAACGAAACCAAGGTTATGTACGGTCTGATACAAGCGGCAATTTGCAAGCATCTTCGTTGCGTTGCGTTCACGTAAGCGAAATTTTCCTGCAGCGCCATGTACTTCGCGCAGAAGGGCGTCAAACACACCAGCGAGCTGCGCGCCAAAGTAAAACGTACGCAGCGACGTGTAGACGCCATCGTAAACACGGAAACGCCACTGCGGAGGACGCAATTCGGCAAAACCCCCCAAAAAGGAGGGAACAAGGAAACTGTACTGTGGGGTGCGAGAAGTAAGGCTACCATCGTGACGTCAGAGCGATTGTCTAGTGCAGAGCGGCTCACGCATTGTGAGATATATATATATATATATATATATATATATATATATATATATATATATATATATATATATATATATATATATATATATATATTCCCCCTTTCTGCTCTCCCTCGACGCTGCCTGGCCGAGATCTGCATACAAAGAGGCAGTACTGTCCGCCGCGCGGAGTCTGCGATCGCCGCCCGGGGTCCTCCTTATCGGCGTCCCCCAGGCGAACCTCCTCGCTAATCCGTAGGAGACGCGCGTCCAGGAGGACGGCGGCCCACATGCCGCGCGCCACCGGCGGCGGTGAATTCCCCGTCTGTAGCGCTTCCCCCCCGCCGAACCGAGGCTCCTTCCCTTATCACGCCGTCTCCTATGTATACATACACCGCTGCAGCCTGGCGTGCTGCGCCGGCTCCACCGGTCACTGCCGTCGGCGAATCCATTCTCGCCCACCTTGGTGACGCGACGCCTGGTTCGCGCGTGGCTCGTGGCGTGCTCTCTGTCTCTCTCTCTTTTTTTCTTTTTTCTAATTTCTTGCGCAGCGTGCATGGCGCTTCGCTAAATCTATAGAGGTAAATTCACAGGTAAATGAGAACGCAGTTCTCCTGCCAGAGGTATTACGCTTTATAGAATCTGCCGTGGAGAATAGTAAAATACGGCTAGAGTATTGAGGTAAAGGCAGCTGAACACACCTAATGAAAATACATTAGATTTTGGGGCAGTAAATTCCTATTGGGTTCAACTATTTGCGAGTGGAAACCGTAGGTCTTAAGGGTCGATAATGAAGGTAAAAAAATAATGAGCCTTTAGTGGCATCTGCCAGAGCCCTGCGCCACACTCACACTATCAGTCCGCCCATCGTTACGAAGACGCTCTCCCGGCGCTGAAGTGGCTGCGGCTCGACTTCTGTACCGATCGATACGACATGCGATACGCACGTGGGTTGGCCCACGTGCGTTTGAGACCCAATGTACGTTGCAGCTTGCGTCGCGACCTTCGCATTGCTTTCGTGTACCTAAACTCCTACTCGGTGTTGAATCGCTCACGTGACTGGTTCAGTCACCAGCCGGCTCACCTAATCAGCGACGGTTTCCTTGTACAGTAACTTGGGTATAGATCATAAACCATTTCCAACTCTCTCCTGTATATAGTGGCTTCCAGCGAAGGCCCATCGCTCGCAGCGACATAATTATCTACGTCCGTGGAAAACTTTTTTATTCGTATTGACATTTCTTCGAACGAAATTATCAACACGGCGCGTTCTCTTAGTTTCCTTCAGCTCGTAGTCGTCGTTACGAGGAAGTGTGCTCGTTGTCGTCTCGTTCCCTGCTGAAGTGCTTCGTCAGTTGTTCGTTGCGCTTCGTACACGTCGTATTGATTGGCGCGTGTTTAACGGCACCTATAAAAAAAATAATATTAGCGCAGAGATATGAGGCAAAAGAAGGTTCCTAGAGCATGGCACTGAACTACAGACGAGCTGCTCTAACAAGGCCGCTGTCTAACGTGCGAAAGCGCTCGGTCCTTTTCTTCTCCTCATCATCGTTCGTCACAGCACTTTCACTCCATTTCCCTTTAGTAGTGAGTAGCAGACCATAGATCGCAGCAGATCGGGTCGACCTCTCTGCCTTTCCTGTAAATAATATTTCCTTTCTCCTCGTAGCGGGGGGTGTACTGTAGTGTTTAGATAACTCTCTCTTTTGACAAGCGGTCAAACCGCTCCAAGTGTTTATCTTTCCGTAAACGATGCGAAAAAGCCTCGTTTGTCGTGACCGCGGACTATAGACCCGTGGGCTTTGCTTTATGAGAGACCGGGGTGCGTTGCCACTTCGCTGTATGCCCATGCAAAGTTTGTTCGCTTCGTGTATAGTGCCCTCAGATGGTTTTCGAAGAGCGGACCTTGATTCAGACGCTCACCTGCTCCTTGTCCCCGCAGGTGTGGTTCCAGAACCGGCGCTCCAAAGAGCGCCGCATGAAGCAGCTGAGCACGCTGGGCGCCCGGCGCCACTTCTTCCGCAGCCCGAGGCGCGTCATGCGCTCCCTGCGGCCCGGCATGTCGCCGGACGGGCTCGACGACTCGCCCGAGATGGGACCCGGACCGCCGAGCTCCGCCTTCGGCTACTTCTCCGGTGAGCGCCGCCATGCGTGCGAGCTTCGTCGTATGCTTTAGGGAGTTTTAGCTGTGCCGTATACACACCGCAGATTGGCGCGCGTAATGTATTTTCCCTAAAGGTCTCCGACGGAGAATTTGAGCCTGATACGTATATGAGGCGCACTGAATGCGGGCCTGAATAAGGCGTTGTTCGCAAAGCGAAAAAAAAACTTTCTTTTCCTTAATCGTGACGTTTAAAGTCAAGCTTTGTTGGCCATTCCCCCGGAATGGGCATGCATGCGCCACTGTGACGCGACAGGCATGCAACCATTAAAGTTAGCCAGATATGTGTCGTACTTCTCTGCACATACACTTGTCATTGCCATACGTGCTTCGAAAAGAATTGTAGTACATCGTCTTCCTCGTCGTGACATTGCTGCGTAGATCTGTTATCGTCGAACGTGCCCCCTATACACGTGCCCTCATTTTTTTTGTCGATAAAGGTTGATGTCATCTTTGCTAGGTTGCCAGTGAGGCAAGAAAGTTGCCATACTGAGTGCCCGCTGATTGTGATCATGTTTCAGCGCGCGAGACAAAAACATCATGTGGCTTACTGCTTCATCAGTGTGAAGGTATTAGATAAAACTCCACCTGCCACCCATTTCTGAAGCGCGTCTTCTCAGCGGCGGTCTAAGCTCTCGGCGAATTTCTAGAGGGAGGATAATCGACCAATATTGTGACATTGACCGCTTGTTCAGTTTCCAGCTCTCGGTGCACAGCGTCGCAGTGCATCGCAGAATGCCCTCGACGACCGCATTCAAGGGCTTTGCAGTGTATAAGCGGGAACCACAACCCACACCACCTTACTTGTCACGTTACCTACGTTTGCATTATGGTACAGCGCTATAGTCGGTCGGTGACAACCTAAGAATTACAAAGAAGCTACGCTCACTAAAACGCAGCGCACCTGCTCACCACCTGTGAAAGAGAGCTGAACCAGCTGGAGTCCGCCCGCAGTTTGATCACGTTGGTCGGCTAATAAAAAGTAAAAGCTCCTTGTTTCGTGCTAAAATATTATCTTTGGCTGAGAGGTGACGTCAGGATCACCTATTAAAAATGTGCCCAGACGCTCAGGTTTCATCTTGAAACCAGTGACACAAATGCCGATCTTTACGGGGGAAACAGTTGTCTAAAACACGCGAAAACGGTTGACGTCAGGTAGATAAGCGAAGCTAATTGGCTAGCGCATCTATGCAAATATTGTTTAATTTGGACAGTGTACGTTTAACCTTCCTTACCTTAGTAAGGAAGCCTTCATTGCGGTCAGGCCGCCTTTACTGAAGGCTTCCTTCTTGAGGCGTCCTCAGAGAGGTTTCCTTGGCGCTACTTTACCGTAAGGTAGCCAAGCTACCTTCATGGTTCCTTTCCTCGATTTTTCTTTTTTTTTTTGCACTAAGTGGGCCTCTCAGCAATGCCTTTCCTCGCTGATTTCACTGAACGAGCGCTTCATGGCAATGCTTGCCCACGTGATGCTCGTGTGCGCACAAGCAATTCCCGGTGTCCGGCTGGCCGGCGAGAAGGAAAACCGCGGCTGCGACTGTGTGCAAACGTGGAGTGCAAAGCACAATCAAAGGTTTGCTTTTACTTTGCAAGACACAGCAGTGTGCGCGCTGCTTGCCGCCCACGCCGCCGAATCTCTAGGCCATGTCGAACTAGTACAACCTCTTTTGTTAAGCCTACAGCAAAAAAAAACAAAGAAAGAAAGAAAGAAAGAAAGAAAAAAGAGAACCGATCTGAGGAACAGCTTCCAACTGTCACGAATACCTTATTGCCGAAGCATCATGACAGAAATCTAAAGTAAATGCAGCTATCAGTTGAGAACTTAAGGGCGAAACAGCACAGGACGGCAATTAACTTATACTATATATCTGAAGCGGCCGGCATCTCCCTTACGTGCGTTAGCGTTGAACGTTAATCAGGGAAAAGCGTATGCGTTTATATATTAATGACGTAACGTAAGAAAAACGTATTTCACGAAATAGCTTTTTTGCTCAATAAGGACGTTTGGTGACATTTAGACGAATATCCCCGAACTCTGAAGCGTGGAATCCGTTCTTTACCTAAGCAAAGGGTTCATATCGTCAGCGACGGGGAGGTTGCTTTCAGAATACACTTGCGTCCTCCATGAATCCTTCGCGGTAAGGAACCATGAAACGCTCCTCAAATAAGGTTAGGAAGTGGCTGAAAGAAATGAAGGTCTGAGAATTCGTCTCTTAGGTTGTCACCGAATATAGTGCAGCTTTATTAAAACTTCTTGCTGGGCGAGTTGGTGCATACTCGATTTAGAAATTATAACAGCGCTATCACATGCAACCACAAAACCTCAGCGCTTGTGTCTCGTCCTTGTTCATTTGCGGTTGCATGTGTTAGCTCTGTTATATAATGTTCAATTCAAATATAGTGCAGCTATATACACCGAAGCCGACCTTCATGACCGCCTATACCTCCTCTGCCATTCATCCGAGACACAAAATCGAGCGAGGGTCCCTTTTCGTGTGTCTGCCATCCGAGGGGGTTTTAAAAAGTCAAGGGCACTTAGGTGTCCCTATACGTGGACGTATGCGAAAGCGCTCCGATGTGTTCCCGATGACGACTCGTTTTTCGAAACATATAGTGGTATTCTTTTCACGTTGCCTCGTGTCATTTCTCGCATCGCGTGTCTCGGCCTCGTTCGCGTACTTGGGTGGGCGTCCAACGGAGTCGAGCGCTGCTATACCGACTGAGAAGTCCATTGGAGCGCACGACAGAACTCGCCGAAATCACCGCACCGACTGGCGGTCCATGGGCCAGTGCCGTCAGCGGCTTCGCAGAGGGCAAGTGTTGTAGATGGGAACGTTGGCATGCACGATGAGCGGTATATCGGAGCCAGCTGTGGAAGAAAGCGGCGACGAACGCGCGAGCAGTGGCGCGAGCATTGTACGAGCGCGTCTCTATGACCACGTGACTTTTCGAACCATCTCCGGCACTTGACGCCACCGGATTTTCCGCTTCATGAGCCATATAATGATCTCGCACGAAAAAAATTTATGAAGGGCCTCCTCGCTGCCTTCGATGTCGAGACGAACCAGCTTATAGAGCGGGCTCGTCGAGTCGCCTGCTTCCGCCGTTCCTCTTAGCGGCGCTGCTCCACGAACCGTGTCGCCCACGACGCCTGCGCAGCCTGTGTTGCTGCACGTCCCCTCTAGTCGAAAGTCGAACCGCGCCACGCGGAGCCATTTCCTTCGTCCTGGCGCCTGTCTGCCAAGTCAATCTGGAGAGCGGAACTCGGAAGCAACCATACTCCGCACGCTTCGCTTTCCGTCTTTTTCAACACCCCACCTCGCTCGGCCCCCCGTTGCAAGCTTCGAGCCCATCTCCCCGACACTTGCCTCACATCGCACAATAACTTAAGAGCTGTGCTCGCCTAGAATAGTGCACGGGGGGCCTGCTGCATCGAGCACACGAATACGTGTCAATCCCGCACGCATTGGTGTCCACGCACGCGCAAAAATGCATCTGCGCAGTATACATATACCTGTCGTGTCGCCCGTGGAGTGTGCTCGAGTATATGGTACGACCGCGCGCGCCTGGTCTTGCCCAGTGCGGCAGGAGTGATGGGGTCCCCCGAGGGGGCTGCACGGGGAGGCGAGACAAAGGGGACCTAAACGATGCCACCGCGGGGCAATTCCTGCAGCGCGCCTCGAGGTTCGAACCGGGAGCAGCGGCGGGACGCGCGGTTTAATCGACGAGTCCCGCGCCGCGCGTATACCCCTACGTACAGATGTATGCGATCGCATGCGCACTGTTCTACCTCCGGGGTCCCCGAGGAGTCTCGGTGCGTCGGGGCCAAGTGGAGCGTGCCGACCTCGTGCATGGGGGGAGGCCCGCGCTCCTGTCGCGGGAATCACCGTCGATATACGTGCACAAATATAACGTGCATATCGGTTGGCGCGCTGCGGCCGCCTTTCCCCCCGAGAGGAGGTTCATTCTGCCACCGCAATCGAGCCGCAATCGAGCCTCGATTCTTCTCCACTTTTCTCTCGGCCCCTAAAGGACTTCGCTCGAAATTTATATGCATGTATGTATGTGTCACTCGCAGGATTGTCTCTGTTTGGGTAGTTTTGGCCCTTTTCTGTTCTCTTGTTGCACCTTTCCTGAGTCAGCGCAGGCACATTTCAGAGGTTCAGGAAGCGTGACGAATGCACGCGCTTGCCGTTTTGTAAGCTTTGTGGCGTCCAGGACGAATCGCTGCGTGCTTTATAAGTAGAGATCTGAAATTACACCGCGGGCCGGGCGACTGCGCGTTACGGAGTCGCGTCTCGTCGTGTCAGTGTAAATTACATATATCACAGCCTGCATAACGCAGGCTCTATAGCCATGTCAAGAAGAAGTATTATCCGTGCAGGCTGACTAGGACACCGCGTCTCTAGCAGCTGTGCTTGCTTGTCGGAAGCGTCGTCCTGTATCTACATGCAGGGTGTCATATGACTGTCATACACCACGATTTAAAAATGTGCAAATGCCACGTAGCTGGACAGAACCAAGCTAATGTGACTATTATTAATTAATCATTAATACATAATTATTGACTAAATAAAGCTAATGATGTCATTAGGCAATATGCATAAGGTAATCTGAGTACCTCGAAGCGACGGTAAATAACATTACCTTGGCTTTGTCCAGCTACGTGGCATTTGCATATTCTTAAATCTTTGTGGATGATAGCTGGGACACCGTGTATAGGTAACCGTGTAATGAATGTAAGTTCCTCAGTGCTGACCTTCGAGGGTCGCATTGTGCATGATTAACTGATCGGGTTTAACACATACTAAAGAAACATAAGTGTCTATACACGAGAAAGCCAGATAGCGGTCAATTCCTAGCTGGCTGAGTTTTACGTGTGTAGTCAACATTATTCAACGCCCACGTTACATCTAAAGATACGTTGCACCGTGCTGAAGCCAAATGTAAACGTCCCGAGAATGCGCGCTGCCGTACTGTACGCTAACGTGCCTCGAAACAAAGGCATGTCAGTGCTTTTGGATTCCGCTCGCGTCAGAATGCGGCCACTGCTACGAATAATCGAGCTCGCGACCTCGTGCTCAGCTACAGGACGCCGTAACCATTGAGTCATCGCGACGGCTACCCCACACGGTGCTGTGTTTCTTCCTTCCGTTCCTTACGATAATTATTTTATTTTTATTTTTTCAGAGAGAGTGCGTTGTAGAGTGGACGTGGATTATTCTCGAGGGATCCGAAGTGTCTTTTTATGATTATTATTATTCTACAGCGGCTGTAAGATTTAAGGGAATCTCCGGACGGCTTGTGTGTAGCCCATAGCCAGACACGCATTTCACGATGCCCTCCCCCGAAACGCGTTTAGAGAAGAAAGAGCACCTGCGCGCGAGCATCTTCCGGCGCCCACTGCCCGCAATTTACTGCGGCGCTTCCGCGCGGACCCATTGTACTTCCTGCCCCCGTATTCCCCCGCGGGGAAAGGGGGAGGAAGGGAAGGGGAGACGACCCCGGGGGCGGGAAAGTGGGGATACGCGTCGCTTGGCACGCCGGAGAGGAGCCATTACGCCTGCAGGCGCGCGCGGCCCAGCGGGCATGCTCCTCACGCGGCCCGGATAATTCATCGAGACGGGATGAGACGCGCGCGCGACCACCTCGCCGAAGCGCTTGGGAGCCACTGCGCGGGGGGCGGGGGGGGGGCGAATTAATGAGGTGGCGCTCGGAAGGCGATGCAATCGCGCACCCCCTCCTCCGCGAAAGCGACTCCCGCCAGTTCTAGCGACGTTGCTCGCTAGGGGGGGGACCCGGCTGTCGGTATACAGCGCCCGCGGTCGCGATCGTTGGGTCCTCCAGCGTCTCGGATCGCCAGCTTCGCTCGCCAGGAAAAGTCGCGCCAGCGACAGACGCGTGTATAAACGGCCTGGCTCCCGTGGGTGCACCGTCCACGCTTCGTCAGGCACGTGAGTTCCTCCGTCCGTGCAACTTTTTTTTTTCCTTCGATGTTTTTTGTCCTCGCGCATACGTGAGCAGACGTGCCCTAACAACAATCTTGTCTTTTCTTTCTTATTTTCTTTGCCTTTTTGCCCTCCATGTCGCGTACACAGTTTTTGCGTATAGAGTGTTGTACACTGTCTGAAATTATGTATGAACGTCCCGCAAAATACACTGTGCACGATCGTAGAAATGAAAAATTGGCCTCCACCCTAGTTTTAGCGTGAATCTACGGAGGAAACCTAAACGGGTTTCTTGGAAAGAAAGCTTCCCATGTGAAAAAAAAAGGCTTTTTTTTCCTGGAGCGGTCATCGAACTCGGTACCAACGCCTTTTCGTAGCGGTCGCTGTACCATCTGAGCTTAACCAGGTGGCTATAGCGTATCCCGGAGTCAGGCCGAAACAATCGACGACTCGCCGCAGAGAGAAACGGAGTACGGCACATCAGCGATGCGTTTTCAGCCTCCTACAGCTGTTCTTCCTTTCCTGAGCCTTCGTCAACCTTGCGAGCTTCTGCAGAAGTGGCTTTGGTTCCCTCTCCTCTTCCTTAAAGGCCAACTCCAACATAACTTGACTGTATTCAGTCAGGAACGAATCGTAAACGCTAACAAAGTAATTCCGGCATAATTTTACGGTATCGACTTCACTGATGATCAGATAACAGCGTTCCGATTACGCCTTAGCAGACGACAGGCACAGTCCATAGCGCGCAGCTATACCGATAAGGCGGTTGTGACGTCAGTCTTAGAATCAGACTCCGTGCGCTCGAAGCTGTCCCGCTGTTAGTTATTGCTTTTAATATCTTCGAAAATGTTTTCGGAATGCAGCGTCGCACAGCACGCAATGTGCGCACAGACGCTCACCGCATGAACCCGGGTTCGGCTTGGTTGCAGGGTGATTTCCGGCGAGTTTCTATGCCGGTGTACTTTTGTTTTCTTGCCTGTTTGTTTATTTTTGTACGGAAAGTAGATATTTGCGAGTTGTTTCTGGCACACCAGTTCCCATTTCCAACGTAAGAGAATAGAACGCACGAGCAAGCAGGCACACAGAAAGAAAGAAACAAGAAAAGAGAACGAATGGTTGCGTGTCACAGCCCGCGTTTTGTTGTTATTCGTTACAAATGGAACCAAAAGGAGGGCATCTTCTCTCCAGGAGAAGAATACGCAAGGTCTGTACGTCGCACGAATGCAAAAACAAACAAATAAATAAAGAAAGAATGGTAACAATGATGTATAGAATGCCTTGTATAGAATGCAAGTAAAGACGCGCTTCCGACAGCCGTGTTCGCTGCAATCGTCAGCCATATTGGCTCGCACGGAAAGCGGTCTATGCGTGCACCGCCTCCACCGCGGCCTCGATCAGGCGAGCGAAGGAACGCTCGTAAGAACGGAGGCAGCGGCGGGAGCGGAGGAGTGGCCGTCTCCGCGGGAGCGACGAAGGAAGCAGAGCAGGGAGCGCGAACAACGCTTCCCCGGCTTAGGCACCGGCGGGCCATACGGTGGTCGAGACACACGCACGCATACACTGTTAGCTCGCACCACAGCGTGCCACGAAGACGAAAGCCGAGGAGGCGAAACGAAAACGCGTCAGCCCGTCGGTTGCTCGGCGCGCGCGCACGTCAAAGAAACGGGGGTGGTGGTGGTGGTGGGGGGGGGGGGGGGGCGAGGACGCGGCACCAGGCAGCGTGCACTGCGGAGACCGAGAGAGCGCAGCCGCCGCTCGTCTACTACGCGCCAGCAGTGGCGACCTCGGCGCAACAACGTCGACGGGCTGACGTTGACGGATCACCTCGGCAGCGTCAAGTCGCCGAGCGTGTGTAGCTGCAGCTCCGGAGACCCGCCGCCGTTTGGCTGCAGAGCGGGAGGATGACGAAGACGGCGACGACTGCGAGGAGCGAGTGGTACGCCGCTCCGGTGGCGCGTGATGGAGGAGCGGCACCGGCCGACCTGCTCCATCACGCCTGTGCGCCCGAGGAACGCGCGGCGGAGCCGTGCATGCATTGACCCGCTCGGAAGGAACGCGTGCGCGCGCCGCCTCCTCTTCCTCCCCCCCCCCCCCCCGCCCTCGCTCCTCGTTCTCGCATATCTTTGCGCTCACCGCCGCCGCCCCCCTGCACGTGTCGGCGGGTGTCCATCGCTCCGCCGACAAGAGTCTTCGTGCTTCCTCGCCTGCGCGCGGCGTACTTCACGCCGCGCGAGGACTCGAAGGAAGGAAGACATCCCCGTGTCGCCCCCAGCGTCCCGGTGGCAGGGCTTGCCGAGGAGGAACAACAAAAGGACAACTCGGCCTTTGTGTAGATGGAGAAAAGATATAGAAACGCGAGAGGCAGCGGTCGCGAGAGACGCGGCGCACATCAGCCCTCCCGTGGTTTGCCGCTGCGCGAGTGTCAGGTGGAGAACGCGACGGATCGACTGCGCCGTCTTCTTCCGCCACTCGACCGCTTCATCCGTCCGGGGTCGGGCCGACGGTGGCGCTGTACACCCTATGGGTCGACCCCGCGTGCACCCCTGCGGCCCAGGAAGTGCTGCGGGCGTGCACTCGTTCGTGCGGCATGCGTCGCGCGCGCTTGTTGCACCTGCGCTGTCGGGCTTGCCACGCAGTCGGTGTGTATACGCGGCGGCGCGATCGCGGACGGGCGCCCCGAGACGTGTTCGTGGACGGAGACGACGGCCGACAGGATGACGAAGTACGCGCCGCCTGTTTTGTGCGTGCGTATCAACGAGCGAGCGCTGACTTGCCGTGTTTCAACTGCTGTAGCATTCCGTGGCCGCAATGTAGTCTTCGGAGGAACTTCCGTTGTTCGCGTCTAAAGCGCGGCGGGTGCAAACGAAGAAAAAAAAATGAAACAAAAAAAGGAAGGGAGAAAAGACACAAGTCCGACAACTATATATAGAAGTCGACCACAATCTGTGTATATATATGGTGGGCACTTCCTTCTGACTCGCGAGGAGAAAGCGTTAACTGGATAACGGATAACGACGTTGTCGGCGAGTTGTAATGGTTCGTGAGAAGCGGCCTCGTTGAGGAGTAAGGGTGCGAGCTTGTGGTCCTTCCCCGTTCACTCCGCGCTCATTTACGCTAAGCGAAGGCGACGACTGCCTGGAATTGCCACGAACCGCTTTCTCAAACGGCAATAAAGCGTGCAGCTATCTCAAAACTCTCGTCTCCAAAGCGGTATTGTGATTACAGTGATTGCTGCATGTTTCGCGCACCGGTGTCACAGCTTTTCGTGTGTGTGAAAACTTTTATTGTACTGAGGTCCGGAGGCTCGACTTCTCAAGCCAAGGCGGGCCGCTCCCACGTTGGCACTGTCAGGCCAAGCCTTTCAGCTTTTCGTGCCCATCACGTAAAACTGCAAATAAGTCTGTAAACATCGCGCTTCGCAACCCGCATGTCTTATGTCCTTCGTCGGATTCCCATTGGCCTCGCAGTCATATATAGCCATATAGCATATAGAATGTACGAGGAGGGGCCAAGGCTTATAACTCGCTAGCGGCGCTGTCACCACGCGTTCGGTGGCCCCCAGAGGACGGCGACGGTCACTCGTCAGCGCGACGTGTGTCGCATGCATGCTCTGTGGCCTCGCGACGGCCGAGATGTGGGTGACCCGAATTCGCGCGCGTCCCCGCGACTGACGTCTTTCCTGCAGCCGCGGTTATGGTCGACGACGAGACCTCGATGCCGGCCGCGCCTGTCGCGTGATGACGACGTCGTCTTGCGGACGCTGTCACCGGAAAGGGTGTTCAAATAGTGAAAACAGACGCGTGCCCTCCCCTTCCCCCCGGATCAGCGGCTGTTATGTCGCTGAGCACGAAGTCGCGGGTTCGTGTCCTGGACGGCCGCGGTGACAATTGCGTGGACGAAGAATACACTATAACAGTATTGCTTGTTTAGTTTCTGTTTCGTTTGCATTGCAAATACCGTCACCGATTAAATCGAGCAGTGAATTCTAAGAATGAACAGAAGACATACATCCTTGCGATTAAGAGCACGCACCTGATAGGCTCAGAAACATCGGCCACACGTTAGGAACGAAATTGGCGTATAATATATTCGACTAACATGCACAAACGCGCATCATGCATCCAACATACGGGAAGTTCGTCTGTACGGAATTCGTTGCTTTCACGTACCCCATCAACGGTGAACGCCGTCTATACAGCCAGCCCCGACAGCGCACAGAGCGATTACAGTGCACGTTACAGTATCGCTGTTGCTAAAACTGAGCACTCGCGCGTGCGGACCGGCAAAACTGATTTTGGGCATCCTATACACGCGGTGCCGAGATTACCAGGTGAACAAATTATGAATGGCGACGGCATCATGATCCCAGGTCATTAGTTATTATGTATTGAAGTGATTATGTGAGTCTACCGCAGTGACCTATCTACGAACGAAAAAGCTAACACATATCCGTTTACATGCCTGTTCGCAAGGTATCTTGCTAAAACGTAAATTGGTTCGTTAGATAAGAAATGAACGCCGGAACACGATGTATGAATCAGGCTCTGGAAGTCAACGGAACAAATTACGTACACTTGCAACTGTATATACACTTTATTCACTGTGTAAATAGAATCGTGAGATGAGCGTCCCACTCTGAAAAACCAAGAAAAAGAAATAATAAGGAAAACGCGCAGGCACACATAAAGCCGCAAGCCGATGCTTTATTCTTTCTGCTAGTTCTTCTCTAAAAATGCCATGGGCCTTAAAGTGTAATTTCTGCCGTGTCTTTTCCTTTCTTTTCTTTTTCTGCGAATTTCTATATGATCGCCGGTGCCTTCATTTTCTTTGGTTCTATAAGCTCGTTTCATGTCTATTTGTTTATTTCTTTGTTTTTTTTCCTCGTTAATTTCTTGCGCACGATCTTCGTGCATCTATAGTGCAACTTTTTTTGAATGCAGCTTCACGTGGCCGTCACTGAGTGAAAAACTAACTTCTCGCGGCCATGGGAGAGCGCTGAGTTGCGCGAAAGCATGTCAGCCTTTTCACGTCCGTTGTCTTTTATATTCTTTATGTGTTCGTGCCATCGGCCTGTCGAACGCTGCAGTTCTACACAGCCGTGACTTCCTTCTCTATGCGTGTGTAGCTTCCTTTCGTGCTTCACTTTTCTATATCGACGAATGAGCCAAGCAACGCACTTTCGGACCGCAAATGTGAAACGCGAGTGTGCTGTTATGTGTCTCAAAAAAAAAGAAGAAAAAAGAAGAAAGTTGTCAGTTTCGCCCAAGGACGAAGTATTGACAGCGACAGCTAAGTTCGGCGTTCGGCTGCAACATACCGGGCTGTATTTTAACTGTCACCCGCCGTGGTTGCTCAGTGCCTATGGTGTTGGGCTGCTGAGCACGGAGGTCGCGGGATCGAATCCCGGCCACGGCGGCTGCATTTCGATGGGGGCGAAATGCGGAAACACCCGTGTGCTTAGACTTAGGGGGACGTTAAAGAACCCCAGGTGGTCTGAATTTCCGGAGTCCTCCACTACGGCGTGCCTCATAATAAGAAAGTGGTTTTGGCACGTAAAACCCCATAATTTTGCATTTTAACTGTGCTCCATCTCACCAGTCGTTTGCAGCACTTCCGAAGACACGAGGCGTAAACAGGTTATATATTCTTGCGCGGTGGGATATAATTCCGTGCGTAACTGTCCGAATATTTGCCGGATTAGAGAATTTTACTTTTGCTTGGTACACGGTTATAAGTTACACCGACACGTGACATGTTAGTATCGTTGTGTATATACGCACGTCGTACACGGCGAATTACTGTGGCGTTGAGCAGGCGACGAGGCGCCAATTAATGCACGCCGAGGGGGCCCCGTTCGGCCTTCCCATCGAAAGCTCACGTCTTTCCTCCTCCCCCCTTCTCGACCGTGTGCAGATTCGTCGAACCCGGCCGACTTCGGGTACGGTCCTCAGGCGGGCTTCTACGACTTCTTCCCGGGCCAGCAACCTCCTCCTCCTCCTCCGCCGCCGGGACCCGACGGCATGCCCTTCCCTCCCACGGGCTCCGGACCTCAGGGCCAGGGCTCCGGGGGACCCCTCGACTCGCACGCCGGACCAGGTGCGTGGTGCTTTCCCAACTGCACACTGTATACTCAGGCAGCTTCATGAGCGGCCTTGGGTTTACTATACAGTGCCGCCACCGCGCTCTATAGTAATGCGAGTCGGTAAATTAAGCCCTAATGCCGCAAGAAACGGTATTTTACAGTCTATTTGTATACGTTAAAATGGTTCTACGGGCACATTCATCGTTTCAAAAACAGGCTATAACTTGACACTCTTCCCTGTAGAACATTGAGAAAATTTGTGTGTTGCCGCCCAAGATTGACGGTCGCCGCGGGCAATATGTTATGTCGTCTATATACGTTAGAGGTGGGCAAATGATGGCTGTGCTCTTCAGCCACAGAAGCCTGAAGAGCGAAGGTCGCGTTAAAAAAAAAAAAAAAACACTCGATCCGACGTGCGAATATTCGTAGGAAGTGCGACATTCAAAATAAATCCAGCAGGTTGCCGTTTCCGTCGCTATTGCAAGGTAAGAACAAGTCAACTCAGCGCTGATAACTCTTTTGTGCAGGGACCAACTTATTATCACGTATTTTACTATTTACAAGACTCCTGCAGTACGCCTTATACGGCGCTTGTATACCAAATGAGACTGTCGGAAAGGGGAGTGTAGTATGAGACGTGTATATACCTACACCCGCAAGAGGATTTTGTATACGCATACGTCTTTTTGTTGTTACGGCACACAACGATACATCCAGAATAAATGCGGATGATGACGAAACAAACGAATGCAGAATACGTTCTGTGTGTGATTGCTTCAAAATACGCGATGCGTTGTCGCACAGTGGTGGAGTGTTACACGAAGATCAATATTAAGTTTAGCTGTATTTGTAAATTACGCTTCTCCAAAGCACGAGAGATCAGTCCAGCAAAAACAAAAGAGAGGGAGAAGGTGGAGAGATCTCGAAACTCTGGCACTATTGATCCCTGCGACGTCATAAAATTTCGACAGCGCCTGCTCGCGAGTTTTCTTTATCTACGAAGAGGTATTTCGTTGCATTTTAAAAGAACTCGGAACTCAACCTAGCAAATCGCGATAACTTTCCGTCCATGTAAAACGAGCCTATACAGGAACGCCAAACTGTGCTTCGAAATCTGTAACATGATGCTTGAAAGTCCGACGCTGCGGTTCCCGGCGTCAGATGGAAAAATTAAAGCAAGCTTCTCTTTTTTCTTTTTGAACCCGTGTTTCCTCCACTATATATACGCTATCAAGTTTCGTTTTCTTTCGAAATAGCACTTTACTGCATGGCGCGAATCAATCTAGTGTTTCTGCTTATATAGCGTTCACGTGCTTTATACGAACGAAAGAAACTGGAATCTCGACGCTGCGCCGAAAACAGACAGGAACACATTCCGGCTTTTGTCAGCGCGTGGTGCACCTATTCGTGCGCAACACGGCGCCCACGCCGAAATCGCTGCTCAAGTGAACAGAAAGAGCGGCTCATCTTAGGACCAGTCGAGGGGAACACCGTGCGGGTGCTACCGGGTCCGGAACAACCGCACTCTGATGGCCGACCGGAATTAATCCTGCGCGCTCTTCTCACGCGCACAGGAGCAAGTGGAGACGTTAAGATGCGGTTCAGTTTATGTAGACTCGTCTTTGAAGAATAAAGGAGCTAGTTGGCTATCCATGTCAGGGTGAAGGTAGCGCTACAAAAATTAACGCACGGAAGAAAAAAAAAAGAAACTGCGCAATTTAGCATCGGAGATTCATTCCTTCAACAGAGGCGCATGCATGAGACGAATAGCCTGACCTGACTCGAATGGCGAGACGCGCGACCTTCCGTACCTGGCTGCCTTGCAGAAACCTTACGTTGTCTTCCGGCTTGGTTAGCTGATCATCACTTGCTAACAAAACCAAACCGCACTTAACTATTGTTTGGCCCTTTCGTATTTTGTTTTCCTATATTGCCGCATGTAGCGTAAACTTTGCTCTTAAGTTGTTCGCACATACCAATGGGTGCAGAGGGTTGTTTCTGCGGTAACATCTGCTTGCATGGCCCTTGCTTTCAGCAGGACCTTCAGAACCCTTAGATTTACTTTTCTGTTTTCTCACGCGCAAATAAATTATCAAGTACACGGACGATGCGTGTCTCGGTGGCCTGTGCTAAAGTACCGCGTCGCTTCGTGCTCTTCTTCCTGCGCAGGGAGTGTGAACCTGGGTTCGGACGCGCCCTACCTGCAGCCGCCACCGACGTCGCAGCCGCAGTCGCGCGGCGGACCCAGCCCCGACGCCGTGCTCAGCCTGCAGGGGGGCGAGCCCTACGGGGCGCCCTCGCGCGCCGACAGCGGCTTCGCCCCGCTCAACCACCCGCCAATCAGCGAGACGCCCGTCTGGTGACGTCACCTGCCGCAGCACCGCCCATCCCCGTGAGAGAAAAGACAGAGAGAGGAAAGAGTCGCCTGGCCCTTCCTCGCCTCGATCTGCTACCACGCGTGCGCCGCAAGACAAGACGGCAGTGGCGCCATCCTCCGCGCAGCTCTGGAACGACAGTGGAGGAGCCCAGTGAACGCGCAGAGATGGGAGACAACGGAGGGGGAAAAAAAAATAATACGTGGACTCCAACGAACTGTCGTGCGCTGTATTGTTTTTTTTTACACGTTTTCGCCCTTTCAACGGTGTTTCCCTCGTTTTTTTTCTTGTTTCTCTTGCTCATCAAGCCTTTCGAGGCGGTAGGAGATGCTTGCTGCAATCGTGGGTTCAAAATGTTTAAACCTGAGCGAAAGAAGCCCTTGAGCGGAGCGAACACAAGAACGCTAGGCCGAACACTCAATAGCCGCACAGGTTATTTCCTTGCTTGCTAGCTTTTCTCCTTTTTCTCTCGTTATTTCTTTAAAGCAAATGAGAAACAAACGGACACGACGGGTTGTGAGAAAGAACACTACGCACTTCGCGGTTGAAACCCGAGGCCGGAACGCATTCACGCGTTCACCACACGAGTGATCGAGAATAACATCGGGAGCACGCACGCCACAGCCGAAGGAGTGATCGTGCACGACTCGGCTGCGCACACACTGACCTGGCACCACCACCTCGTTTCGGCCATTGACAGACAAGCGAGGGGCCGCTCCATCCCAACCTCTCTCTCCTCCGTGGCCATCGCCCCTCTCTCCCTCTCTCCCTCTGTCGCCTCCATCTCGCGAATTCGATCTCTGCCCTCAAGCAGCGGCGGTCGGTGTCGACGACAGCGGGTTCATCGCGGAAGATGGCGAAAGGCGAGGCTGCGACGACCAAACGACCTTGTGTGCGTGCGTGTCTGCGCTCGGCGGCGGGGCTCTCTCTCCACCTCTGCTTATCAAATTCTTCCTCCTCCTTTCCCGCCCTGCTGCCGCCACCGTTTGGGGAGTGGCCCCGGAATGTGCGCGCCCCGGACGACGACGACGACGACAAGCTGCCGGCCTGCCTTCCCTTGCCCGCCCGCAGAACTCTTTTCGTTCTTGCTTCTTCACCTCTCTCTCTCTCTCTCTCTCTCTCTCTCTGTCGCTCCGGCTCTCGCTCCGCTCAAAGGCGATGCGACGGCCGGAGAAAGGAAGCTGACGGCTACCCAAAAGTGCTGATGTTTTATTAAACTAGGGGAGTTATGCTTAGTGAAGCTTTCGCATCGATATGAATGAAGGCTGTAGGAAAACAGGGGACTCGAATGTGGAATTGATTAACAAACATTTATTCCCTGTAATTCTCTCCTTCATGTCTGCCTTTGTGATTTGAAAAAGAAAGCAAAAAAAAAGAAACATACGAAAACTGGTAAAACAAATTTGATTCTTTGCCTTCGATATATGGCACAATGCAAGCGGTAAAATCGTTCGACAGGACAACTTCTAAATTAGCAAAATTGAAAAGCAACTGTAGATGCTGCTTTGTTTGCAACGTGCTTTTGAGGTGACCGATGAGCTTATGAGTACGTTCATCTTTTCATGTAAGGCTGCGTCTAATAGACTAATCCGCCGATTAGCTTGGCTTAACTAAATGGCTCCAAGAAATCGAATGCTAAACTTGCAGACGAGAAGAAAGGAAACCGAGGGCCTGATTTTTATTAGTCATATCATCAGAAGCCAACAAACAGACAGCAAGGACATCATATAGGGAAATTGCCTTTATTTATCAATTGAATTAAGGAAATGATAAATTAATGGAAATGAAAGTGGATGGAAAAACAACTGACCGTAGGTTGGTCACGAACCTACGTCATATCATGACGTGTGCGATGCTCTTACCATGCAAGTGGCCGAAGGTGGGGCATGAACCCACGTCATAGCATTACGCGTCCGATGCTCTTACCATGGCAAGAGCATCACACGCGTAATTCTATGACGTGGGTTCTTGCCCCACCCACGGCCAGTTGTTTCTTCATTAATTTGGTAAGAGCATCGCACGCGTAATTCGATGAAGTGGGTTCGTGCCCCCTCTGCGCCCAGTTGTTTTTTCATCTATTGTCACTTCCATTAATTTATCATTTATTTAATTAAAACTTGCAGAAGGTATATTGAGCTTCTAAACAGAAGTATTCCATTTGTATTCTAAATTGCGGCAACTTCAGTGATGTCTGCTACGACCAATTCATTTGTACGAGCAATTCACTCCTCTATCTCGTATTCCTGCCATGGGTATAGAACGGGGAAAGTCTGTCAACTGGACTCGTTGCTGAGCAACACAGCAGACGAATACTTCGCGAGTGCACTCAGTCCTTGTGCACCAAGCCGAGAGAGAACGCAGCTGCAGTTTCTTTGTGTGTGAAAGGAACAATGCGTGCCACGGAGTGTACGTCGAGAACCAGCGGATCAAAAGAGAGCAACAAACCACACCGAGGAGCGGCGCGCGAAGACGCAACAAGCGACAGCCGTGCTGCTGCTACTCTTGTTTGTGCAAAAACTCGGGTGTCCCTCACGTCATTTTTTTCTGTACATAAGAGCGACTAAAAGAAGAAAAAAAAGATCTCGACAAAAAATATGCCTTACTTGCTTGTTGTTCTTCGGCAGGACGCGGATTCGTGCCCTATGTACATAGGGCGGCACGAACCGCGCCTGCGCAGCTCGGTGACACTAGGTGTCGCCATCACCGGATCTATTGTTCGGGACAATTCAACTCGAACGGCACCTCCTAAACAGCTTCGAAATCGTACAGAGTTCACACGCTTCTTGCGAGTGACCGGATCACACATGGCAAGTACATATATCGTTTTGAAACCCAAGATGTATCGATTTGATATTAAAATTGATCTCAAAACGCCATACCCGGCGCCATCGACATTATCGTGACGTCTTGAAAGAAAGTGAACTTTGCTACGTCGTGTAGCAATAAAGCACGGCGTGATGACGTTGCTCATTAACACAGACACAAAAAACGCAAACAAGAGTGCTGCATGCGCTTGTTCATGGGCACCATGCACGGGAGAGCAGCCAGTGCATCATGACGTCATGGCGCCTGTACCCCCTGGTACTGAAACCCTAAATGGCTCGTAGAAACAAGTATTATGGCAAATCATTGAAGACGCTTGGATGTTTGCCAGCGTTTTTCCTATACTGTTTATAGAGCTTGGGGTATCGTTTAAAAATCCAAAATGCCAGTTGAGGCGAATATGTTATGTAGTAATTCTTTCAGGATGCTTTAAGGAATGTGACAAAATAAAGGAAACCGTTGTGCGTGGTCGCGTCTGGTACGCGTCTCTTACTGTTAACAGACCCCTCTAAGAACCATAGAGTTTCGTATACGATATAACTATTTCACGAAACTCCATGTTAAAAACGACAGGTTGCCTTTTCAGCAATGCGTGTCACCCTAAACGTGGCGAAACCTACTTCATTAATAAGGTCCCGAAACAATTATTGCGCCCAGGCATAGTGCTAAAACGAAGTGAAATCTGGGATAGTTGCTCGTGATTTCTCTTTAAATTTTCGCGCGTAGAGTTTCAGTAAGCCAGAATGGACGCAAGAAACAAAACAACTGGTGGCGACGCCACCTCGAAGTTATCGCACTAGTTCAATGTGACTTCATGGAGTATGGTGGCGTCTCGGACCGCCAAAATCCATTACACGCTTAAAGTAATTTTTCGTCGGCAGAGATGGACTGCGCTATGATTTCTAAAGGAGCTGGAGCGGAAACTAATGAGAAAAACGGGCAATCCATCTGCGAAAACTGAATTCAACAGGATAAACGCTGTCATCCGTCGTCACACAAAAAGGTTAAGACGAGTTCAATGGGCTGCTTTCTGTGAGAGTTTATCGGCGTTTACTCCCATGACAAGGATATGGGGAGTAATGAATAGCCTATCCGGAAAGATTCGCCTGCACAGGCCATTCGAAGCACTGGCTTTAAAGCAAGGAAAAGATTTGCAAACCCTTGCAGAAGATTTTGCAGACGTGTACACATCTGGCAGATCAGCAGGAGTATCGAACCCTCTGTTGTCTGAAGCATCACATACCATGGATACGCCGTTCACCTTTCGTGAGTTGGATTTGGCGCTTAGCAAATTAAGAAGACGCTGTGCTGTGGGTCCCGATTCGATCAGCAATCAGATGCTGACAAATCTGCCATATGAACGAAAACAAGCACTTCTGGACATATTTAATCACGTCTGGAGCACAGGAGAGATCCCAGAAGCATGGAAGACAGCATGGGTGGTGCCAGTGCTCAAGTCTGGAAAGGATCCTGCAAACCTCACCTCATACCGGCCAGTATCGCTAACATCATGCGCATCAAAGTTGATGGAAAGACTAATATGTACGAGGTTAACATGGTATCTCGAGCAAGGAAATAGACTGCCATCATGTATGACTGGATTTCGTCCACGGTTGAGTGCCCAGGACAGTGTCTTGGATCTACTGAGCCATATCGAGCACCATCGCGCAGACGGCCTTTCCACACTCGCCATCTTTATGGACGCTGCCAAGGCATACGACTGTGTGCTTCATACAGGCATCATCAACGGACTCCGAGCCATGGGCGTCTCGGGAAATGCTCTTCGATTCGTCCATGAATTTCTCAGTGATCGATGTGTCCAAGTTAAGCTCGGAAGTGTAATGAGTGACAAGCGACGAATTTCCCTCGGCGTCCCACAAGGAAGTGTCCTATCCCCCTTGCTTTTTAACGTTGCCATGGCCAGCCTTCCAAATGCCCTGAAAGTAGGTCGGACGGCAGTTAAAATGTCCATCTACGCAGATGACATCTGCATTTGGATCTCGGGGTACCAGCACAAACGTTTGGCCCGAATAGCCCAGGCCGCAATCTCCACTATCGATCGCCACTTATCGACGCTTGGCCTATCTTTATCAGCAGAAAAATCGGCCTTCATGCTTTTCCCGGGAGTGAGACGCAAGTCAACACGTCTGACGCTGAATATCAGAGGGCATTCAATTCTTCGTGCAACTCATGTTCGTTTCCTGGGCGTCACCATCGACAACAGGCTGCTATGGCGTGGTGCGGTCGAAAGTGTTGTGGCTGCATCAGTGCAAAGAATCAACGCACTTCGTCGATTGGCAGGTATACGTTGGGGTAACAATCCTATATCCATGCTTAAACTGAACGCTGCACTGATAACAAGCCGCATTCTCTATCAGCTCCCTCTGATATCACCGTCATCGAGTCAATTCGAGCGCTTGGAGGCAGTGCACAGAAAGGGACTTCGCTTGGCGATGGGAGTTCCAACGGCGGCTTCAAACAAAAAAGTCCTTAATGAAGCAGAGTCTCTTCCGCTGCGCCTCTTGGCATCTCAGGCCTTGCTGACGCAGCTATTAAGGCTGGGCGAGTCACGCGCAGGCACGGCGCTTCTCCGGCGGCTAAGAGCAAGAACTCGCTCACATTTCCATGCGGCGCTGAACACCTTCCGATTTTTAGGATTGGAATGGCCTAAACGAAGTCGCCTTGACCCGCCATGGTCTTTTCCGGACGTTACCTGCAGCCTCAATGTACCCCACCTACCGACGAAACGCACCATTTCAACTGCCGAAGCCAAGTTCATTGTGCTGGACCACTTGAGCACTGTGTTTCAAAGCCATCTACAAGTGTACACAGACGGTTCGGTGTGCGCACAAACAGATAGCTGTGCAGCGGCATTCTGCATACCATCCCTTGATGTGTCATGGTCTGGCCGACTGGATCGCGTAGTTTCCTCTACAACAGTCGAAAGTGCCGCAATCACCGCGGCTTTGCGGAAACTACGGGCCTTTTCTGCACGAGATGTCGTGGTGCTGACGGATTCCAAGTCAGCATTACAGAGATTACATCGGGGCCTACCTCTAGAGAAATTTACAAGGCAATCTCTGGCACTGATCGACGACCTAACGAGCAAAGGATTTAACATAAGGTTTCAGTGGATTCCATCACACGTAGGAATTGATGGGAACGAGGAAGCTGACGCTCTTGCACGCCTAGCGCTGACATGTGTCCCAAAGGTGAAAGCTCCAAAAGCTTTTCGAAACCCTAAGGGTGCAATCCGCCTTCACTTTAGAGAGATGTTCAAGAATCCGCACGAACCCCGTGTGACCCATGGATTTACACGTGAACAAGCGACGCTTTTATACCGCATCAGGACCGACTCCGCGTACACCCCAGCTTGGTTATTCAAGACTGGGCTTCGCGCTTCCCCACTCTGTGCTTTCTGTGGTGACATTGGCGACATCGAGCATTTCATTTGGCTATGCCCTCAGTTTGACACAGAACGAAAAGTAATGGTCGACAACCTACAAAAAAGCGGTCTCACGCACGGGACCTTTGAAGATGTTGTTTTCCCCGGCGGGCCCGCGGCATTGAGGAAGAGAGCGCAACGACTTCTGATAGCCTTCCTGCGAGACACGGGGCTCATCGACACCTGGTGACACACCACTGATCTCAACTCAAAGGAGGATCAGGCGGAACAATTGCCGGCGCTATGTATGCCAGGCTAACCCCGCCTGCTTCAACATCACCACCACCACCACCACCACCACCACCACCACCACCACCCACCTGGAGTCCGAAATTAGTCGATTTGAAAACATTCACGGCCCCACCAGCCCAAGTTTAAGAAAATAATTGCAATTTGTGACGTCACACTTACGCACCAGTGCAAAATTTTCACCGCAATATAAAAAAACACGGAAGTGGGGCACTCTTCTTATAACTAATTTTTTGCCGCACTATTATATAATATACAGCTTTAGGGAATCATCATCTTACGAGGAAGCGTTAGCTCGGGTGCTCATATCTAAATACATGTAAAAGGATAATTCATATTTCCCGGCAACTACTGCACCAAATTTGACGATGTTTGTTTCGTTTAAAAGAAAAGCTTAAAATCCAGTGCTTTATTAAAAATCTGCAATAATCGCAAATTTTCAAGAAAAACGACACTAGCAAGTGTACAACTCTGTAACTCAGCAATAAAAACATATCACAGTTATGTTAATTGCACCTAATAGTTCATCTAAAGCGGACGAAATTGATATGTTACACGTGAATGTCAAAAAATTTAATAATATGGAAATATAACTTTTGCAGAACCCTTGTACACAGCGAAACAAATTTACGTAAATTCACGTAATTTACACACAGAATTTGTCCGCTTTGAATGATCTAATGAATTCCGTTTACAGAAACGCGATATCTGTTCTTGATGAAGAGCTATGAATGTGTAAACTTTCGTACTTTTATATTTTTGGAGCTTTCGAATTTTCGAAAGTTCTTTTAACTAATTTCAGGCCCTAAATCGAAATTTCGCTTCCAACAGTCACTAGAATTTAACTTTCTCTCTCAAATGCAACAAATTTCTTTAAAGTTCATGCAGGGGTTGTCTGGGAAAAGTGTTTCTGCGTTTTACATGTATTTCAATATAGGCCATGTCCGAGTCGGGCCAGAGCTAAAGCTTCCTCTTAAACTGATTTAGAGTTCCCCTTTAGGGCCCCTCTTGGTAAAGCTGTATTTTCTCCTGCAATAACATGACGGCCGCTCCTTACCTATACAAGAGGTGAGGTAAGCTAGGGAAGACGTAGGAACAAAAGACGGCTGACAACGTTACCTCGAAGTTCCTGTACTAAAAATGAAATGACACGGCGAATTCTGACAACACGCGCTTTCGTTTAGTCACACCTCCTCGGTAATAAACGCTAGTGCATTGAAATCTGTAGTAACCGAAGAAGCCGGCTAACAAGTTTTGAGAACGTCTACAAGGATGACGCAAATACAAGAAGGCACATTAAGATCCACGACGTCACACTGACGTACGACGGGGTTTAACTTAGGAATAGAGAAGTGATCGCTTTTCATTTTCTACACTAATAATGAATGTTTTTTAAGCCAGATGAATGAGCATATAGAATTTCGATGCAACATTTCAACGATATGAATTGAGTTAGTGTTGCTTTTTAGCGTCCATTAAATGAGTTAAGCATACGCTATATTTGCTCTAATTAAACCCTAATGACAGGTAAGCCGCATTGTAATTCACAATGTAATTTACTGACGTTTGTAATATGGGGTGTCGTCAGTGCGCATTACTCTGTATATAGACACACACACACACACACACACACACACACACACACACACACACACACACACACACACACACACACACACACACACACACACACACACACACACACACACACACACACACACACACACATATATATATATACATATATATGTAGCGATTTAGCTGCATCCACTTAAACTCGCTATTCCCTGTTCTTCCGAGCTTGTATCTGCTGTTATCTGGTTGCTTTGCGTTACAGACGCTATTGTATTATACTATTTTTAGCCTGCGCACCTTTATACGATACAAGACATCGACACCGGATATATCCAAGCTATTTAAAAGCGCATGACAGGCAAAAGGTGAGAATGTTTACATGAACAGAAATAGTATCTCCTCCAGGTATTTACCTTATAAAAAAGAATGCATGAGCTATTCCACTCTCTGAAGATGGATGACCAGCGATGCTGTTTAGCACGACACAGAGATGACCCAGAATACTGAACAAAGGTGCGAACATATTTGTTGTCCTGATCTGTGGTCGTCGTGGCGATATAGGTACGCACACACATTGGCGTATCACCTCTGTTAAGGGGTATTAGCCATTCATTGTCTTACGTTACGGACACATTTAATGTGTCCGTAACGTAAGGCAATGAATGGCTAATACCCCTTTAAGCAATGGCTCATACACGCGTAAACGCGGCCTCCCCATACGACGGCAGAAGAGAAGTGAACTTTTACGCTGAAATGATGAACGGAAAAAGAGCCAGCTGCGGAAGAAGACGACGACGCTCAAGCCATTGATGATGATGATAGTTTTTTGCACAACGATTATGTGTCACCTCCGTGATTTGTGCTAAACAGCTTTGCTAGTCGACCATCTTCGCGGAGTGGAATGGCTCACGATTTTTTAACAATTCTCTTTGAAAAAGTTGTACAAAACAATTTTTTTTTTCAATATCATCTGTTCTTACCCTTGTGCCTGGGACCCCTTTGGTTCCCACGTGTGGCAAGGGTAGTTCAAGGGTGCGTTACAGATCCCCGAGCCCCACAGGGCCGGATATGTGCTATTGAGCTTGGACCTCGTCTGCACTATCACCAGGATCGGCCAACATGATGATCTGTTTTTTGTCAACATCTCGGGGACACATTTTTTTTCCAGATCATAGCCATTGACATCTTCGCTGTAAAACTATTGCTGTCATCCGAAATACGAAGCACCTTGCGCAAGGACCGCTTTAAAGGATCCCGCGCATTTTGGCGAATCAACGTTAAGCGAAGCTGGTGCTTACGCATATGCCACGGTAAATGTGCAAACTTAACGCTAATGCCGCAAATGCAATAAAACATTTACGGAAATATAACACTAATGACGCAAATTACGGAAGTGTGGTCGTGGGCAGTGGTATAGTGGGTAGTGCGGTAGGTTTAAGTATAATGTAGTACCAGGTGGTGTAATCGCCAGGACAGCTGGCAGAAGCTATAGCAGCCAATACACGTAAAGTGGTGGAAGAGACAATGAAGGTGAACTTTGAAGCCTTTTGGGAACAGGAGCTATTTTAACGCAACAAGGGATATACGAAGTGTACACATACATATATTCACAGTACACACTCAAGGATCCCCATCTAACGCATTGTTCGTATAACTAGGGAGTTGTTTGAAAGCTGCACTTTCCACTGGAAAGATGGCAAGGATAACCGCCTCTCCAAGAATGGTACCAATG